>NC_135483.1:180713761-181016791 GCF_052094955.1 Ictidomys tridecemlineatus | reverse complement strand
GACATGTTAAGCAAGAGGCTGGGAGAGTTCCTCCTGAAGATGCTTCAACTCACTGTGAAGTGGCCAACTTGAGTTTGAACTTGGCTGTTCAAACCCAAGACACAGGGACTTGCAGCCACGCTGTTTTGGAGGCGTCACTAGTCAAGAAGGTGAAGTACAGTGAGGCCCCAGCTCCAGCACTCTGGACTATTGAACGGTCAAAGTGTATGTGCGTTTTTAGGATTTGAAGAATGAAAATAGCAGAACAGTGCCAAATGAAACTGCATTAATCCGTCTCCAGAGGTTGGGGGTGGCACTACAGCAGAAAACCCTGGCAGATGTTCTCACTAGGGTGCTCTGTGATGATCCAGGGACTGGTGTGGTCATTCATCAAAGCCAGGGTGAAGCAGGGACTGAACTTTCCACCTGCAGGACATCTGGGAATCTGTTCTGAGAAATGAGAATCTAAGACATATGCATGATTCTGGAAGTAACTTCATGGTGGTTGTTGACCAGGACTGAAGCAGGTAGAGAACCTGATATCAAATGATCTAAAAATGATGGAAAATATTTCAAAATGTAAGCAATTGGGTAATGAGTTGGAAGAATTCAATGAGAAGAAAGATTCCCACAGAAACCCCAGAGAATGGGCTGTATTTCTGAAGGAGAAGAGGAATATAAGAAGCCAAGTTGGTTGGTTAAACCTCATGCTGTTCATACACTTGAATTGCAAATGGGAAAATCTAAACTGAAAACATCACTACAATGAATTTCCAAAGAATGGCACCAGTTTGTAGGCATCGTTGTAATAAATTTTTAAAAACCTATATTCAACAAGAAACAGAAATAATTAAACATGCGTTAATTTTAATCCTATTGATTGAGTGCTTATTCCCTGGCATTCTCACCAACAGGGGTGCTCTGCTGCTTTCTAAATGGCCACATGGACATACTCCCCGCATTCCACAAGCCTACACAATACAAAATTGATATTTAAAGAATAGAATTTTTACCCAAAATTTTAAGTTTATGAAATAGAAAGTGAGAGCAATGACAATACATCTTTTTTTTTAAGTTTAAAAGAATCCTATATGTAAGTACTCTTTTGTTACCTACTCTTACTGAACTATGATTTTTGTCCATATTTACACATCAGTACATACATTTCTTTTTTTTTAAGAGAGAGAAGGAGAGAGAGAATTTTAATATTTATTTTTTAGTTTTTGGCGGACACAACATCTTTGGTTGTATGTGGTGCTGAGGATCGAACCCAGGCCTCAAGAATGCCAGGCGATCGCGCTACTGCTTGAGCCACATCCCCAGCCCAACATACATTTCTTTAAAGAATATATTATCTTTCGAGGTTGGTATCATACACCTTTAATCTTAGCAACTCGGGAGGCTGAGGCAGGAGGATCTTAAGTTCTAGGCCATTCTCAGGAACTTGTCAAGACCCTGTCTCAAGATGAAAAATAAAAGAACTGGGAATGTAGCTCAGTGGTAAAGCACCCCTGGGTTTAATCCTCAATAGCCCCCCCAAAAAGGAGGGGGACTAAATTTTCTTTAACTGGAGTTTTATAAAAGCTTGGAAATGGGGCTGGGGCTGGGGCTTAGTGGTAGCACACTTTCCTGGTATGAATGAGGCACCACTTGTAAATAAATAAAATAAAGGTCTATCAATAACTAAAAAAAAAATACAAAGAAGTTTGGAAAACACCCTTGTGATCAGGAAGTAGAAAGTCAAGGTCACTTGCTCCAGTTTTTCTCTTAACTTTATCTTCTTCCATCGAAATGATCTCTTTGTCTTTCTGTAACATGCCAAGCATGTCAGAGTCTCTTTGATCTACGCAGTTGTCTGCCTAAAAGTTTCTTTCCCTAGATACCTGCTTAGGCAAAACCTTCACCTCTTTCAGGTCTTTGTTGAAACTATACCCTTTCAGAGAGTTCTACATTGACTACTCCATGGAGCAAGCTGCCTGCTGACCTCCCTGCTCCCCACAAGCTGGCTGACCCCCCCATCCTGTTATCTTGTTTTATGTGTTTTTCTCATGGTCCCCCCTTATTGCCTTTTAATGCATTCTATGTTTTATTTATTGTATTTTTGTTTTTAATTGTTAATCTCCCCAACTCCTCCCCACCAGAGTAAAGCTTCATGAAGTCAGAGATCTTTGTTCTTTTGTTATTAATTTTTTTTTGTTGGTTGGTTTTTTGACTTCTTACATCCCAAGCATCTGGAATGATATGTGGCATTTAGTAGGTGCTCAAAATTTTTATGGTTGTGGAGTAAAAATATGAAGAAATGTTAATATGCAATCACACACATACACACTTTCTCATACCACAGTATCTTGGGGTAGTTTTAAAAATTTGTGGTTATAAGCCAAAGTAGTGTTTTAGGAAGGTGAGAACCTGTCATAGGATGGGAATAGGATTTAAATACCATTTTGTTATCAATAATTATAATGGAATGGATTTGTTATTTGTGGAAACTAAGAATACTAGTTGTTAAAAAGCAGGTGTCTCTATACTTTTTTGCTTTCTTTGGCTTCAGATCCCAGAATCTTTAGGGTGTTGCATCTACCAAAAGGGACTGGTGAGAGTCTCAGTGGATTAGAATAAATTCAGTCAAAGAATGTTGTCAGGCATTTGGCTATTAAAAGAATAGTAGCCTCTTGCCTTATTGAAAATTCACTAAACTAAAAGTTTCCAAGATTTTCTGCTAAGCAAATACTTTCTTTTCAAATAGAGATACTAGGGAAGAAATGAAGCTCATTATTTAGTAAACATGTTATAATGCATAGAAATACAATTCTGTGCATGTCTTTCCATATGCAACTATCCACCTACATGATAAGAGTTTCCCACCATCTTTGGTCTCTTACAGGAGGGGCAAATGCCCTTTATGTAACTAATTTTGTTGCCTTTTCCTACCTTTTCAAAGTCATCAAAGCAAGGTCTTTAATGCCTGAGCCTCTCTGAAGTGCCTTGTAATGAGCTTATTGTTTGGACAAAGGTAACTCAACATTCCCATTTCTGATCAATAGCTAGCTTTCAAAGCATTGTTAGTTTTGAGTGGCTCTAATTGGACCTCTAAATGTATTCTGCACGATCTGAGACTTGAAAGACAAGCATGCTTCTATATGGGCCAAATTTGGTGGAATTACCAACCTCTTCCAAAAGTCAACAGTAGTGCAGTGATCCCAACCAGGTGGGGAAGTAGTCAGTCAGAGCATGAAGGCTTAAAAGCCTAAGAAGGTAACAACTCTTGAAGACAAAAACAATTTCCTAGATTTTGAAGAGAAAATGATTGACTCAAACACAGGTCAGCAACCCAGCATTCTTGCGCTAGGAGTCATTCACCGAGAAACTGTGCCATTGTGCGGTCACACCGGCCTGGATTCCAGCTCCTCCTCCCTCATATGCAAGCTCTGAGCCTCGATTTCTTCATTTGTAAAACTGAGATAATGGCATCAACTTTGGAAGGCTTTTGTGAAGGTTTGTGGGACGGTATTAGAGCCCTTCATCCCCACTGTCTCCTCATCTTGGCTTGTCCCACACCCTCTCCCTGAGTTTCCTTTTCATTTTTTGCAGCCATTTTCCCCCCTCCTTCAAAACTGATTTCATCCAAGAGGTTTCCAACTCTGGGCTAATCGTTTCTTAATTCCATATTCTCCCAGAATAAATCCACCTAATCTGTTAACCTATCTAGTTTCTAACACACTCTGTACTCATTTAGAGTGGCATTTGTGGCTTTGTAATTGCCTTTATTTTAATGATATATTTGTTAGGTTAAATAATACATTTTTTAGGACAACAACAAAATCTTCTATTTTGCTGTTTGCATTCTCTTTTTCTGTGTGCCCATTATGCTACTGTAGCAAGGTAGAGACTCCTTACAGAAAGATGTAGGACCTCCTGATCTCCAGTGCTGCCTGAGTGCACACACATACCTGAGCACCCTATACCCTCCAGACAGGTATAGGAATCAGAGGACTGCCACCACCCCTAATGAATCCAACAGAGGATAAAAGAAATTTATATACAACATTTGGACTTGACAGCTTGTATTTTTAAACACTGTCAACATCCCTATGAGATAAATGTTATCATAGATGAGAAAACTGAGACTCAGAAGGTTTGTGAGTACCTTGCCTAAGGTCACACAGATAAAAGGTAGCAAAGATAGTGTTCAGGCATGAATCTGCTACCTCCAGCTCTAGTGTTCTTTCTATTGCATCAAGGCTGCCATACACTGTGTCACTCGGGGACATTTGACTAACTGCATTCCTGAAACTTGTCCAGTTATGGTGCAGCACCCTTTGGTTTAGGCTGGATTGATCTGGTCAAAAGGCAGGATTAGGAGAAAAAGACTAGTTGGCTATGGAAGTATAGATCTATGTAGTGTGTGTGTGTGTGTGTGTGTGTGTGTGAATATTATATATATTTTATATACACTTAAATGTATCTGAGTATATCACTTATATAGTACATGTACTCTAAGTTTGTACTGTAATGTTAAATTTGTACTGACTAAAAATAATAACATGGTAGAGCCAGGGGCGATGGTGCATACCTGTAATCCCAGCCACCCAGGAGGCTGAGACAGGAGGATTGTGAGTTCAAAGCTAGTCTCAGCAATGGCAAGGCACTAAGCAATTCAGTGAGACCCTTTCTCTAAACAAAATACAAAATAGGACTGGGGATGTGGCTCAATGGTCGAGTGCCCCAGAGTTAAACTCCTGGTATCCCCCAAAAAATAATTATAATAAAAATAACACCTTAGACTCTACTATGCAGATGTTTAAATTATCAGACCCTATAATATATGTTCCTCCTTTAACAGCCTATTTTTCTAACTTTGGCTTTTAGACAAAGATTAATTGTATTGTCCAAAACAACAGATTTTTCTTTGTTCTTTTCAAAATAGAGATGCCTGAGGGGTAGAAGAGATCTAAAGGTGAGAGAAGAAAGTGATTTTTACCAATAGGTACAGGACTCAGACATGAGGCTCTGATGAGGCTGATGGGCTCTGTCTTCTCTGCTCACCCATGACAATTAGGTCAGGAGCTGTCCCAGACTGTTGATGCCTCCAGAATGGTCACCTTAGTTCTCTAGATCTACTGCTGGCAGAGCCTGGCAGTGATCAGAAGGAGTCAGGCCTTGTTTGAAAAGTCTAAGGCACTGGCCCAGCTCAACAGCCACCCCACATCTACTGAACTTAAGAACATAGGCATACAAGCAATGACCCGGATTCTTTAGTCCTTACTTGGATTAAAAGTGCTTGTGGTCACTGCTATAGAAATCATGATACTTCCAATCATGTTACTCCTCTACCAGAGGAGACTGAACTAATCTACTTTTTTTGAGATTCAGATCTTGAAACATAAATTGTGTCCTGAGAAAAAAGAGTATAGCTTTTCTATATAGTATAGAATGTAGTGTAGAATATCTAGCTGCCTCTACATATTTTTCCTTTTTCATTTCATTTCCAGTACACAGCCCATCACTGCTTCTTAGTGATAGGCCTGAGTGAGGAGGGTCTGATCTTAGCAAGTCCCAATCTCTGCCAAGGAGGTGGTGCTGCTGCAGATGCACTCTTGGCACCCAGCTGTAGCCACTGAATAATTTTATTTGTCTGATCAGATCTTTACAGATTTGTGTTCAATTGGATAAGAATCACAATTTAAGAGAGGAAAAATGAGAGGACAAATGGAAAAGCTTGTAAATAAATAATCATAAATTAGAATCTCTGAGATAATCTTAAAGAAATGGTCTTTCACTTGGAGAAAAGCAGATTGAAAGTAAATTTCAAGACCATGCATATGGGATACTAAGAAGGAAAATAGCCTTGATTGCTAAGGCATGAAAAAGAGGAAAAGAGTTCATTTTGCATTGGAGAGGGAGGGGGGAAGACAAATGATATTTAAGGCAAAATGTCTCTAGATTATTATTAAACATTGTAATAGGTAAAGGCAGAAGCCTATAGTGGGGGGGGGTCTTCTGAGGGAGGCTTCTTTTTGGAGCTTCATAAAAACAGAGCCCCTTTTGGTTGGGAGGTACTGACCTGCTGAGTACTGTACCCCAGAAACCTGAGAGGTGTGGAGAGCGTAGGAAAAGATGAAGATATTGCATGAATGGTTCTTGAACCCTGGAAAACTCAAGTTAAAGCCTTTGGAAAACTTTCAAGGGAAAGAGGCAACATTCATTCTGTGACTAGGAAACAGAATCTGAGTGCTAAAGAGCATGACACTGCCGAGGTGGGGTGGGGGGTGCCAACAAAGGGGAGAAAAGGAGGTAATCCATTTCGTTTTCAATTCACAGGTGCCACTCCACTCCTTGTGGAATCATCCAAAATTTCCTTCTGTGAGCCTCAGTTTCCTTTCTGTAATATCGAGTGCTTGGATTAAGCCCTCTTGAATCCCTTCCAATCCTGAATTTGTGTTCACAAAACTGATCCAGAAAATGTGAATGAATCTATGAAAAGCTGCTTCCTCCTACAGCTCAGGTGTGCTGGATGGGTGAGACCTGCACAGAGAAAGGGATCAATGTCTGCCTAGGTGAGGGCTGGCCCCTGCATCCACATGGGGTGGAACCTCTGCTCCTGAGCCATGGGTAAGTTGCTTATCTTCTCTTAACTTAGATATCCCTATTTGTAAAATAAGGATAGCAATAGCTCATCTGATTGTTGTGAGTTTAAATTAGATTTGCAAGATGAATGCAGTGTAATAATTTCTAATAGCTCCTGTATCTCAGACACACAAGTACCAATAAATGTATTAATATTGGAATAAGAGTTTGTAAATCATTTTATTTCTTACCCTTTTATTTCTCTTTATTGAACTGCAAAAAAAATCATATAGTTTAATATTGTGATGGCAGTGGGTTTTTTTGTTTTTTAACACTTACCTTTTATTGTTTGGGCAGAATAAATCCTAATTAATTACATTTTCCTGAATGTCCTATTAAAATACATAACCCGTGATCACTTTTCTAGCTTCCTCTACATATTCTGTCCTTTTTCATTTCTAAAGTAGAGCCAAGAGTACTTGTAGGGACTTTGGATCTTTTGGCATTCTTAACAAGCTGCTCTTCCTGAGAGGTGGCTCGCTGTGTCTCTGGGCAGTTTGGCTCATTGTTTTGTGGATGTCCTCATTTTAGCTGCTCTGCTCTTGGTGTGGGCCTATCTGCAACTTCGTCTTGCTTGTTTTAACAGTGGTTTGTGTTTTTTTTGGTTTTTTGTTTGTTTTCAGTGTTTCCAACTCAGAAGCCCCTATTTGCCTCTTCAAAAGGCTGAACTGCCCACTCCCAGTTTCACACCGGCGGGCCCGTGGGATGTTCCTTGGGTTGATACAGAACCCAGTTCCACTAAGCTGAGAGGGCGCGCCGCTTGGGCCAGGGTGGGGCACCAGGTTGTGAGCAGCCTCTTGCCTTTTAGGTTTGCTTTCCCGCAGGGGACACCGTAGGCGGCTGTGCGGTTCGGCCACTGACCCCCGCCCCTCGCGTCCGGCCGCGCCGTGGGTTGCGGTCTCCGTGGGGGTGGCACCTCCTGTCCGGGAGGTTTGCGCCTGGCGGGGCACCCCGGAGCCGCGAGGAGCCGCGAGGAGCCGGGAGGCGAGGCCAGGGCGGGGTGGGGCGCGTCCGGGCGGGGAGGGCAAACGCAGGCAGTGCAGGGGGCGCAGAGGGCAGCAGGCAGGCTGACGCGCTGCCGAGAAGCGCGCGGGACGAGGGCTGGCTAGTGTCGGGGCCGCCCGCCCGAGGGGGAGGAGGCTGTGCTGCCCTTGCTACAGGTTCGCTGTCGAGAGCGCAGGAGGCAGGGACATGGGTAGGGTGCGGTCTGCACGGGGCCCGAGCCCGGATCTCTTCCATTTCCCCTCTCATTCGGCCCGGGGCTGCGCCGCAGACGGCAGCAGCTCCCGCTCCGCCCGAGCCGCCTGACCGCCGGGCCGGGGTGCTAACCGCGGGTCCCTTCAGCCCGCCGGCCCGGCCAGCCCAGCCCAGCCCGGCGGCCCGCAGCCCCGCCGCCCGCCGCCCCCCGCCGCCGCCGCGTTGCCAAAACAAACGGGCCGGCCTATTTATTGGCGGCCGGCGAGCTGGGCAGCTCAGAGTCGAGGCGCCGAGGGGGACAGCGCGCCGCCACCAGCCAGGGCCCTAGGCCCCCGCCCCGCACCTGAGTCCCGCGGACCTTGAGCCGCGCCACGCCGCCCATGGCGCCCCCGCCTGGAGCCCCCAGGAGCCACCTGGTCGCCTGAGCCCCAACAGCGCTCCCGCCAACCCGCCCACCCCATCAACCCACAAGGCTCCCTTGCCCGCTGCTCTACCGGGCTCCTCGGCCATGTCTCCCGCCCGGCTCCAGCCCCGCCTGCGGTTCTGCCTGCTCCTGCTGCTGCTGGTGGTGCCGGCGGCGCGGGGCTGCGGGCCGGGCCGGGTGGTGGGCAGTCGCCGGCGACCGCCGCGCAAACTCGTGCCGCTGGCTTACAAGCAGTTCAGCCCCAACGTGCCAGAGAAGACCCTGGGCGCCAGCGGGCGCTACGAAGGCAAGATCGCACGCAGCTCGGAGCGCTTCAAGGAGCTCACCCCCAACTACAATCCCGACATCATCTTTAAGGACGAGGAGAACACGGGTGCCGACCGCCTCATGACCCAGGTGAGCGCGATCCGCCCTCCTAGCGCGCCGCGGAACACAGCCACCTGCCCGGTCTACCCGCCCCCCTGGCACCTTTTCTCGACTGCCTGGCACGCCCCCTGGCACCTGCCCCTCTCACCAAGCCCGACTGCTTTCTGCCCAAGACCGGCCGGCCAGGGTCCCGGCAGGAGTGTCGGCATCCCCGAGCCGCGCGGAGTCTTTGCGAAGAGATTCCCCAGCAGGTTGGCGGCGGCCCCTCTGCCCGAGAGCGCTGGCAGCTCAGGCTAGACGCCGCACCTGGAAGTACCTCGACCCTGCTGCCTCCCGGGCCCACGCAGTTCCTCCCGGCCTAACATTCCTCACGGCGGCGCCCTTTTCATTTCGAAGCTATTTGGTACCCCTGAGGCGAAGAAGCTCCGGGCGCTAGGGGCCCCCTGGCCTTTCCTCCCCGCGTGCTCTTAGTTCGCTGCGCTGCCCCCTCCTGGATCACTATTCCGGCTGAGTCTGGGGTTGAGGAACAGCAGGGAAGAGCTGAGTAGGGGGCGGAGGTGGGATAGGGAGCCCGCTGCGCCCCACGTGTTTGTCCCGATAGCTGAGCGGCGCTGCTGCGCTTAAAGGGTGGGGTGCCACGGCCTTTGGGCTCTTGGACCGAACTTGGGGAATCCCTGGGCTTGGTGACGGAGATGGAAGAGAGGAGCAGGGATGCTGAGGGAGACGGGGAACAGAGATGACTGAAGTCTCAGCGTTCTCGGAACAGGATCCACGCTCCAACCCAGGGCAGGGGTGCAAACTTCCCTTCCCTGCAGCAGGGTGAGCCAAAGGAGAGACCTCCTCTGGGGTCCCGGGATCTTCCTCCGCTAGCAGGCAGCTGGCTTTCTAAATCCTTTAGGGAAAGCAGCTAAAGCACGGCTTTCAGCATGCACCCTGGCGCCGGGGCCGGTCGGCCGATGTCGGGGCCGAAGGTTGGCTGGTGGCCGGGACGGGCCGGGCGCCGAGGAATGCAGATAAGGATCCGGGCCACAGGCTGGGCAATCATTGACAGCGAGAGCCCAGGCTCTGCACTCGAGGGAGGGGGGACTGGGGGAAAGAGAGGCTGGGAGCTGTGTCCTCGGGTGGACATAGGTGGGGGGCTAAAAGCCAGGCGGCATGGACCAGGAAGGGAACACTTAAAGCTACCGAGCAGTGAGCGTCCCAAGCCAGGCTGCCTGCTGGGAAGGCTGGGTCTGACTTTGGTTTGTAGCCGTTGGTTCCTGGGAGGCCAAGTCCAAGGGTCTATGGGGCCCCTGGAGTGGATATAGGTTGAGGCATGAGTGGCCCACACTTGGTGGGGGCCCTCATAACTCTGATTCAAGGCCTGGTGGAAGGCCCTTTTCCCTACAGGTGGAGGCCTGGGCTCCTTTGCCCTCTTCCCTCAGTCAGCTGCATGGTCCCTTTTGCTCTAAGGACCCTAACAGGGAGGTAGCAACAGTGGAAGTTTTCTCCTGGTCTTTCCTCAGCGGGGCTTCACCCCATTTGAGGAGGATCCTGAAGATATAGAGTCAGATCCTTGAGAGTATTGGCTCAGTTTTTTTGGGTTCCTTTTCCAAACAGAAGCAGTGTACCAATGGGAAGATGCAGAGGAGTCAACCTCACTCGATGCTTGCAGAGCGAGACAGTCCCTATTGTCCCCTATCAGGCCAGGGTGGCACTAGCCCACCAGCTGCTAGTTCTCTGCCCCTCTGTCTTTTTGGAGGGTGCTGATAGGCTTGAAATCTTAAGAGAGTCCCAGCAGGACTGCTCAGTGGTACTGGAGGGATCCAGGCAAGCTTGGCATTCCCCTTCAACAAGTCCCCTGCCATATGCCCACCGGATGCTCTGCACCTGCTGTTCCTCAGGGGCTGATCATCCCAAGACCTCAGCCCTGAGGCTGCGGTGACACCTACTGGGCACCTCAGGCTTTGCATGCCTAGCAGGCCAGCCTCAGGCAGTAGACTCCACTAGTACTTCTTCCTCTGGCACCTCTAGGGACCAAACCCAGAGCAGGGGAGAGACAATACTGGAGGGAAGGGTAGTTCCACCTAACAGAGAAGGGCACCTTGAGGGCACGTACATCCTGAATCCCCCATATTTGTGGTATCACAATGTGGCTCAGTTCCCTGGGGGCACCTGGATGCTAGATTGGGAGGGAGCACTTTAGAACCTTCTCTTCCTAAGGAGGATAGACATCTTTCTGGCTTTTCCAACTCCGGGTGTAGTAGGAGAGTATGGGACAAGGTTGGCCACCTCCTGCTCCTCCAGCTAACTCCTCTGCCTTCCTCTCTCAGCGCTGCAAGGACCGCCTGAACTCGCTAGCCATCTCTGTTATGAACCAGTGGCCGGGTGTAAAGCTGCGTGTAACTGAAGGCTGGGATGAGGATGGCCACCACTCAGAGGAGTCTTTGCACTACGAGGGCCGTGCAGTGGACATAACCACCTCAGATCGTGACCGCAATAAGTACGGACTGTTGGCACGCTTGGCAGTGGAGGCTGGCTTCGACTGGGTGTATTACGAATCCAAGGCTCACGTGCATTGCTCTGTCAAGTCGGGTGAGCCAATGCCGGGGGGCTGGACCCGGGGCCGGGGCCGCAGGGCATGGGCAGACAGCACAGTACCCTCTGGGGCCAAGAAGGTGAAGATGCCCACCAGGGGATGGAGGCTGGGAACTGGGGGAAGAGGACGTCGGCGGCGCTCCCTGCAGCTGCTCATGACTGCCTGTCCCTTGTATGCCTGGTAGTGTCATGGCAGAAGCCTAGGTTGACAGGGCCTGTCCCAGTGTTGCTGGGTGCTGACCTGCAGGTCCACAGTCCAGAGCCTACCACAGGACGTACAAGACAGAGCAAACTGGACAGATGGAGGAAGCCAGGCTGGCATGTGCCCCCGCGGTGCAGGAGAAGTGGTGGGGCTTGGGGTCAGAAAGGGCTCAAACATAAGTATGCCTGACCAGAAGCCCTAAGGTTCAGAACTCACCACCCAGCTACAGGTCAGGCTTCCCAGGGTGGAGGGTGCAGGCATCCCCAACCTCTCTCCCAGAGCCCCAAAGCTGGACATTTTGGGGCAAAGCCAGCTGTGAGTGCCAAAATAAACAAAGTGGACTCAATAAAGTGGATTTTCCCAGATTGGCCGCCTTGTTGATCAAAATTGGCAGGCATTGGAGCCTTGCCCTCTCCCTCACCAGAGTCTCACCAGCGTCCCTGTCACCTACATTGAACCCAGTCATGGATGCTTCACATGGCTCCTGTGTGAGTCCCAGCCTGCACCCCCTGGCTGCAGGCTCCGCCCTCCACACCAGCACAATGTAGTAATTGCACTCATAGACCCAGCACACAGATGGAGCCTGCTTTTTTAGTATTCCTGACCCTACTGAGGCTCACAGCAGTGATCTCACCCTGACCCCAGCCACAGCCTGACTCTTCTGCTCTGCACCTCCCTGACCAACTGTGTCTACTTCAAGTCACCTGCAAACACTGGCCCAGGGTCAGCTCCCCAAGTGGCCACTTCCATCATTACTCTTGACCCCCAGATACTGTTCTTCATCTCACCTGCTGATGCCGCTAAGTCCTATGCCCTTACAAGGACCCTGTACATGAACTAACAGTGGTGATTTTGTTCTTGCCCATGACCATCCCTGACCATTCACTAAGAGGCTGCTCCAGGAGTCTGTGTTTGCCCTATGGGTGGGCCTCCTCTCCCTTCCATAGACTCAAAGAACCAACTCTGTCATAGGGAGGGCAATTTTTTGGAAGCATCTGAGCAAGGGGTGAGAATTAACAGGATATCTAGACCCCAGAGGAGCTAAGTGACTTTCCTTCTCTATGAGGCTACAGCTTTCCTAGGGTCAAGTCACAAATGACCAATGCCTGGCTCAGCTGACCTCTCTTCTCTGACTCCTTCACAGCATTGGCAAGCTGTCAATATGGATGATATCACCTGGGCTTTGGGAGGGCCCTTTTCCTTACCCATTGGATCTTGGAGCCCCAGTATGCTCCTCTCATTGGCAAAGGCTGGGGAGAAGGGAATCTGAAGATCACATTGTGGGTTGTGGGTAGGCTCTTTCCTGCAGGGGTTGGGATACAGATGGGGGCTCCCTGGGAACAAGAGGAGCTCTGACTGGGCTAGGGTGGCTAGGGGAGGGATGCTATGTCTGGGAGTCCAAGTTCCCCTGCAGTAACACCTCCATGTCCCTTCTTCCCACAGAGCACTCGGCAGCAGCCAAGACAGGTGGCTGCTTTCCTGCTGGAGCCCAAGTGCGCCTAGAGAGTGGGGCACGTGTGGCCCTGTCAGCTGTGAAGCCAGGAGACCGGGTGCTGGCTATGGGGGAGGATGGGAACCCCACCTTCAGCGATGTGCTCATTTTCCTGGACCGTGAGCCAAACAGGCTGAGGGCTTTCCAGGTCATCGAGACCCAGGACCCCCCACGTCGCCTGGCACTCACTCCCGCCCACCTGCTCTTCACTGCTGACAACCACACAGAACCAGTAGCCCGGTTTCGGGCCACATTTGCCAGCCACGTGCAGCCTGGCCAGTACGTGCTGGTAGCAGGGGTCCCTGGCCTTCAGCCTGCCCGGGTGGCAGCTGTCTCCACACATGTGGCCCTCGGGGCCTATGCTCCACTCACAAGGCACGGGACACTGGTGGTAGAGGATGTGGTAGCTTCCTGCTTTGCAGCTGTGTCTGACCACCGTCTGGCTCAGTTGGCCTTCTGGCCCCTGCGACTGTTTCCCAGCTTGGCATGGGGCAGCTGGACCTCAGGCGAGGGCGTGCACTGGTACCCTCAGCTGCTTTACCGCTTGGGGCGTCTCTTGCTAGAAGAGGGTAGCTTCCACCCACTGGGCGTGTCTGGAGCAGGGAGCTGAAAGACCCCCACCACTGCCCTCCAGGAACTGCCATGCTGGACCCAAAGGTCTTCCTGCCAGGAGGGCTGTGGCTCTCGAAGGGACCTAAGCT
This sequence comes from Ictidomys tridecemlineatus, assembly GCF_052094955.1. NCBI lineage: Eukaryota > Metazoa > Chordata > Mammalia > Rodentia > Sciuridae > Ictidomys > Ictidomys tridecemlineatus. The sequence continues at coordinate 181,003,226 of NC_135483.1, read as the reverse complement.
GGAGGCACTAGTCCCTGCTATTTCCTCCACAGGAGACACACCATTGAGACTTGACTGGGCAATGCTAATGTCCGCCAAAGTCCCCCAATGTAGTGATAGAGCTGAATGCTGAGCTGGCAAGGTGCAATGGGCTAGCCCTCTACCCTAGAGACCTTGACACCCAGCCAGCTCTCACTATGATTTTTCACACCCTGCCTCTCTCCATCAGAGGACCATTCCATCTGTCTTTGGATGCTTACTCCAGTCTTTCTCCAGCCTGGTTTCCAACTTCATTGTTGGTAATAGACCACAGTATGAAAAGATTCTGCCCATAGGCGGGCTTACACCTCAGTTGATGCTGCTAGATTCCCTGGGAGCCAGCAGGGAGCTGGTTGGACTCATTGCTACCCAGAACCTAAAGGGCCACAGGGGTGGGGCAGCCATCCTGGCCATCCTGAGGCATGACCTTCCACTGGCCACACTCCTCCAGACAAATCCTGAAACTGTTGCTGTCAGTGGGCAGAGTTCTATGTTCTGGCCAATGTGACCATAGTACCTGGGACTCAGGGAGAGGGGCTGGATGTCCTTGCTAACCCTGCCCAGGCTAAGCTCCTTTTTCTGCTGAACCATGACCCCACCCCCCTTTCCGTCAAGTCTCCCCCATTTTATTTATTGGCAAGAGAAGGAAATCCACAGGAGAACTTGGGGGATGCTTTGGTCTTTTCTTTATTTTGTAATAAAAATTATTTAAGTTGTTAGAGTCATGGAGTCCAGGATGCTGAATAGAGTCAATACACAGAGTTTGGAGTCACAGATGGATCTGTTTAGGGGTTTGCTTTCCTCTTCCAAGAACAGACATCCAGAGCTTCCACCTACTCTGCAATCTCTTTCTCACCCAGTAACTCTGCAAAGTTCAGCAGAAAGCTGTGCTCCACACTGGGCAGGGCCTTTGCATACTGACCCCCAAATTTTCCCCTAAACATGGTTGGATCAGAGAAATAACAGGGGTATCTAATCCACGGTTACTTCACATCTAGATCTATTTCATTGCGTTCTGACCAAAGTCATTTTGTATGCGCTGCGGTCCTTCTTGGAACCTGGCTTTCTGACTCTGCTGTTGGTAATGGAGTGTAGAATTCACATTTATCTTGTGGCCCATTCTAACTTCTTGGACAAGTCAGAATTTGGGTGTTTTTTTTTTTTTAACCAGGGATTAAACTCAAGCACTCAACTATTGAGCCACATCCCCAGCCCTGTTTTGTATTTTATTTAGTGATAGGGTCTCACTGAGTTGCTTAGCATCTCGCTATTGCTGAGGCTGGCTTTGAACTTATGATCTTCCTGCCTCAGCCTCCAGAGCCACTGGGATTACAGGCATGTGATACTGCACCTGCCAGTAGATCCTTTAACCATGTAAGAGATCCTTTAACCAAGTAGTTGTCAAACCTAAGAATGACCTCAGCAATTGATTCAAAGATATTTCTGACATGGTCTTCCGGATTCTGCTTTACTACATCCATTGTGAGACCCAGGAACTTTATAAATATTTCTAACATGTATCACATTTTGAGAAGCACTGTTAAATCTAGAGATGACCCCCTTCATTTTCTGTCAGTCACTCTATCCAAGGCAAAAAAAAAAAAAAAAAGTACCACCACAGATCAGCTGACATCCTAGGTCCGGCCAGTAGAAATAGGTGATGGTGGCCATTGGAACACCATGGAAATTGGCAAATGCTGCAATCAAGGTTCCCCTAATGCAGAAAGCCAGTTGTTAAAGCAGGCCACTGCCCAGGTTCTGTCCTCTTACAGAGATTACTATGTTGGAAATGGTAGGGATGAATTCCTTGGAGGAAAGCTCCAGGGCAAAAAACATTTCCTTGGGAAACAGGTTCCCACAGGCTATAATGATAACTGCTCTCATTTAATGATGACTAATCACTGGGCTAGGGTGGCTAGGGGAGGGATGCTATGCCTGGGAGTCCAAGTTCCCCTGCAGTAATACCTCCATGTCCCTTCTTCTGAACCATGACCCCACCCCCTTTCCGTCAAGTCTCCCCCACCTTATTTATTGGCAAGATAAATAAATAAATAAATAAATAATTCTAGATCTATATCCTCAGTGGCCCATTTAACTCTATGTGGTGTATACTTTAACACTATAATTTTCCAGATGAGAACATACCCAAGATTATACAGCAAGTGACAGAAACAGGATTTGAAGCCTTCTATTTGTCTCCTGGGTCTGTTGTTTTGCTACAAGGCCATGATTTGGTAAACTTGGTCCCTTTCTGGAAAGTCATTCCCAGCATTTCAGTTCTGGAAATCTGCTTTGTCAGCACATCTAGAGTGGTCCTATCTCTGTAGCAGATTTTCACTGACCATATCAAAATGCCTATGAACTCTTTTGTGGTGGGAAATATGAGGTGAAGATCAAGATGTTCTTGTCTGCTCATGTGTACATCTTCTCCATGTAGACATTCGGCTTGGGAGATTAGATTATGATGACAGGTGATGAGTACAGATGCATAGGGTGGATGGTTGGGCAAGAAGGGAGTTTGGCTCTCAGGAGAGAGGAAAGAGGGGACAACTTCGTAAGTCCAAGGCGTGGAGGCTGGAGTGAGCCTGGAGGCTTGGAGGAACCACCATCAGGCCAGTGTGGCTACACCATGGGGGCCTGCACGGCTTGGCAAAAACTGAGGTAAAGCAGTGGCAGAAGTAAGGTGACCCGGAGCCTGGGTTCCACGGATTTGGCCTGGATCCCCAGGACCCAGGAATATGTGGAAGGTTTGAAGGGGGGCAGGTTTGTGACCAGACAGATTCTGAAAGCTCCCTTGGCTACAGTGGAAGATAGACTAGAAGGCACAATAGTGGAACGGGGAGTCCATTAATTGGGCAGAGAAGCATTTGACCTGGATTAGGGAGATGGCCATGGGGTCAGAAACAAGGTGACAGATATTTACATCTAGGGAATAGAATGGCCAGCAGTGAAGCTCAGGTTGGATGAGCAGCAGGGTAAAAATGGTCCAATTCAACATCAGTGTTTATTTTATTTTTTTCATGGTGTGGGAGGGTGGTATTGAGGATTGAACCCAAGGGCAATTTACCACTGAGCAACCTCTTCAGACCTTTTTATTTTTTTACTTTTATATTTTTGGTACTGGGGTTTGAACTCAGGGGCACTCAACCAATGAGCCACATCCACAGCCATATTTTGTATTTTATTTAGAGACAGGGTCTCACTGAGTTGCTTAGCACCTCATTTTTCTGAGATTGGCTTTGAACTCATGATCCTCCTGCTTCAGCCTCCCAAGCTGCTGGGATTGTAGGCGTGCACCACTGTGCCTGGCTTTTATTTTTTATTTTGATATAAAGTCTCCCTAAGTTGCCCATGCTGGCCTCCAATTTGCAATCCTCCTGCTTCAGTTTCCCAAGTTGCTGAGATTATAGATGTAATCTCAAACCCGGCAAACTTCAGGGTTTTAAAGTATGAGACTCCACTCTCTCATCCCCAGCTCCCCCCTATTCAGCTCTCCCATCCCCAGTACCCTTGACTTGGGTTCTTCTTTGGCCTTAGTGGCTGCACTTGCAAGAGTGATGCCCAGGTCTTTTCCATATAGATATCCTCTCTCATTGCTTAAGGCTGGTCTACCTGGGCTTACGGGACTCTCCAGGCTCCTGCTCTTTTTCTGTCTCCCCTCTTATGCTTTAACATAATTGTATAGCCTGGGTCTTTTGCAAGAAAAATACATTTATTTCTCACAGTCCTGGAGGCTGAGGTGTCCGACAGCCTCATTTAAGCATCAGATGAGGGCCTTTCTTCTGCCTCATCCCATGGTGGAAGGGAAAATGGCAAGAGAGCAGGAAATGGCAAAAGGAAGGAGGTCAAACTTGTCCTTTCATCAGAACCCACTCCTGCAAAAGCCCACTCCCAGGATACAGGCATTAATCCACTCCTGAGGACAGAGCCCTCAAGTCCTAATCACCTCTTAAAGTCCCACTGTTGCATTGGGGATGAAGTTTCTAACACATAAGCTTTGATAGACACATTCAAACCACAGCACCCTACCCCCACCACATATCTCACAATTGTGTAGGAAAAAAACTTAAAGAGTAGCCCCTGATGGCTGGGCCTAGGCAAATTACAAGACCTACACCTAAGGCCTCAGGTCCTGAAGAAGACTGGAAGATACTGATACTGGAGTTTTGGGTCCCAGATACAAAGTGGGGGAACTTCTTAGTTGTGAGGTCTCTGTAACAGCCTGGGTGCTCTGCCCTCCCCAGAGAGCCCCAGTTCACCTGCACTCCCCTATCTGACTGCACCAGGACCTCTGGCAGCTAACCTCTCCAAGCTGTCCTTGCAGAGTGAGTCTCTCTCTCTCTCTCTCTCTCTCTCTCTCTCTCTCTCTCTCTCTCTCTCTCTCTCTCTCCTCCAGTCATGGCCAAGCACTGCTCTTTGCCAAAGAGCTATGTGAACCTGCACTCCTCTCCCCCAACATAAGCTCATTAGGGTGCTATTTGCTTAAGGGCTTCTGGAAGCAAGTGGGGGCCCTGGGTTGGAAAAAGCTGAACCCAGAGTGACTGTCCTTCAGCCTTCCTACCTCCTGCTAGGCACTTGCCACCCCTGTGAGGAAACTGGACATAAGAATCCATTGAAATATTTAAGGGTGGACTTTGAGGGGCTAAGTAACTTGAGCAAGGGTAGTTGAATGGATCATTAGAAGCAAAAGCAGGGAGGGGAAGTTTAGGCCATGCTCAGGGACTGGAGCCCATGTAACTGGGGCTAGAAGTAGCAAAAGGGGAGGCTAAGACATGGAGACACTGAGGAGGAAGGACACTGCACTCAGTGCCAACTGGACTGAGGGCCTTGTAGGAAGTACCTCCAACAGGAATTCTCTCAAAGAGATCAGACATCAGCAATGGAGACCTTTAAAAGCAGAGTGAAGGCCCTGCTTCCTACCTCAGAGGGTGCCTCCTCTGGGCAAACCTTCCTGGCAGTGGTAGCTTTCCCACCTGGTGTCCTCTGGCTCCTGGGTGTCAGTACCTCTCTGGCTCAGCTGCAAGTCCCACACCCCAGTCTGGTTCTCAAAGCCTCTTTGTTCAACAGGCCAGGCCTGAATCTGATAAGGCCGCATTGCACTGGGTAGACAGCAGCCCTGCCCTCACTGGTACCCTCAGCCATACCCCTCGCCCTTGTACGCAAGCAGCATCCACCCCAACTGATACAGACACAGGGCCTTCTCAACCAGGTGGGGGCAGGGTTTGGTCTCCGGAACAGGCCTCTCTGTGGCCCATTTAAGACCTCTTTCATCCCTTAGGGAAGTAGGATAGAATTATTATCCCCATTTCAGAGATGATTAAACTGTGCTCCAAGAGGGGAGACAACTTGACCACATTCACTTCTTGCACAGTCAGGAACTCCTTTTTAGTCCTAAAACGTTGGAAAGTGGGGTTGCTTCTAATTTCTACTTTGCACATGTAGAAACTGAGGCCCAAAGAGATGAAGTCTTTTTCCCCAAATTACATATTAATGGAGTCCAGATCAGTACCTAGGTCTCCTGCAGCAGCAGACACAGTTCCCATTCCAGGGGAACTACAGGAAGGCACACAAGATCTGATGGGTTGAGAGAGGCCAGATCTCTGTCAGAGAAGGTGGTCCTGGAATAATGGTTCTAGGTGCTGTCAGGGAACCCAGAATTGGGTGTGAGGATAGTTAAAATAGGTCCACAAATTCTTTGGTGACTTCTCCTCTGGAGAAGCTAGGTGTGCCTTGATTTTTTTTTTGGGTGTGCCTTGAATTCAGTCTATGGCTAGGTCAGAAACAGCCATGCAGCTTCTGTCTGTTCTACCCAAGACTGCACTTGGCCTATATAGATAGGTGTTCTGGTTCCTGACCTAGTTGAGCCCCCAGACAACAGGCAGCATCAATGTCAACCATAGGAGTACCATCTTGGACACCCAGATCAGTGGAGTCTTCGAACGGCTGAAGTTTTGGCCAAAGTCTGATTTGGAAAAGATCCCCCAGCTAGAACTGTCTGGCCATGCTCTTAATTCTAGATCCACAAAACCGTAAGCAAAATAAAATGGTTACTTAGAAACTTGACATTTGGGGGGAATGAATAACCAGACAAACAGTGAAGAGGGAATGGGGACTGAGGAGGTCATTTCCTGAGGCTCTCCAGAAGCCTTTAACACAATTTGACACAAAGACTTTTAGAAATGGAGGCTTCGTGAGGCTGGAGGATGTGTGATACCCTTCAACATCTAAAAGGGCAGCCTGAGAAAGCACTGCAATGGGAAAAAATGGGGCAGACAGAGATGGAGGCAAAGGGGAGAGCTGGATGAGCACATCTCTCCACACTCAATAGATCGGAAAATATATTTGTGCTGGGTGTGGTGGCATATGCATGTAATCCCAGTGACTCAAGAGGCTGAAACAGGAGGATTACAAATTCAAAGCTAGCTTCATTAACTTAGACCCTGTCTCTAAATAAAAAATAAAAAGGGTTGGTATGTGGCTCAGTAGTTAAATACCCCTGAGTTCAAGGCTTGGTACAAGCAAGCAAGCAAGAAAGAAAGAAAGAAAGAAAGAAAGGTTCACAATGATCAATTTTTGAGTGGAAATGAAGAGTCTTCAGGTGGTTTTGGAAGCAAGGAATATCATGGATGTGGATTAGTGGGTATTAAGGAGTTATCCATCACCAAAAGGAAATGAATGTAATTAGAGATTTTTTAAACCCAACAAGTGTTGAAGAAAGTGCTCAAAGTTTGAGGCTAGACCTGGGAAAGTTTTGGCCATTCCTTAGAACAATTGCTAGCCACATTTGCCCAGAGTGCCCTACAGGCAGAAAATGTAAGATCTCATTAAGAAGGTCTATGAAGATGACCCAGAAAGCACCTTGTTGCCCTAAGAAACTCCAGATATTATAATCTTGGTGACTCAGGAGGCAGAGGCAGGAGGACTGTAAATTCAAGCCAGCCTTGGCAACTTACCAAGAACTTGCCTTAAAAAAAAAAAAAGTGCTGGGGATATTGCTCAGCAGTGAAGGTTCAGTCCTCAGTACCCAAAACAAGCAAATAAACCTGCAAGTCCTTCTGCTTCTGCATCTAGCTTATGCACAAAACTCTGAATGCTAGGTTTAGGAAAACTCAGAGGAAAGCAACCACATAGACAATAGGGAATGAATGTGGTTTGGGAGAATATTTGGGAGTGTGATGGAGGAAAGTTTAGAGGAAAGGTTTCAAGATGTTAATCCTAGCAAAAGATGGGCATGATGAAAATCTATCACATAGAGGGAAATAACAATATAGTGGAGAATCGTGAAAGACACCACTTTAGCCAAGTGTCAAGGTTAATATCACCAACAACACATGGTGACACTATGTGCTCTCATATGCGACACTCTGAAAAGGACTTATCAATTCTGTGTTATCCTTCCCAATATGCAAACCTTATCTTAATCATGTGGAGACAAATGCAGGCTGAGGAATATTCTAAGAAATTACTGACAGTACTGTTTAAAAGAGTCAAGGTGCTGATAGGTAAGAAAAGACTCAGGAAGTGCCCCAGAGTGGAGGATTCCAAGGAGGAATGACAACTAAGTGCCAGATACTTGGGAGAAAAAGGACATTAATGATAAAATTTGTCAAACCTTAAATTCTGTAACTTTTGTTAATAGTATTTCAAGTACCAAGGTTAACTCCTTAGCCTTGGTAAACATTCTATGGTCATATAAGAGATTAATGTAAGGGGAAGATGGGAGAAGGAAGAACACCATTTTGTGACTTTTCTGTACAGTTAAAATTAACTCATGAAGTTATTAATGATGGTGGAATGTGATGATCATTATTATCCAAAGTACATGTATGAAGGCACGAATTAGTGTGAATATACATTGTATACAACCAAAGATATGAAAAATTGTGCTCTATATGTGTAATAAGAATTGTAATGCATCCTGCTGTCATATATAAATAAAAAATAAATAAATAAAATTAACTCAAAAATTTTAAAATGTGGGAAAAAATGTCTGCTGAAGACAATCTCATGGACTAGTCAAAGGTGGGCTCCCTTGCCGTACCTGAGTCTAAGGTGACTTCTATGTCCAAAGAGGCCAGCTGTTCTAGCTGGTGACCATGCAACATCTTTACTTGAAAGAGAGCCTTGACTAGAAATGGAATGAAAAGGGGTTGGAGGGATTGAGTAGGGTGAAAAGTCACGGAATACTGGTGTTCTTCATTTATTCAAAATTTACAATGAGCCGCACGTTATGTTAAGTTCTTTAAGTCTCTTATTTCACTTAAACCTCACAACTATTGTGGTGGCTGTTAAAGTTTCCACTATTGACAGATGATAAGAGTGGGTTTTTCTTTTGCTTTCATGTTCTGGGGATTAAGCCCAGGGATGTTCTACCACTGAGCTATAGCTCCATCTTTTTTTATTTTTTATTTTGAGACAGGATCTTGCTAAATCATAAAGACTGGTCTTGAACTTACAATACACCTGCCTCAACCTTCTGAATAGCTGGAATCACAGGCATGTGCCAGTACTTCCAACAGGAGACTGGGTCTTATAGAAGTGGAGGAACAGAATCATGTAGCCAATAGGGGCTGGGATTCAAATCCAGTTTGATGGCTCCAGACCTCTTTCCTAACCACTTCACTCTACTGTCTTCTCAGGGACACCCTCAGTCAGTTTATATCTCAGGATTTCCCATCTGGGCCGTGTCGGGGAAGAGGAGATTGCCAGCAGAAGGAAGGAGGAAGGGTATGGGCGAGGATGGGCTAGGCAGCTGGAGCTGTCCATGGTGCTGGTACCTCTCTGTCAAGGGTGAGGCGGGAAGGCTGGAAGGAGGCAGAATAGGAGAAGCAGGGAGAGCTACTGGAGAGACAGAGCCCTGCTCAAATTAAAAGGAAATAAGCCTGAAACGTCAGATGTGGTGGCAGATCCTTCACCAATGAGAAATAATCAAAAGGGTGAGACTTCAAGTTTGGAGGACTTCATATTGAAATAAATAATTGTGTATACAATAGCCAGTGAGGAAGGGATTTGTCCTCAAGTCTGACTTGCAACCAATATAGTATAGCTATGTCGGTTGTTAATATCTGGGAATTCCTTGGCACCATTTGGTAAGCAGTCACTGGCTGAGCCCTCCACTGCCATGGCTGCCTTCTCAGTCCCCTCCCTGCACTCAGGCTTTCCCATGGTCCAAGAAGTAAAGGGACAAAGCCTGAGAGGGCATCCAGCATAATGTGGGCTTCCAGGACACTTCTCTGGCTCTAAGACCATAGGCTAGTTGTCTCATAGGCTAGTTGTCAAGCATTTTGAGTTCTGTCCCCCTTTATCCCCATTTTACAGATAAGGAAAGGGAGGGTTTAGGAGGTTGAACAATTTGTTCAAATACTAAAAGTTGGGGAAAAAAAGATGAGGGAAAAAAACTAGAACCAGAACTTGAACTTGAGTCTTCTGAGATCAAATTTCATGTCCTTTTCCCATACTGTTTTTTTCTCTTTGTTTTTATTCTTAATTTTTCATGTTTAATCATAAAATTTTTTCATTATGATAAACTAAATATCTAAATCATCTTGAAGAATCAAAGTTTTAGTGAAGTCAAACTAATAATTTTCCAAAACTCCAGGGCAAATTATATGAATGGTAGGAAGCTGTGTCTGAAGTACTCATCTGGACTTTATTTAAAAAAATTTCAAGAAGAATCTGTCAGTCCATTCTAAGGGAAAAACACAGCACCTTGGAGACAGATCCTTTCAATTTAGTTACTATGCTGAGATGATTCAAACAAAAACTAATTTGTACTAATCATGCAGAGATCATATGTAAAATGGTCACTAATTTATTCCAAACTATTCCCTTACTGTTGACCTGTATCTTTCTACCCTGTTATAAGGACAATGAATAGAGGTGTAGAGTTATCTAGGGAGGCTGGGTTTGTTCAGAGAGTTAGAAAACCCTATGGTGGCCCCAGGCAGGTTGGAGCCCTTTCCTTCAAATTCTCTTGCCATATGGCAATCTACGTGCAAACTCCTGCTCATTTTGTGCCCCAAAAGTGCATTCAGGCTGGTGATGCCGCCAATCTCTCGATGCCTTCCTATTCCAACAGCTACAGGGACCTTGCCCCGTGCATGCTCCTAGATCCATCCCTGAATACATTGATGGCCCTGTCACTTTCCACCTCCAAGGCTGGACTGAGAAGACACGCCCCACTCATTTCTGAGACCAGGAGCTTCTGTGAGAGAGCCCACCACCTCACTTCCTTCCTCCAAATACACCTTGGATGCGGACCTGATTCCAGATCCAACAATCAGACTACAGCCATTGTTGCAGTGTGAAGGAAGAACAAAGGAGGGCACAGACAAGTGCTAGAGGACTTGTCAGGAGGAGAGTCGAGCACTCTGCCATTGGCTTTTGTCTTTTTCCACCTGGAGCAGCAGGGTAGCCTCCTTCTCAGAGAAATAAAAGAGGAAAGAGTGGTGAGGAAAACACACTCTAAATGTGCAGCAGAGAGGCTGGGAGCTGTAGGAAGCGACGGTGCACAGAAAACTGACTGACTTATTTTGGGGGACCTCCCATTTAAGGAGTGGGGTGTGTGTGTGTGTGTGTGTGTGTGTGTGTGTGTGTGAGAGAGAGAGAGAGAGAGAGAGAGAGAGAGAGAGAGAGAGAGAGAGTTTGTTGACTGCTTTACACAGGCTCAATTACTCAACCTTCACAATACCTTTGGGAAATTATTCCCAAGAAACAAATGAGGAAACTGAGGATCAAAAAATGATGTGACTTTCCCTAAGCCACACAGCCAGTAAATAACGGTCAGAATGAATCCCAGATTCCCAGAGTCTTCTCTGTTCTTTGGAGGAGAGGAGCAGCCATGGGAGCATGAAAAGACACTTAGAAAGCTTAGCAAAGATATTTCGTGTGTGTTGAAGTCCAAATCACTGCGTGTGCTTTACCTTTCTTACCCCCAGCTCTGGGTTCTGGAGGGTCTGAGGCTGCTCCGACCCATCCTTCTTCCTTTCACCCACATCCTGGGCTTCATCAGTTTTCCTAAATCATCATTCACTTTTGTTTACAGACTTGAACCAAACAACACCTTCCTCTGATGGCGTTTTTTTGGGGGAAGGGGGTTGTCCAGGGAGGACATGATTACCAGGGCACAGCAACTATTATTTCCCACAAGTTCTAGGCTCCTGAAAAGGGGACTTCCAAAGCAAGCCAAGGTTCCACTTCCTCTCCTCAGGCTCAAATCCTAGCTGTGCCTCTTTCCATGCTATCCACCTCCCTGGGCAAGGTCCAGTAGGCAGACCTCTCCCTGAGACTCTCCACGCAAGTCAAGGTCACTAGCTGCAGAGCTCCCAGGAGATAATTAGAATCCCATAGATCCAATAGAAACCAAGACCACAGGGGCCCCTGCTGACAGGAGGAACCATCATCTCCTTTCATCCTTCCAAGCCCAGAGTCTACCAAAGTGTAAGCGGGCAAGAACTCTAGAAGGGGGATCCCCCAGTAAAGACACAGAAGGACTCATGGCCCTACTATGAATTTTTCTTCCTCTTTGGGGTTTTCCTGGGGTCCCCACTGGACTCTACTCCTAGGAACAATGCTTCCTATTTTCATTTTGGCCTAAAATGGAAAGGTCTATTTCTTTGTCCTTAAGGTCAAGCTGAGTCAGGCTGACCATTTCAAAAAGAACTTGGGGAAAACAAAAAGGAAATCATTATAGAAACCATAAACAGCATAAAAGTCGTCATGTCCAAAGTACACATTTCAGATTCTGAGAATCCCATGAAAACAAGTGAAACACTCACTGAGTTCTACATTCCTTGATCCCAAGAAAACTCCAAGCCTAATCATGCTAGCATAACTTAACAGGCCCCTTGGCCTGCCCCTTGCCCCCAGTCCTGCGTGCCTCTGGCCATGTGATCGCCCAGGCCAACTCAGGCCACTATTATCTCAGCCACCTTCCACCTTTCACAAGTGAATCCTAACTTTCCAAAAATTATAGTTTATTTCTTGGTTTACTTCTAGACTAAGCTCTCTTCCCATAACCACAGCCTGCCTCTTCAATCTGAGGAGAATCCAGCTCACTGTCCTGGATAGTGAAACATATTTAAATACCCACAAATGAACTTTGAGATTTCCAACCTCACCTACCTAAAGAGTCTTCACCAAGAAAGAGTCTTCTTCCAAAGCACACATGGACAAGTGAACACATGGGCTTCCGAAAATCCACATTATCGTATAGTAATTTCTTCTTCATACATTAACCTTTGGAACCCTTCAAGAGAGTTAATTCAATTTCAAAGAGTTAATTCAAATTCCAAACAATATGCAAATAAGTTAGCAATTGCAATCGCCTGAAACGTGATTCTGGCTGGGGTTCTGACCCTATGTCAACAGCAGTTGTGGGGAAAGAACAAGAATGACTCCTATTTGGGTGTCCAGTCCAAAGAAGTAGTCCCCTATAAATCTGGTCGTCAATGATTGCTGGGACGTCAGGACAATTAAGGCATTATGTATAATAGCACGTTGTGATTGGTGAAAGCCTACAGTTACTACTACAGCAGGAAAAGTCAGGGAATAAAAACTGAGTAGTATGAGGATTGAAATTGGGTGACAGGGGCTGGGGAATGCACCTCAGTGGTAAAGCGCTTGTCTAGCATGCGCGGTTCCATCCCCATCACCGCAAAAACAACATCCAAACAACACACACACACACACACACACACACAATCACAATCAACATTTGGGCAACGCATTCGCCAACACTGAACTTGACCCTTTCGGGTTGCCGTCGTTGCCCTGGGATACCAGGAGACGCTGTGTCCTGTGCGTCCCGTATCTGTGGAGACCGCAATATGGCGGCGGTGTGAGTTAGGAGCGTTGGTCCGCTGCTAGCGAGTAGCCAGGGAAGGAATCTGTACCAGGAGACTGCCTCCTCCGGGAAGTTGTGGCCAGGGCCCCTCGGGGTCCTCAGACAGCCCCGTAAGACTGGGAAAACTTGGGCGAGATCAGACCCGGAAGCCCGAAGACAAAAAAGGAACAGCTCTAAGTATATTTTGTTTCCTTCATTTTACCTATTTTTTCCCCTCAACTCCCCACGACGACCTCCACTTTTTTCTCTGGTCATCTTGAGAAATTTTAATATCGGAAATTAGGCAGTTAAAGGTGGCTGGTGATGTGTGTGTGTGTGTGTGTGTGTGTGTGTGTGTATCCCTGGAGATTAGAAGATTGGATTAAAGAAAAAAGTAAAACAAAACCCATAATTGCCCAGTGTCTTCACGATGATTGCAGCAGTGTGAAGTCTTTTAGGAAAGTAGTGCAGGCTATTGTGGAAGCTGATTGTTAGTCGTAGTAACATTGGTTTGTTTAATGCTTTCTCAAACCCCTTATTTCACATAAGCTTTACATGAATTGTGAAATAGGACAACCCTCATTTTATGGAATAGATTGACGTTCAGTGTGATGGAGAAACTTGCTTGTCCCAAGAGAGTCTGGGGAGTTAATTGAAAGCTGCTTGCCTTGCTTTCTGCTCATTCAGTCCTTAGCCTAGGATGGGCCTGTTTCTTACCCCATTACTCTCCCTATGCACTCTCTGGGCTAATTCCATATGTTGAATGGAAACTTTTTCAGAAACTGCCTGTAGAATCCTCTGAAGTCAGAGACATCAGTGAGTAGGGGCAGGACTCCAAAGTGATTCAGTGACAGAAAAGTAATTGTAATTTCCTCCCTGTCTCTTCAGCTTGCATTTCTTGGGTTACATTTGAATGTTTTGCTTTAAAATTGAAGGTAGGAGTCTTGCCTGTCTTGTCCCATGTCTAGTACAGTATCAGCTAATAGTAGGCACTCAGTAAATACTTTGTGAATGGAAGAGTGAATGAATGAGTACATGAATGAGTGGATCTAAGATAGTCCCTTCCAGAAGATTTGGGAAACCCTCTAGGAACAACTGAATCAAAAGAATCTTTTGCTTTGGATGGGTGGTAGAGAAGGAATGGGAGAGTGTCTTCGGGATGTGTACAAATTCTTAAAGGTGATCATAAAATATTTACTAAATTTGAGTGAGAACATTATAATAAGGAGCTGAACCACAAACATGAACAGGAGAATTAGGCTAGACAAAATGAAAGTCACTTGCAATTATAAACTGTTGTAAGGATTAAAGTACCTGTGAAGACTTTACAACACTGCTTGGCACATACATTCTCAGTGGATGTTAGCAGAAATACATACCATTTTTGACATTGTGGGGAAAGATACTGAGTTGTCTGAAAAAATATCCCTATGTTCAAAAAAGGTGTTAAGAGTGATGCTGCCCAAGGTGATAGCCACTAGTCAAATGTAGCCATTAAGTACTTGGAATAGGAGCAGTCTGAATTTGAAATATAAAACTGTACATCAGATTTGAAAAAAAAATGTAAAATATCTCAATAATTTTCTGTCAATTACTTATTAAATGTTAGTGGCTTAAATAAAATACTTTATTATTTCACTGATTTCTTTTACTTTTTAAATGTGGCTACTAGATAATATTTAATTACATACCTGCCTTGCATTATATTTTGGGGAGCAGAGCCATGTTTGGTGATTTCTTGGATTATTGCTCTGTATTGAGTGTAAAAGGAAATTAGAGCTGAGTGGATTTCTAAAAAAATGGTACTAGGGGTTGAATTCAGGTTCTTAAGCATAATAGGCAAGGATTCTACCATTAAGCTACATCCCCAGCCCTTAGAGCTGAATGTTGTGAGGTGGATCATTGTAGAGGTCTGGAAACCAGTATCATATGTGCCTGAGCAAGACTGGCTGTAGCAGGAGTGTCTCAGAGTAGAAGTTGCTATTCTCTTATATAGGTTACAAAGTCACATGTGAGTGTATGTGCCAAAGGAAACCTATTAAAGGAAGAAAGGATTTGAAGTGATGAAACTAAAAGTGGTCTAAGACACTTTGTATCACTTAGAGCAAGGTCAAGAACTCTCTTTCACTCATTTGGTGAAAGCTGTGATTGCTATTCTTGGAAAATAGCACCTGGGTATATGTATGATATGTCGCATATAATATGCATGAAATTGTTTCATATTTTTGTATATAATTTTCAGCTCTGACCCAGTCCATTCAAGGATCTCTCTATTCTAGAGGTTGTTAATCTTTTTTTTTTTCAGTGTTGGAAATCAAAACAAGGGTCTTGTGCATGCTAAGTAAGCACTCTACCACTGAGCAACATCCCCTGCCCCTTCACTGATTCTTGTTTTTTTTAAACCTTTTTATTAGTTATTGATGGACCTTTATTTAGTTATTTGTTTATATGTGGTGCTGAGAATCGAACCTAGTGCCTCACACATGCTAGGCAAGCCCTCTACCACTGAGCCACCACCCCAGCCCTTGCTTCATTTATTCTTTAATTGATCTGTTATTTTAGTGAATGTTTGCTTTAAACTTGGTCTACAGGGTGTGCTCTGGTAGAGAAAACCCAGAAGATTATGAACATGCCATCTCATTTGCTTCTTTGCCCTCTATTTCTCTTCTCATAGCTTATAAGACACATTTAGAGGAAATAGAGAGTAAAAGCAAGCTAAAGGTAAGGCATGTGCTTTGGTGACTGGGGACTTGCTAAGTAATGCCAATTGAGGCCATGGAGGGGCATGGCTGGATGGGCCTTATTCCCAAACCTCCGGTTGAGTGCCTTTCCTGAGTGGTGTCTCTCGGCCCCCAGGCAAAGCTCCAGATCATATTTCTAGTGTCGGGTCTCATGGTACTGCCTCCTCTCTTACCAGAGGTGGGAAGCAGGCCTTCTCTTCCATCTCAGTGATGGCTGTGGCAAGTCCCCATCATCAGCCTCTTTTTCTCACATCCCTCCTGTCTCCCCTCTGCTCTCCTCCCCACTCCAGACTTGTACCTGGATCTGCAGGAACTCCTAGCTTAGTCAGAGTGCTTCCTTGGCATTCTTGTTCCAGGTACCCATTGCTCATCTAGGCGATATCAGGTCCCACCATGAGGCCCAGGGACAGCGGAGACTGCACTATGAATTCTGGTGGGTCATGCCTGAGTACCATTACAATGGCTGTCCCCACCATCAATGACAGCAGTATACCCATGAGCACCTGCAGCAGCAGCACCAGTGCCCAGGTGAGAATGGTAGAGTAGAATATGGCAGCACCAGTCAGGACATGGATGGCAGGGAAATGGGGCAGGAATCTGAGGGACATGACTGTCATTTACCCTCCAGTGTTAGACCCTGCATAGGTGGAGCACCAAGCCAACTGGAATGTCGGGAGCAGTGAGCACTATGTGAGAAGCATGGGGTGGGGCTCCACGGGGAGGAGCAGGCAGGAGTCTGGGCAGGTAGCCAGTGTTTCTCTCTTACCTCAGAACACTCTTTTGGCCTTGACCCTGGGACTTTGTATTTGACCATCGTGTGGATGTTGTTTACTTTTTGTAACTTTTGTGGTTCTCTGTATGGCAGCACAGCTGTCCAAGGGTGTGACGATGGAGTATGACTTTGGGTTTGGTGCAGCTTGTGTTCATATTGTGTGTGGGTGTGTGGCGTGCGACTGTGGTGTGTGGATGGTACAGGGTGTGTGTTAGGTGGGTGGTGCAGTGTGTGTTGTGTCTTGGGGGTGGTACCTGCCTCTTTATATGTGACGGTTGTTGCATTCATCTCTCTATGGAGAGGAGTCTTCTTGGATGAAGGTGTCTCCTCCATCTGTGTCATTCTGGGCATGTTCGTCTTTGGATTCGCTTGCCACCCTTCCCTCTGGACGGGAAAGGCCCCCTCCTCTCTCTCCGATTTCAGCCCCATCTGCACCAGCATCTGAATCTCCCCAATGGCTCTTGTTCCCACCGTAGAAACTTCGGGACTCTAGTAACCCCACCATCTCCCTTCAGCTGGGTGTGGTGGCTGTTTCTTGCTGGATTTCTTCATTGTTCCTGATTGATAATTAAATTCTGTTTTAAATACCAGGATGGCTTCTGTTTTCCTGGTTGGATCCTGACAGATGCATCAACTGATATTTTTAGTAAATCACCCTCCCTCATCCATGCCACCTTTTCTCCAT
Source organism: Ictidomys tridecemlineatus (assembly GCF_052094955.1). Classification (NCBI taxonomy): domain Eukaryota; kingdom Metazoa; phylum Chordata; class Mammalia; order Rodentia; family Sciuridae; genus Ictidomys; species Ictidomys tridecemlineatus. The sequence goes on along the minus strand of NC_135483.1, from coordinate 180,986,187 downwards.
GTGCAGTCAGGGAAAGAAAATACAGTGGCCATTCAGCACTCTCAGTAAACATTGAAACTGAGAATGTGAGCACTAAGTGAGAAGGGATTTGTTGGTCTCATTCACTATTGTGATCCTAGCACTTAGCACAGAGACTGGGGCATAATAGGTCAACAATATTTGTTAAATGAATGACTACATCCTTGTGGTATGTAATGATAAACCAGCTAATAAAGATCAAAGATAAAATGGCAATGAGTTGAGTGATCACACCAATGGCCTTGGTAGGAAGAGGCAATAGGTTCATCCTTCTTCCACCTTACTACCTAGGGAGGTTTCCATCACTCTTCCTCCTTAGCTGTACAGGCATCAAGCATCAGCCTGTGAAGGATCCTTCCAGAGCAGACAGGGAAGTGTTAGCACATTGCATCTCCAGCATCACCAGGAACAGCACTTAGAGCGGACCCAGAAGGGGAGGGGCAGGGACGGCTCACACATGAGTTGGCTGCTTAGTTTTATTAGCCAGCTGAGGGGTGGAAGAAGGAACTCTGATGGGTCCTGTGATCTGGAAAAGTGCCATTCCACATAGGAGAGGCTTCTTCAGTGAGGAGGAAGTGGGAGGACTAGGTTTCTGAGAGAGAAGGGTCTGAGGTGAAAGTGAGGAACACAACTGGCCGGCTAAGACTGCATGTGTGTTCTGGATGGACTGGCTGGATTGGGCTGCCCAAAGGGAGGCTTCCAGAGACAGGCTGTCATTGGCAAACCATTCAAGTGACCTTGGGAGAGGACATATCTTCCTCTGGGGCCTGCCTGCTCCTCCCCTCTCTCCAGACCATGCCCCTGGTGAGGGTTGTTGTCACTCTTCACTTGCTAGAGACACGGGGCTCTTTGTCCACTCTCTGGGCCTTTGTGTCCTACCCCTAATGCACTTCTCCTTCTTCCCCTTCTCCTTGCCACTGAACAGCCCAGCAGCCCCATAGACACTCAAGTGTGCCTCCCAAAGAAGCAGAACAAAGTAAAGAAGAGGGTCATCTGGGGCATTGAAGTGGCCGAGGAGCTGCAGTGGAAAGGCTGGGAACTGGGGAAGGAGACCACGAAGAACCTGGTTTTGAAAAATCTCTCCTTGAAAACCCAGAAGATGAAGTACAGGTACCAGAATGAGGGACCAGGGACCAGGCCCTGAGCCCTCAAGTCCCCAAAGTGGACTCTCTTTAAAAACAAATGAACTTTTGGGCTGGGGCTGGGGCTCAGTGGTAGAGCACTCACCTAGTATGTGTGAGGCCCTGGGTTCGATGCTCAGCACCACATATAAATAAATAAAATAAAGTATTGTGTCCACCTACAACTAAAAAAATAATAATAAATTTTTTTTAAAAAATGAACTTTTAAAATGCCATATAAAATCAAAGGAGTGTTCAAAATGTGCAGTTTGAAGAAATCCAGAAAGTGGCACTCCTGTAACTGGATGAAATCATGGAACAATGACAGTGTCTGAAGCCTCCCTTCCCCCATCCTGGGTCCCTCCCCTCCTCACTAATGAAGAAAACCACCATCCCGCCTTCTATGTGACTTCCTTGCTTTTCTCAAATGCATTTACCAGCTGTGTCTACATCTCCAAATGACATCCCTAAATTGATTTTACCTTCTTAGGAACTTTATGTAAACGGGAGAATTTGGTGTACCCTTTTAACCCTTTCGTTTCTGTCTATAAGACAGGGTGACTAAGTTGCTGAGGCTGACTTGCTCTTGAAGTCCTTTTGCTTCAGCCTCCTGGGTTGCTGGGAAGACAGGTGTGCCCCATCAGGCCTGGACTGAAGTTTAATAACTTATCTATTAATTATTTGGGGTTTCTTCCAGGTGCACATTCATATTTTATATAGAAAGTGGTGATTCTCTTTCTTTCTTTCCAATTCTTGTACCTTTTCTTTGTCTTTACTGTACTATTAAATAGAAAGTGTTGAGCAGAAGTAGTTATAGAAAACAGCCCTGTCTTGTTTATGATCTTCAGGTGAAAGATTCCCAATGTTTCACCATTAAGATGGATATTTTCTGTAGGTTTTTTTCTTTTTTGTCTGGTGGACTTGATCATTTTAAGGAAGTTCTCTTCTATTTCTGCTTTGCTAAGTTTTTCTCATAAACACATGAAGTTTACCTAATTTTTATTGATTCTCTGTAGTTACATATGACAGTGAAATCTATTTTGATATATTTAAACAAGCATGGAATATATCTTATTCTAATTAGGACCCCAGTCTTGTGGATGTACATGATGGTGAGATTTTTATTGAGATTATCATCTGATTTTTTCCCTCTCTTAACTAACATGGTAAAATATATTGACTTTCTATTTTTTAAATATTTATTTATTTATTTATTTATTGTAGTTGGACACAATACCTTTGTTCCATTCCTTTATCTTTATGTGATGCTGAGGATTGAACCCAGGGCCCTGCATGTGCTAGCTGAGCACTCTACCACTGAGCACAATCCCAGCCCCTTGATTTTCTATTTTATATCAACCACTTATTCCTCAAATAACCCCAACTGGTCAAAACTGAGAATGCTTTCTATACGTTGTTAAATTCTTTTTGCTAATATTGCTAATTTTGTGTTTCTGAGTAAGCTTGTTTTTCTGTGTCTCTAGGGTCTAGAGACCCTGCCTAGTTTCTAGGGTCTTTGCAATTTTCCTTCCTACTGTTTTCTTTGTGGAAAGATTTTTGACTACCTATTCCATTTCCTTGATGATTTCAGGTAGGATGCCATAAAATTTATTGTGCAGTTCTTGAGTCAGTTTGGTTAGTAATATGTTCCTCAGAGTGTGTTTATTTCATCTAAACTTAAGCATTTATAGGCATAGAGTTGTTGACAGCATCTTATTAATATTTTTAAAGTCTACAACATCTGTGACATTGGCCACCCTGGCACCTCCCTTCCCAGCCTTGATTACCCCAGATAAAAGCTCAGGGATTCTATTAAATCAAGATAGCCTGTCCCCATTCCTGTCCTCCTGGGCCATCATCCTCATCAGAGGCACAAGTGTTGTTCTTTTTTGATTTGGGTAAAGATCTGAAAGGACTGTGGGAGTGGCTGTGCCCTCTTGTGATCAGACCCTGTCTCCCTCTCCATGGACTCATCTCCTTTTTCTCCATGGTCCCACGGACTCCAGCCCCCTCTGCTCTCTCTAGAGTCTGCAATTTTCCTGCCTCCTCTGGTTGCTATAAGCCCAGATCTGAAGTGCTCATCTCTTGGCTCTTTCCTGAAGGCCTCTCAAGACCAAGTTCTTCTTCACGGTCATCCCTCAGCCCATCTTCCTGAGCCCAGGCATAACTCTCATGCTACCTATTGTCTTCCGGCCTCTAGAGGAGGTAAGTCCCACCAAGCAAACAGTAGCATGATGGGAGGGACATGGGAACTGGGACCTCAGAACAGGAAGTAGGACAGAGCAGCAAGGCGCTCCCCATACCACACCTACACCCTGCCAGCTACAACTAAAACCCCAGCTGGGGAGTCCCCCACAGGGCTAGAGCCTAATCTCCTTAGGCAGAGGGATATTCCCCATCAGATTTGGGGGCGTAAAGACTGCAATACTGTGTTGGTTACTAGTAAGTCCTAGATTTCTTGGCCTCTTCTTGCTCTCTTCAAGTTTCTTCAAAATTCTTTGTAACAACAACAACAACAACAAATTTCTCTTTGAGATGGGGGATCTTACTATGTTGCCCAGGCTAGCCTTGAACCCTTGGCTCAAGTGATCTTCCTGCCTCAACCTTTCTAGTAGTTGGGAATTATAAGCATGTGCCACCAAAATGTCCTCAAAATTCTTTGTTCCCCACAGAAGAGCCCCTCGTCTCTGAGACCCAGACAGTATAGGAGCACAGGCTGAGCTAGTACGTCACAACCCAGCCTACTGCCAGGGGTTGTGTTGGGGGGATGACTGAGGGGGGGTGGGATGTGTGGCCCCTGAGCACTAGGAAGGCACTGCTGACTGCCTCCCCTCTCCCCTGCCCTACAGAGAGAGTACAAGGACCAGCTGTGGTTTGAGAAGGAAGAGGGGATATTCTGTGTGGAACTGAGGGCCACCCTGCCTTGCCACAAACTAGAGTGCCCCCCGTCCCTACAGCTGCCCATGTGTGCCATCGGGGACACGGTTGAGGCCTGTTTCTGCCTGGACAATGTGGGGTGAGGGGAAAGTGGCTGAAGCTCAGAGGTGACAAGAACCAGCACTGGGAAGAGAGTCCAGGGAGCAGGGGAGGCAGACATGTCCCAGTGGGGAATAGGGCACCCCGGAGCCTCTACCTGATAAGGCCACGCAGTAGTCAGATGTACAGTGACCCGGACCCACCCCTTGCCTCCTAGGGACCTGCCCACCTTCTTCACCTGGGAGTTCCCCAGCTCATTCCAGATCCTTCCCACCACGGGGTTACTGGAGCCAGGCCTGGCTTGTAGGATCAAAGTGACCTTTCAGCCCCTCATGGCTGTCATCCATGAAGTGGAGGCCACGTGCTGGTATGGGGAGGGCAGCAAGCAGAAAAGCAGCATCCAGCTGCAGGCTATAGGTGAGGCTTTCCTCTCCGCTGTCCCCAGTGCACAGCTGCTGCTCCCTGGGTCTCAAGGCCTTAGTGTGCCCCCACCTCCCACTCTGCCTCCCCACCAACCCCCCACCCCCACACACAAGCTTTGCCTTTTCTTTGCTTCCATCATGTCACAGACTGTCTTCCCTGGGGACACATGCCTTCTAGGGACTGTTCCCCCAAAACTGCCCCATCTCTGCCCCAGCCAAATGTGCCCAGCTGGTGGTGAGCATAAGGCACAAGCGACCGGAGGACCAGGATGCTGAGGGCTCGAAGAAGGTGTTGCACTTCGGCTGCGTTGCTGTGGGCTGCACAGCTGAGAGGCAGATAAGGCTGTATAACCCATCCGTGGTATGCACTGGGCAGGGGAAGGAGGGTGGCAGGAGGGGGAGGCAGGACTCAGGGACCCCAGGACTGGGTGTGCTTAGACTCCATTCCCTTTTCATAATAACCCAGAGCCTCCAGTCTGATCCCACACACATCAACAGCTGTCATTAGACATTCCTCTCCCCTCTCAGCTGGCACTGGGCTCATGTGACCCTAGCCTCTCAGAGAACCCCTGGAGTAGCCCTAAGAGTGTCCTGACCCCAGGACCATAGCTAGCCCCATAATGCTTTGGGAAGAACAAGACTCTGTTCTGGGCACACGGCATGGCCCTTCCTTCTTCCTGGTGGAGGCAGCTTCACTCACACCCATGCCAATCAGTATGCACGGGCTAGATGCCAGCTGCCCCCATTACCTTGGCTGGACCCCTCTGTACAGTGCCCAGACTGCCCAACTCTGTGACCTGATCCTTTGCTCCCTCACCTGGACCCACAGGTGAATGCCCCTTTTAGGATCGAAATAGCCTCAGACATTCTGGCCAAAGACCAAGCCTTCTCATGTTCCAAGGGCCATGGCATCGTGCCCCCAGGAGAAAAGAAATATGTGTCATTATTCTTCCACCCTGAGGCCTTGGATGTCAGAACTATGGATTACATTTCCATCATGTCTTCCGGCTGTGTCTCCCAAACTGTGCTCAAAGTCGTTGGTTTCTGTATAGGTAATGGCGTCCCCCAGGCCAGGAGCAGCCCAGATTTAGGATTCCAGAGAACTCCTTGTCTGTTCCTAAGAGACCTTGCCTCTAGTCTGTCAGCCTGGATGTCTGCTGCCCCCTCGTGGCCCAGTGGGGAAGCATTGTGGATACCTGGTGATACCATCCTGCCACTACCCCTAATGACATGGGTCTCTGCTCAGGCTGCAGGAATTCTGTGCCCATCCTCCCTGCCCATCTATCCCCAGGCAACAGCAACCCCCAGCAGTGTCAGCCTTTCTGAGACATTCTCTGAGAGGCTAATACCCCAGCTCCACCCAAGTGGGAGGGCCCACTCGCAGGGACCACAACTCCTATGCCCAGGTCCTGCTGTGGCCCTGCAGCACTACTGTGTCAACTTCAACTGGGTCAACCCTGGGGAGCACTCGGAGCAGACACTGTGGATAGAGAACCAGTCAGACAGCACAGCACACTTCCAGTTTGCCATCGACTGCCAGGAGAGCGTCTTCAGCATCCAACCTGCCTTCGGGACCCTGGTGGGCAAGGCCCGCATGACCCTGCACTGCACCTTCCGGCCCACTCGCCCCATCATCTGCTTTCGGCGGGTAGCCTGTCTCATCCACCACCAGGTGAGTGGTAGGGAAGGGGCTGAGGGGAAGGAATCCCTCAGTCTGAGAGCTAGTGAGGAAGGCAGGCCTCGGTAGCCATTCTCCTGTATTCTGAAACTTCTAGGGTGATATCTCAGCCATTTTCCTCCTTCAGGGCTCCAGCCCAGGCTGTTGGAGCTAGATTGTGGCCAGGAGCACCTGAGGGCTTACTCTGAGCCAACTGGGTGTGTCAAGCTTGTCTGGTTGCTACCAGGCCAGAGACTTTGGTGAAGCTGTCGCTGGTGGGCTGGGGAGAGAGGTTTCGGCGTCATTCCACACAGTATGTGCAAGGCAGAGAGTCTGAGATAAGAACCCAACTCCAGGCCTCTGGGCAGGTCATTCCCTTGGTGCCCTGACCTGAGGGTGCCTGGCTAAGATGGCAAGCAGGGACTGAAATTTATCCTCAGATGCCTCCCAAACAGGTACTCAGGCTCTGGGCCCTCTCTCTCTAGGCCTGGAGAGTGGGTGCCTCTTTCTGAGTCTCATGCAGGTGTGGGGTTCATGGGGGCCTTGGGATGGGAGGAAAGAACAAATTTGTTTTCTGCTCCCACAAGGAGGGCCTAAATGCTGGTCTTGCAGGCCCTTGGCTGGCAGTGGGATGGGTAGTACAAGGAATGCCCAGCGCCCATGTGCAGCAGAGGGAAGGGCAGGCCATGGCTGAGTGTCCCACTTACCACTGAGTCAGCTAGGCGGCTGTCAGAATGCTCCCTCTGCCTACCACCCTGCAGCTCCATCTCTGCCATCCTGTTTGCCCAGTGTCCATCCTCAGTTCAACTCCAGCGTACCCCCTTACCCCACCAACCCTCCTGTGCCCTGTCACCCATGGAAAATGTCGCAGGACCCGCTGTTCCTGGACCTGATAGGAACCTGCCACTCAGACAACACCAAGCCGGTCATCCTGAAGCCTCAGCACCTCACCTGGTACCGCACGCACCTGGCTCGGGGTCTGACACTGTACCCTCCTGACATCCTGGGCATCATGCTGAAGGAGAGGAAGCTGGAACAAGACAGGAATGGGGCCCTTATGATACCCATTGAGGTACCGTGGATCCCTTAGTGCCCATGGGGAGCAGGATGCCCTTTCCAGGTTCCAGCCCCCTCTAGCAATTTGTGAACAGTCCTTTGTTCCCAGAGGTACAACTATAGCTGAGGGTGACCTTCATGGAGCTCTTGCAGTCTTTTTTTCCAGAAGGGAGGGGCAGAAGGAGGGCAGTGGCAGGAGGAATGGCAGTTGGGCACCATCCCTGTCTCTCCCCTTACAGGACCTGGAGGATATGCCAGCCCCGCAATACCCCTATATTCCTCCCATGACTGAGATCTTCTTCGATGGTACCAATGACTTGGCCATCTTCCCCCCACCCGTCAGCATAGAGCCCATGGAGGTGGACTTTGGTGGCTGCCCTGGACCTGAGCCCCCCAACCCTATCCCTCTGTGCCTGATGAACCACACCAAGGGCAAGATCAAAGTGGTCTGGACACGCAGAGATGACTGTCCCTTCTGGGTGACCCCAGACACCTGCGATGTGCCCCCACTCAAGTCTGTAGCCTTGCGTCTGCACTTCCAGCCACCCAACCCCAACTGCCTCTATGCTGTGGAGCTTGAAGCCTTTGCTGCCTACAAGGTGTGTGCTACAAAACAAGTCGGGGAAGATGGTTCTCTGCCTTCCCTAACAGAGAGGGGCAAGGTGGGGTGACAGCATGTGACACAGGGTCCTGCATGATCCGTCCTGTCCATGCCCAGCTTCTCCTACTTTCTCCTTGGTTGGACAGCACCCCCTACTGGTTTGATCCGGCCTAACTCGGGCCCTCTGATAATGTCTCATTCATTTGGGGCCTCCCTCCCCTCTGGGGAGGAACTCAGGAAAATTGGGCTAGGGCGTTCCTGGCTTCCCTTCTAGTCCTCCAAGCAGGAAATGGTCCCTACAAAGGAGCTGTGGGCAGGCAGGAACCAGGCCTGGGAACTGAGTCAGGGTGCAGATAATGAAGTACACCAGGGAGGGCTACTGAGTACAGCTTCCCCTGTCAAGAACCTCAGTCCACAGCCTCTCCCCAGGCCTGCTGTGGCTGCTGGGCCTCTTAGTCCCTCCATGTTCCCAGGCAGCCACTTTCCCTCCCTCAGCCCTGTCCACATGCTGTTCTTCCAAGTTGCTAGCTCTGGGCTGGAGAAGAGCAGGGCTGAACAGTCAAGGTCGGAGTCCCTGACCAGCCCAGTGACCTTGGACAAATTCCTTCATATCTTTTCATCTGTAAACCAGGGACTGTTTCAGAACTTTTAGGGAGGTTTCCCAAACAGAGTTTTGAATTACCTCTGCTCTGGTGTCTCGGCAGTGGGGGAATATGGAAATTTGTAGAATAAGGCTGTAGATTCCTGGCTTGGCTGAGGCCAAGCACATCAGGTTTAGGTTACAGGGTTACAGGCTGTATACCTGTAACAGTCTGATAAGGTGGCTAGCAGCCACACGGGGCCACTGAACACTGAAAATGGAGATATGCTAGAAATATAAAATAGTTCAAAACTAAATTTCAAAGATTTCATACAAAAAGAAAGTAAAATATCTCATTAATAATTTTATGATGATTATATGTTACAGTGATAAGATTTTTAGATCCAGTGGGTTAAATAAAATATATTATTGAAATTAATTTCATGCGTTTTACTTTTTCATGTGGCCACTGGGACATTTAGAATTATATTTGTGGCTGGTGTTTGTGGCTCATGTTGTATTTCCATTGGCTACTGCTCCTCTGGGCTCATTCCTAGAGAATGAATGGTGCTTTCAGATCCTGCCCCACCCGCCTCCTGGCTGTGGGGACTACAAGAGAGGGTTTGCAGAGCACTCTCTGTAGAGCCTGGCTCAAGACAGGGTGGGGGTGGAGGTGAGGGGTGTACAGCTGTTGTACTCTGCATGCACTGTCCCCCCTGCACCCTTGCCCCCTATCCATCCCAGCTTCAGCACCCAATGTAAGACTCCTGCAGCACAGGGGCAGGGGGGGTGGGGCAAGGTGGCTGCCTTCCATGGAACCCTGAGCTGCCCCCTGCAGGTCCTGTGGAGCTACAGCAACATCGAGGAGGACTGCACTGTGTGCCCATCTTGGTGCCTGACAGTGAAGGCACGAGGCCACAGCTATTTTGCTGCCTTGGAGCATCATGTCCCCCAATATTCCCTGGATGTACCCAAGGTGAGTATGGTACCAACAGCAGTGAGAGAAGGACAGGGGAGCACTGGCTCCTACCTGCAGATCTTTCTTTCTCTCTATCTTGCCTCAGAAACACACCCCTACACCCTCTCCAGCTGTCCTGGGGATCTGGGCCATTTAAGGACTTGCTCCTAGACCATGGCACTAGGACAGGGACATTCTGGGAGTTGGCCACCAGTCCTCCCTTCTCCCTCTGAAATAGTCACCTGGTCCTCTGCCTCAGGTTTAAACCTCCTCAGCTCCTTTGTTGCCAGTGCCCTGTTGACTGAGCGCCTGCCCAGCCTAGGTCCTGGGCTAGGCCCTAGGGAAACAAGGACCATTAGCCTTGTCCTTGGGGGATACTCCTTGGGGGATCAGAATTCCCAGGTCTCTCACAAGGCCCTTGAGGCCCTTCAGGCCTATGAAGCAGAGTGTCGAAGAGCTGAAAAGTGCAGGGCCTGCTGCCAAGCCACCAGCTGCTAATTCTAGTGTGGCCTCTGATGTCTCCTCCCGGCTCCCATCATCAGCTTTTCTCAATAGTCTTCTTGCCCTGGAAAAGTACCGCTCTGAGCCTGATCCTCCCACCAGCTCCACTCCTTTCCCCAGTCCCAAACCTGTACCACCCCTGCCCAAAGCCCTCCCTGACTCAAAGGGTTCTCCTGCTGATGCCCTCAGCAGCCTTCCCTTGGCATGTCCTCAAGTGGTCTGTGGCCTTTCCCATAGTCCCCACATCTGGATGGGACTTGGGTCCAGGATTGAGAGTTTGTGTTTGTAGCCTGATCAGCTGTAGCCCAGTGCACGCCCCACCTCAGAGGCTCAAGAAGAGTTTGGGGGTTGGGCAGTTGGGGCTGGATTCCTTCAGTCACCTGCATGAGAATCATTTGCTCCTGAGCTTCTAGACCAGGATTTCCGAAAGCATCTTTCCAAAGGGTGATTTGAGGGCGCTCTAAACAACTTTTCTTCTCACTGGAAGGACAGACCTTGGAGGCCTAAGCTTTTCTAGGACCTATGATTACCCGACCTGTGTTTCTAAAGGTCTCAGCAAGAGGGAAGACAAGAGTATTCTTTGGTGCTAGACTGTGGCCTCCCTCAATTCCCTACTTTTAGGTTGTTGGTTGAGCTGTGTGCGGGCATCTTTGATCTCCTTGGAAATGGCCCACCCACACCCACATGCATGCCCCTGAGTGTGCATCCCAAAGGTGGGGATCTGACAAGGCTCCTGCTTTCCTCCTCTCTCCCACTCCCAGCTATTTCCTGCAGTGTCCTCTGGTGAGCCCTCCTACCGCAGCCTGCTCCTGGTCAACAAAGGCTCCATGCTGCTGATCTTCAGCTTGGCCCCCCAAAGCAGCTCAGACATCACCCTGCGGCCTGCCTCAGGCCTGGTAGCCCCTGGGGCCCACCAGATCTTTCTCATCAGCACCTACCCTAAGGGCACCTCCTGGAAGCAGCACATTTTCTACCTACAGTTCAATTTTTACCCCCAATATCTCAAGGTAAGAGGCAAGAATAGAAGTGGACCCTAATCTGTGACTTCTTTTTTCAAAACCACTCTCTGGGGTTGGCTTGCAAGGCTCCCCTGAACTATCCAGGAAGGTAGTATCTCAGGGAGATGGTTCCATTTGTGAGCTAGGCACCCCTCAGGGCCCTGCCCATCCACTTCATAGAATATAGGACCAAGACAAAGGGTACAGATATCCAAGATTCACACCTGTGGGTGGTGGAGGGTGTTTGGGGGCAGCCCAGGGATAGGGTCTGGCTGGTGGACCCATGTCTGACCCTGTGAACTGGCCTGAACATCCTCTCTGGGTCCCCAGGGGTTTTTTAGTTTACATTCTGTAGAAACTGCCAGACTCAGGTTGGCAGAGGACCTTTGCTCCACCCTCCAAGAGGGGAAAGCTGACCATCCATGGCCTCTTGGACACTTGGGAAGGCCAGGACCCTGAGGTAAGTTCAGGCACCACCCTCTTTCAAGGAGGTGAGCATGCAGAGCCGGGAGGAGCCACTGCAGCTGAAGCTGGACACCTACAGAAGCATCTTCTTCAAGCCCACCTGGGTGGGCTGCTCCTCCACCAGTTCCTTCACCTTCCGCAACCCCTCGCGTCTGCCCCTAGAGTTCGAGTGGAGGGTCTCCCAGCAGCACCAGAAGACGCTGGCCGTCCAGCCTGCCAGAGGCCTCATCCAGCCCAATGAGAGCCTTGTGAGTACCCTGACCATTGCTGAGGGTGGGGGAGAGTGACCGTCACCTTCACCTTCAGCGTTTCTTGCCCCTGGCTCTCACAGGCTATGCTGCACCCATCAGTCCACAGTCCCCTCTCCCAACTTGTGAGTGGGTATTATGAGTACCACCTTCATGTCCCCCACTTCACAGAGAATCGAGACTTAGTGGGAAAGAGCTGTTTACTGAGATCAAGGTTAGAAAGTGCAGAACTAAGTCTGGAACCGGGGTAGTCCCTGCTCCATCGTCCATGGTCCCAAAGCTATGAGATTGCCGGAAGGGTGGTGTGGAGCAGCTGGATTTGGGGCCAAATGGGCAGCTTTCAGTAGGGGTGATGATTCCTTGCTATAGAACAAAGTGGGCACAGTCTGGGACCCAAAGCAGCAGACTTTGTCTCTAGTCTAGAGCCTCATAGGGTAACTGGGGAGGCTAGATTTGGGGGAAAAAACCAACACATGGTATCTATCTGTCAGAGCCCAGAGACAGTAAGCAGAGGGTAGGGGCGATCACATGAACTTTGGAGTTGGCCAGAACCATCCCAGCTCCCACCCTCACCCGCTGTCTCACCCTTGGCCAGTTACCTTGTTTTTCTGAGGCTCTAGTTTCTCAGCCCAAAATGAGTCTTGAAAGTGATACCACTCACCTGCCATGGAACGCAGGGTGCGGGGAGACATAATGTACCATATGGAGCAGACACTCAAGGGCATGGCCAGAGCCTGACACCCCACAGTGGGACCTCTACTGGCCAGGAGTCTGAGGAAGGGGGACCCTGGGGACCAGGCAGGGATCATCTCTGTGACTTCAGACACTGACGTGGATCTTCAGCCCTTTGGAGGAGACCAAGTACCTGTTCCGAGTGGGGATGTGCGTCTGGGAAGCTGGCCTGCCCCTGAACACCAAGCCCCCAGCCATCACACACTACATGATCCGCCTGGTGGGCATGGGCATCACCAGCAGCCTCTCTGTGAGTGGGAGTCCCCAGCAAAGTGAGGGGTTTCAGGGCACAAGTGGGACAGATTCCCAGAGGGCAGGGACAGGATTCCCCCGGCTTCCCCACCCACCACCCTGGACCTGGCCTTCCTTGGGGGATGCTCCAGGGATAGGAGTAGGATTATGGGACTGGGGACCCAAGGGAGTCCCCCAGCAGCTGGCTGACTGTGCCTCAGGCAGAGGCAAAGGAGCTGGACTTCGGAAACGTGCTGGTGACTAGCAGGGAGTCCAGGAACCTGGTGCTTCTGAACGATGGCAATTGCACCCTCTATTACCGCCTGTACCTGGAGCAGCGTAGTCCTGTGGGCGATGACCACAACTCCCCTGGTACTCAGACCTGGGCTGGGGTCAGGGGTCGGGGAGGTGTGTGTGTCAGGGAGGGTACTGTTTAAGATGGAGGGTACTGCTAACTGCGTGATGGTCTTGGTCAGGCAGAACAGAGCTTGAAACATGGTGCTTCCACTTTAAGGCTGTGTGGCTTTGTGCAGATGATTATCCTCTCTGAGCCCCAACATTCTCATCTATAAAATGGGGCTACTGGTGGTACCCACCTCACAGGACTGCTAGGTGAAGAAAAGTACCTAGCAGGTGCCAGTAATACAAAGTGCGGTGCCTCTGACCCATCCTGGGAGGAGGGCCTCCCTGTTTTCTGATTTGGGGCTCCTTTAGCCAGTGCTCTCCTGGACCAGCGAGGGTATCTCAAAAGGAATAGGAAAGACCAGGTGCCTCTTCCCACTGACCCACCTGCATCATCCCCAAGCAGCTCTGCAGCTAGACCGTTCAGAGGGGAGCATGCCGCCCCACTCCAAAGACAACATCTGCCTGACAGCCTGCCCGCAGCGCCGGTCCCAGTACTCCTGGACTATCAGCTACTCTCTCCTATCCCACAGAGGTACCTGGTGCCTGGCATGGAGAGTCAGGGCTGGGAAGGACAGAGGGGAGGGGAGAGAGCTGTGTGCAGCAGGCCTGTGGGGGCTGCTGAGAATCGAGACAGCAGCTTGGGCCAAGCTGCAGCATGCCTTTGGTATCGGTGTGTATGCTGCATCTGACAGTATGTGTTTGCACGTGTGTGCACTTGAGCTGTGGAAGACTCAACTTGCAAAGTTAGATGTGCTGATTTCTTATGGGATTTTAAACCAATCCACAGCCTCCCTTAGCCTCAGCTTTCTCCTCCATGAAATGGATCTGTTACTAGCCTGGAAGGTGAGCAGGCACCAGAACATGGACTCAGTGACCTGGGATCCTAGCTCCAACACTTAATAACTGCAAAGTCTTGGCAAATTGTTGCACCTCCATGTGCCTCCGTTTTCTCATCTATAAAATGGGGGTGATAATGGCCCACAAAAGTAGGGACACATGCCACCACACAGATGGACCTGGAAAACATGACGCTTAGGGAAGTCAGGCACAGAAAGGCACATGGAATCATTCCATTTATGTGTGACATCTAGAATAGACAAAAATATACAGACAGAAGGCAGATGGGTGGTTGCTGGGGTAGAGCGTAGATGGGGAGCAAGAGCCAATTGGTACCATGCTCTGCCACGGAGCTACTCCCAGCCCAGTACTGAGTTTCTTTGCAGGGTGATAGAAGTTTTCTAAAATTCAGTAGTAGTGATGATTGTACAACTCTGAATATACAAAAATTACTGAATTGTGTGTTAAGAGGATAGATTTCACAGTATATAAATTATGTCTCAATAAAGCTATTAGGGAAATTAATTTGAAAACAAATAACAGTGCACATTAAAAGCAAAAAATCTAAGTGTGTAAAGCACAAGAATTGGCTGTGTTGTAAATGCCCCAGAGCCTGTGGCCTGCTCTCTCCCCCACCCCATCCTGCATCACTTACCTGCATGCCCCGCCCCTCTCTTCCACACCCATGCTCCCAGATAACAAGGTTGGCGAGAAGAAAGAGTTGTGTCAAGTCTCTCTGGTGGCTGTGTATCCCTTGCTCTCCGTTCTTGATGCCTACTCCATGGGCAGTGCCGAGGGCATCACCCGGAAGCACCTGTGGCGCCTCTTCTCCCTGGACATGCTCAACAATTACTTGGCACGTGACCCCACACCGGGGGAGCTCACCTACCGAGTGCCCACCCGGCACAGGTAAGCTGGGCCAGGGAAAGGGGGACAGGGACTACTGGGAATGTTCGCGGAGCTACCTGCCCACATCCCAGCACCTATCTGAGAAGCTGCTTTTCATCTTTTGGGAGAAGTGACCTCCAAATTCTCACTCCTCCCTGGAGGGACCTGGAGAAGCAAGGATTGTCTCAGGTCTGAAGAGCTAACTCATCTTGAGTTCCACATTCTCCATTTCCCACCTGGGGAGATGGGAGTGCCCAAGCCAGCCACCCCTGGGAGCCCTCCCTGTCCCATCCCCAGTTCTGAGCTTGTTTCTCTGCTTCACACAGCACGAACCAGACCCCCCCTGTCTTCACCCCTTTGAAACTTGATTTCAATTTTGGGGTAGCACCGCTCAAGGCCCCACCCTCTGTGGTACTCCTGGACCTGAAGAACATTGGGATGGTACCCTTGGACTGGTATGGCTGGCCTGGAGGAGGTGGCTTATGGGGGTGCGGGGGGGGGGGCAGAAGGGTGTGGAAGAGTCACCTTCTCTTGCCAGTGGGAAACCTGAGGAAGGAGCCTCCCCATGGACAGGGTGTGCAGGCCCAGGTGGGACTCGGGTCACCCAATAGCAGTTGGGACCTGTCATTGGCTGAGACGTGTTGATAGGCTCAGGGCAGGGTGGAATTGCCCTGATGGAGACTGGGCACAGCCATCTTTAGTAACCAAATGATGAGAAGCTTTTATTCAGCACCTGCTGCATGCCAGGCTTCAATCCACCAGTGCTCACAGCAGCCCTGTGAGAAAGTTCTCTTCTAACTCCTCCATAGGCCAAGGTTAAGGACTCAGCTAAGACCACTCACTAGTGGGCAGAGCCAGGTTGAAATCCAGATGTGTCCAACTCCAGAGCAAGAAGGCTTTGCGTAGCTTCTGCATACCAAAGGTATCCAGGTGCTAGGACCCTCCAAACAGCTCCCAGTGCAGCAGGGCTGGGCCTGACTGGGTTCAAGTCAAGAGTCTCAGAGAAACAGGGGTTTGGTGCCACAGATAGACCTTCCCCCAAAGGGCATGGCTTAGAAAATTTGTGGGGTCTGCTGGCAGGGTAGAAGCTGGCTACAGAGCAGGCTGCACTCAAAGGTCCCAGGAGGCCAGGCCTGGAGACCCGGGCCCAGCAAGCTCAGCCTTTCCTATGCTCCACTTTCCTCCCATTTGGGCCCAGAACTTGTGTCCTTTTGATGACTTCCAACTTTACTTAGCTATCAAGAGGTGAAAAAGAAGGGTTCCCATCTGAGTCAGGCTTGGGAGAGAGAGCTCCGCCCCTCCCCAGGCTGGACAAGTACTAGAGAGTAAACTGCAGGTGGAGAATTTGTGATGCAAAACCGGTGGCCTAAGCAGGAGTCTTGGGGTAAGGGGGATGCCGGGGAGTGGAGGCCCATTGTCGGGTGTGCAGCAGCTGCCCCTTGCACTGACTGTCCCCTCCCCAGCCTCCGCGGTGGAGTGAGATGGAGAAGCTGGCTTATGAAGTGGCTCTTGTCAGGGAAGGATGGGACTGTCAGCAGCCCAGGGCTTCTGGCCTTGAAAAACTAACCGGGGAAGCTTGGCCCTGCGGCTGGCTGAGGTGGGGAAAGCCAGGGCCTGCCTTGAGCTCCAGATCTGCCAATCACTGGGCTCTGGTGGGCCAGGAGCCAGGCCTTACGGGGTTCAGGGTGTTGGCTTGTGTCCTGGAGTGGAGCAGGGTATTTGGTGGACCACAGACACTGTGTGTTTGTGTAGGAGCAGCCTAGCTCACACTCTCAGTGGACAGAGTCCAGGTGCTAGAAACAGGCAGAGTGCCTGCTGAACTGGACCCCTCACTGGAGGAGAGCATTTGAGGTATAGGAAGGAGTCTGTGCTTCTTGCAGGGTTCCAAGGGGCCTGACTCTTCTGTGCTTTTGTGTTGTTTCAATTTCTTACAAGCTTTTTTTTTTTCTTTCTGTTTTTCTTTTCCTTTTTAAAACAAATTCTAGTCTGTCTCTGCTTAGTTCATAAAGAACAGACAGAGGGTTTTATTTCTGCCAGGACCAGTTATATAGAGGGAGTATGGACTTGGACTAGAGGTAGCAGCAGACAGGATGGAGGGAGAACTCTAAGTGGGAGGAGAGCCGTGTAGCTGCCTCCTCCCCTCAAGCCTTCCCCTGACACCTCTGCTCTGCTTGGCCTCAGGATGCATAGGGTCTGCAATTAAAAGGCAGCCTACCAGCACTGCAGTGCTTGCCTGTAATCCCAGTGGCTCGCAAGCCCAAGGCAGGAGGACTGCAAGTTCAAAGCCAGCCTAAGCAACTTAGTGAAGTCATAAGCACTAAGAGAGACCTTGTCTCAAAATAAAACAAAACAAAAAAAAAGGACTGAGGATGATGTGTCTCAGTGGTTAAATGCCTTTGGGATTAGTTCCCCATACCAAAAAAAAAAAAAAAAAAAAGGCGATCACTTAGAGTTGTCAGATATACTGGTTGATGTTTTTTGTTTGTTGGTTCGTTTTTATTGATTGGCTAAACCTTACTTCCTGGGTGGAGGCTCCTGGCTCCAGCCTGCCTTCCTTAGAGCATAAGGGGCCTGGGGCAGCTCAGCCTCCTGGTTGCCTAATGTATGCTTTGAGGATAAGCGTGCAGCACCCAAATGGGGGTCAATTGCTCATGTTTGTTTGCTTGTTTCCGGGAGGTAGGTAGGGATATCAGCAAAACTTCCTAGATGAAGCTACAGCCTAGCTAGACCTACAACCTAGGATCAAGAGGCAGAAAGGCCACGAAGACCCTTCCCACCAGAGGTCCTGGTGTACAACAATGGGGCTGGAGCAGCAGGAGGAAGGGGGGAAAGGCCTCAGGTGAGGTTGGAGGAGTAGGCAGGGGCTAGGACATGCAGGGAGGGAACCTTTCTTTGGAGAGTTTGGACTTCTTCATGAGGGACCAAAGTGATGAAAGCTATGGGTGAGGCAGAGAGTCACCCTGATTACCAGGGAAGATAGGTTAGCAGCTTGCAGAACAGGTGGGAGCCATAGCAATCCTCCAGACTTGGGAGAGGACACCCACTGGAGGACCAGTAGAGGACCTAGGAGGGAGTCTGGATGAGGGCAGTGTGTGCAGAGAAGATGCTGAACCCAAATGGAGGACCCAACATGGGATTTCTAGGTCAAGAAGCAAACACGTTTTTTTTTTCAAATTCCTTTGAAAAGACTATAACAGTTTCCTTTCTCCTTACCTAAGGGTAAGGGTGTCTCTTTGTTCTAAACTTACCAGCATTGTTACAACATAACTATTGTTCACATTGCCAAAGTAAAAAAAAAAAAAAATTGAAACAGATTCCTTGTGAGAGTTTTGGCTTGCATTTCCTTGTTGAGGCTTTTGGGGTGTGTCCTATCTGTCTTCTTTGTTTCCCTCACCCCTGAAACTCTAGGGAATCTCTCTTTTTTTCTGGATGTTTCTTGTTCACATTGCTGTCCTAGTTTGCTGCTGGAGCCAGTTCCGTGCCATCTTTGAGAGTGAAGCGTTCTCCTAACCGATTGTGACTTCAGGACCCCTTTATTGATACTATTGTCAGCGAGAGCGCACAGTCTATTTTTCTTCAATGCAAAGCACTTCCAGAACATTATTCCACGCTATGCCTAAGCTGGCCTCTATACTTTTCCTGTCAGGGACCCCTGGGGGGTGCTGCCAGCATTCTTGGGAGCCTCAAATGGCCCCTTCCTAAGAGTTTTATCAAAGAAGAGTTAGTGGCCTATGCTGAGTGGCCCATCAGTACAAGTGACCCACTCAACTCCTGTTACCCACAATGGGAGCCCCAATCTTCACTTCTCCTTTACTCACTATGGCCCCTATTCCATAGGGGACTACTATGGAATAAGAATGCACAACAGCCACATTAGCTCAGCCGTGCATGGGACAACCTGCCAAATGGGGGGAAGAAATGCAGAAGGTGTGGCAGAGGCTCAGAACTCCTTTCTTCTGATTCACCCATCCTGGCACAGCTTCACTACCTTTACTTCAAATCCCTCTTCCTCCTCCAGGGCCTTCCTCTTTCCAAGTGACCAGCAGATTGACTTGGAGCTATGGGCAGAGCAAGTAGATTTTGACAGCACTGAGCTCCACCAAATGCGTGCAGAGGACAACTGCATCTTCTCCATCAGCCCCAAGACTGGGAGCCTGAGTCCTGGGGAGGAGCAGATGGTGGAGTTAAAGTACAGGTGCTCCTCCTTCCCCCACCTCGCACCTTTGGTCCTAGAGACCTCTTTCCTTGGCGGTTCACTGTGGGACTCCAGGGCCATTCCCCTGTGAGGCCACCTTCCTACCTGCGGGGGAGGCCTAATGTCCTTCTTGCCCTGTTCCAATTCAAGTATGGGTCGTCCCAGGAGCTAGCTGGCTCAAATCCACTGGTATACCATGTCCATTTGTTCTTCCACTTTTACGAGGGTTCAAAGAACTCACTCCCAGACTTGTCCCCTCTCTTCCAGTCACCTGTTTGTTGGCACTGATCGCCTGCCAGTGCTCTTCAAGGTGTCACATGGCAGGGAGATCTTGGTAAGACCCCAACACCCTGGCCCTGCCCTGGGTCTCAGGCTGAGGGAGGAGCTCTCTGGACAACCAAGAGAGGAACTGGGAATAGTATCCACTGGGAATCAGGATCCAGATCTTTCTGCTGGGTGTGCCACTTCCTCCCAGGGAAGGATGCTATCTCTGGGCTTTTTTATTTCCAGTTAAATTTCATAGGCATAACAGTGAAGCTGGAGCAGAAGTACGTGCTCTTCACCTCCACTAGCCACCAGTTCATCCCTGTCCCCATTGGCAACACGCTGCCCCCACGGCAGGTCAGTGGTCTATGTCATCTTGATCACCAAGAGTTCTAAGCATTGATCTCTGCATATCTGTGACAACCTTGATGACTGACAAAGATGCTGTCCTCTAGAAGCACCTAAGAGGTAGGGTTGGCAGGTTGAAACCCCAAATTGGGCAACTGGGGAGATTCAAAGTGAGAAGCTTGTCTCCTGGGGCCTGAGACTAAGCCTTTTCATCAGACTCAGTTCTCATACAAAAGTGAGTGGTTTTCCCTCTGGCATAAGATTGTTCAAACTTCCCTGACCATGAACTACACTAACATGTTTTATATCATATATGCTTATACCCCAGTATTTACATATACATACAACCAAAACAGAAGTATCATAAATATACACGTAGGCTACCACTTGAAAAGAGCATTTATTCTGTTCCTTTTTTGTTTATTTTTAAAATATTTATTTATACTGGGGATTGGATTCAAGAGTGCTTTACCACTGAGCTACATCCCCAGCCACCCGCCTCTTTTAAATTTTAAGACACAGTCTTGCCAAGTTGCTGAGGGTCTTGCTAAGTTGCTAAGGCTGGCCTCATTGTATGATCCTCCTGCCTCAGCCTCTTGAGTTGCTGGGATTATAGACAGGCACTACCATGCCTGGCCATGTTCCATTTTAAAAATGCTGGATAAGACCCACTATAGAACTGCTCACTAATAGGTGTCAGCCAGAGTTTGGAAATTACTGCAGCAAGGAGATATAAAGGATAGGAATGCCTATCCTTGTTGTAAACTTTCCTTCATTAATTGGAGAGAATCAGGTACCTGTGCTCTGAAAATGTATATTGGAAGTCCCCAAGAGGTGAACATAAGATTTTCTGGAATATTTAGCATCTATGAAGTCTCTAAGCATTTAGAAGCCACCCCCCCAAACACCAGGTGTTGCCAGACATTCAGCCTAGAGACTGAGGAATGGGCTTCCTGGGCCTGAAGGGAGTCCCAATACCCAACTCCTTTCACCTCCCTTCACCACCTTCTGCCCCTCTGACCTCCCAACAGCCTCATTCAGGACAGTGACAGAGAAGCTGGCTTGAATTACAAGGGACATGTGGTGCCATTTTCAGAAAGGAAACAAACTGGGGAAAGGAATCAATTTTAGAGTGAAGAGTTTTGTTTTGGCCAAGTGTGAAGTTCATGTGAGACCCCTAGAGGGCTTTTCAGTAGAAGTCAGTTACTAGTTTTCCTAGTCCATTCTGGCTGTGATAACAAGCTACCAGAGACTGAGTTGGCTTATAAAGACAGGTATTTATTTCTTATAGTTCTAAAGGCTGGGAAGTCCAAGATGAAGGCCTGGGAAGATTCTGTGTCTAGTGAGGACTTGTTCTCCTGGTTCATAGGTAGCATCTTCTCACTGTGTCCTCCATGATGGAAGAATGAAACACATTCCCTTGGGCCTTTTTTACAAAGGGCACAAATTCCATTCATGAAGGCCCCACCCTACAACCTAATCACCTCCGAAAGGCCTCCCTCTTTAAGATGGCTGTATTGGGGATTATGTTTCAGCATATGAATTAGGAGGGTGCTGGCACAAATGTTCACTGGTTGGTCTGGAGATTAATAGGGTGGGCCAGGCTGAATAACTAAAGTGAGCATATGCAGGAGAAAATGCTGAGAAAGAGAAGGTTCCAGGACCAAATGCAGGCCAACCCTTCGTTCTCCCGGTCTTCAGTTTTCTCATCTCTAAAAAGTAGAATTGGATAGACGGTCTCTGGTTTCTTCAGGACATTCTTTGTAGTAGACCTTCCTTCTACTCCCTTAACTGCTTTAAGCAGTTACTCCCTCTAATGGCAGATGTAGAAAGTGACAGTCTCATGGGGGATTGGAATGAGAGCCTATAAAACAAAGAAGGGTCTGGATGGTGCATACGTGGACATTTTCCCAAGTCCCAACACTAGGCACACTCCCTAGAGTCCCCTTATAACTTTGCAAGGTAAACTGAGGACAAATAAAATAAGCTGCACCTTTACAAATGGGATTAGAGATTATCCTCAGAGGTCACAGGCTGACTATACAGTTAACATCCTTTCTAGATGCTCAAATCAGAGGCTGTTAGGGGAGTTCAGGGACTCTTCAGATGATATGGTGGAGCTCAGCTTGTCTTCCCCCAGTACGCAGAGAGTCCTGGGATCTCTGGTCTGCAGTCCTGAGCTGGTGTGGAGGTCTCTATTCCTGTCCCCTACAGATTTATGAGCTGTACAATGGTGGCTCAGTGCCTGTGACATATGAGGTCCAGACCAGCGTCCTGTCACAGGTTCAGGAAAAAAGTTTTGATCACCCCATCTTCTGCTGCATCAACCCCAAAGGTGAGATCCAGCCAGGTACCACTGCTCGTGTCTTGTGGATCTTCTCACCCATTGAGGCCAAGACTTATACAGTGAGCAGCAGCCTAGATGATATAGGGTGGGGGTTGGAGCTGTGGCTTCCTTATCAGGCCATTGTATAACCAGTCCCCTATCCCACCCTCCTGACTTCTCAGGTGGACGTGCCCATACACATCCTGGGATGGAATTCAGCCCTTATCCGCTTCCAGGGAGTAGGCTATGACCCCTGCGTCATGGGTGACACAGCGCCATTCCACAGCATCTCGTCATGGGACAACAACTCCATACACTGTAGGATGATGGTTCCTGGACAGGTAGGGGGAAAGGCACCTGGGAAAGCCTTGAGAACCTAGAGAGCCTTGGAGCCCAGTGGCCAGTTCAGAGGGGTGAGGAGGTGGGAAGGAAATGAGATGGAGTTGAGGAGGGACTGATGGAGAGGTGAGGCCTGGAACCAGCCTTCCTCCAGGTTTAGAGGCAAGAGCAGCTCCATGGGAGGCTTACCCTGCCACCTAGTGCCCACAGGCATTTTTACTCAAGCTCCTGTCCTTTCTTCAGGGTTTAGAAAGAAGCCCTCCTATTCCAATTATTATCTTCATACAAAATAGTCCCTCCCCTGGACCTAGATGGATTTTGCTGAAAGCTATCAAGGGTCACTGTTACTACCTTTAGTTCATATGCTTCTCATTTTTGGCAAGTGTGACCTGTTCATCCATCCACCCAACATCTACCTACCCATACATGCATTCATTCATCTATCAACCCACATACTCCTTGTTAGTCTATATATCCATCTATCCATTCCCCATTCATCCATGGTCCCATCTAGACAATCACTATCTCTACCTGTCCACCCTTCTATTCAGACCCTCATTGTAATCCTACTCCAGGATAAGCACTGTGGAAGCCCTGGAACACAGAAAGAACCAGAAAAAGTGCCTATTCTGAGCACTCAGGGCCTGTATGGGAAGAAATTGCCATTTCTGTGTGGCTTCAGTCTTTGCAGACATCCCTAAAACACAGCTCCTATTCTGTGCCCAGGGAATATGCTAATATCTGGTCATCTGTTCATTTACAACTACCCATCAAAGTCTCCAATAGTGTTGGCATTAATTCTGTCTTCTCTAAGCTAATTCTGATTCCAAGCTTACTTTAATGGCTGAAATCCTGGGCTTTACTATGAACCTGGGTGGGTTTATTCTAGGTCTGAATGTGAGAGGCATTTAGAGAAGTTATTTATGCTCTCTGAACCTTAGAAGTACATCTGTCAAATGGGAATGAACGATAGCAGCACCTATGTCATAGGCCATTATGAAGGTCAGATGCATGGGTATACCTGACTTAGTGCAATACCTGACCTGTTGAATATGTCAGACTGATAGTGATTATATTGTTATTATCTCTTCACCTCCAAAAGCTACTGTTATGCTATCTCCACCAACAGGCTGTCTTCCTATCCCAGTCTCATATATCCCTGGGAAACATCCCTGTTCAGAGCAAGTGTAGCCGCCTACTCTTCCTCAACAACATCTCCAAGAATGAGACAATTGTCTTTTCCTGGCAGCCAAGGCCTCTAGATTTTGGGGAGGTGAGAATCTTCTTTCCCCACAGACCCAGAACCTCTAGCAGGGCTTCAGACTTCTCCTGACCCATCCCATCTCACTCCATCCCATTCCATCCCATCCCATTATATCCCACCTTGACCCATCCTGTCTCATCCTATCCAATCATGTCACAACCTGTCTCATCTCAACCTGTCTCTTCCCATTTCATCCCTTCCTGTCCCATGTCGTCCCATCCAATCCCATCCTTGTAGAACTCTAAAGACTCCTTCCCCAAACCAACAGATATCTGTGAGACCCATGATAGGGGAACTGGCTCCTGAAGAGACAGCTCCATTTGTGGTGACCCTGAAGACCTCAGTGCATGCTAGCTTTTACAGTGTGGACCTGATATGCAAGGTGGGAACCAGCCCCAGGGAGATGAAGGTGGGGTAGAGGGAGGCTCTGAGATCCTCAGACCTCCAAAGAAAGGCAGGAGGGTAGGGGGGCTGCAGCACAGGCCCCAGGTGAGCCCTAGCTGAGACCCTCCAGAGCTAGGCCTTCTCTCACCTTGTGCTGGGCCCAGGTGTACCGGCAGGAGCTCATGAAGCAGTACCACAAGGAGCTCCAGGAGTGGACAGATGAGAAGGTGCGACAGGAGGCAGAATTTACCATCACAGACAGGAAAGTAAAGGTGAGGAGTGCTGAGTGGGTCTCCCAAACCCACATCTTCTAACTGGCCTCATCAGAGGGGATAGAGGTGGTGGGCTGAGGTGGTCTTCCATGCAAAATTGGCCAGGCTGCCCTAAGAGGTTAGATTTTATTCATTGGACTCTTCTCTTAGCAACTGGGTGGGGGCAAAGGCTGACTGACCATTTCCTGCTTCAAGAATGCCAGCTGTATGCTGGGTACTAGGGAGACAGGGGAGACAACACAGATCTCACCTTCTTTGAGCCATAGTCCTGGTCCACATGTGTCCACTACTGGCTTCAGGTGCAAGCTCTAGAAGCATGTGGTACAAGTTTGATTCCTGGTTTTTACCGCTTCTAGTTCTGTGACCTTGACTAAGTGACTTAACCTCTCAGTTCCCTTTACTGTAATATGAGGGTGATATGAATCTGGGATTTGCTTCAAGATAATCCAGAAGTAGGGACAGATGAGACAAGACTGGCCCTGGGTTGCTGATTGTTAAAGCTGAGTGACTGGGTAATAGAGGATTGTCACATTTCTTGCCTTTATGTATACAAAATAAAAGTTTAAAATATTTTTAATGTGAGTGAAATATCTGCTTTGTAGCCTTATCATAAGGATTAAATGAGTTAATATGTGTAGAGTGCCTACAACGGAACCTGGCACCCAGTGAGCCTTCCCTAAACACAGGTTTTAGTATTTCTGGGGGGAAACTTATAGTAAATACAAGACAGTGCCTCCCAGTCTCACAGTCTGCCTGTGTTAGTGTTCCTGCTCCTCAGTCACCTCTCTGTTTACCACACTGAGCTCCTAGAAAGTTTCTGCTCCCTCTAAAATGCCAGCCCATCTGTGAATACAGATCCCTCCCAGGGCACTGGGAGAGGGATTTTCAGACAAAGTCTTCATAAGGGACATTACTTTCCTGTCTCACAGAACCCCAGAGCTCCAAGGCACAAGAACAAGCCCCTTTGGAGCATCCTGCCCACTTTTGGTAGCATTTCCTTCTCTTTCCTTCACTTGGGTAACCAGATTTCCCATGTCTACAGGCAGTACTTTCCTAGGGAAGGTTCCAGAAGAGGGTGTGACTGGGAAGTGGGCAGGACCAAGAAGACAGCAGGGCCAGAAACTGGTTTCAGGTCTTCCATGTGCCAGAGAGAGGAAGAAGGGAGAACACAGGCTAAGCCTCTTGCATCTTAAGCAAGGGTTAAGCAAGAGTCTCTCCTTCCACAGAAGAGAGCATATTGTACTGCCTGTGAGCCCATGAGGAGGTACAAGGTGAGGCATGAGCCCAGGCCCATCTTCTTGTGGTAAATTGGGAGGATCCTTGTTTGTTTCCAGAGAGACTTCAACCCCATGGTCCAGGCTCCTAGAAGGGAAGGGTGAAAGGGCCATACTCCCATGTGGACCAAAAGGTCTGGTTGAGGGGCTAGGACAATGAACCCATTGGTGATGGGAGTGTGGTCTCCAAACCCCTGTCACTCATGCCTCCCCCTCCCCAAAGACACTTCCCCCCATCAAGAACAAGCAGTCTCTCAACTGGCCTGCCAGTTGGAACCTGAAGATCACAAAGGAGGAGACATCCTGGCCATGCCCCCAGCCTCCCGCGACAGGCATGCTGTGCCTGAGCCTCAGTGCCCGAGCCCATCCCACTGACTACTTCTTGGACAACTTCTTCTCAGAGTTCTCCTGCCACTTCTTGCACAGGTGACATCTTGGGAAGGAAGGTCCCCTCTCCTACTCCTGAACAGGGGCTCCCCACACCCAAGCTTTGGCAGGAGCTGGAGCAAGTACAGGGGCAGCAGGATTCAAGATGTACCCCGAGTGCTTGGGCCCTTATGATGAGGGGACAAAGCAACCAGAGCCCTGGGGAACCCACCTATGCCTCCCGCCCTTCCTTGTTCCATCCTTTGCCAACTCAGAGCTCTAGGCCCTGCCCCGCCCCAAAGGTTGGGCTTGGCAGGAGCACTACATTTGTATTATAGCTCCAACATATCAATGTCCTCACAGCTATGGGCAGCTACCACCATGGCTTATCCACCCCATCCCAGCATGGTGGCTTGCCCAGGCCACTCAGATTGTTATGGCCTGCCCCAGGGAGCTGCCAGAGAGGAAGACTCCCAGGGAAGAGTCAGAGGCTTCTGAAGAAGAATTCCCTAACAAGGGGACACTTGTCTACAAGCAGAAGAAGCAGCTCCTGGTTGACTGCCTTACCAACATCATCAGGTACTGGCCCAGCATATTTATTCTCCTGTTTCTCCAGGTTAGTTGGCCCTGAATTCCAGCACTTCCTTTCTTGAGGAACAGAACTTTCATGCAAGATCCTTCTGCTGGACTACCAGGATAGTACAGCGCTAATGGAACTGGCTGAGGGATCCTTGAGGCTTGATCTGAGTTCTGCACTGTTCCATGGCTATTGGACGAGGTCTGGAGACAATTAATTGTCTCCCCAGGGCTCCTTACCCCTTATCTGTGTCATTCTGACCTGTTGGCTCTGCCTCCATCCTATCCTGTTCCCCTCTAAGAATCCATGGGCCCCAACATGCCTTCCACCAAAGAAGGAAGAAAGGGGCAACTGACTAAGGGCTCTCCTCTGCTTCCTAGCATCTGCTTGTGAAAACAGAAGGCAAGAGCTGCCTCTTGGGGAGCCCCAAAGTCAGGAACCTCCAGGGGGCTGCAAGGCCCCTCATTGAAGCCCATCTCCTCCTCCCTGCCTCCCAGGGGCATGCTGGAAGACAAGAACTTCCACAAAGCTGTGGACCAAATCCTGGTGGAGAAGGTGCCTTACTTCTGCCAGTTCTGGAATGAGCAGTCAGCCAGGTTCATGGTCCAGAAGAGCAATCTGTACTTAGTGCCAAACCTGTCTCCACCCTCCAGCACCTGTGAAGAGGAGAAAAGCAAAGAGCAGGAGAAGGACAGACAGGGGCTGGGGGAGGAGGACAAACGGGGGCTGGGGGAAGAGGACAAACGGGGGTTGGGGGAGGAGGACAAACCTGGGTTGGGGGAGGAGGACAAACAGGGGTTGGGGAAGAAGGAAGGGGGAGAAGAGGAGGAGAAGAGCAAAGAGGAAGAGGAGGAGTTGGAGGAGGAAGAGGAAGAAGAGGAGACAGAAGAGGAGGAGTTGGGCAAAGAGGAGATAGAGGAAGAGGAGATAGAGGGAAAGGAAACATCTGAGACCTGGAAGGAGATTGAGCCCACAGTTCAGCCAGAGTTCCAAACCTCCCTGCAGTGGCAATGGCGGCCGGACCTGAAGACCCTGGTGAAGGAGGAGCAAGAGCATGAAAATAAAGAGGCCATTGGAAGGTGAGCAGCCAGGCCCAGGTGAGGGTCAGGAGGGAGGCTGCCTGTAGAAGGTTCATAGGATACAGTGGTGCTGAGGCTGGCCCCTGCTTGTGTGCACATCTCTTCCAAACTCATTGTTCTGCGACATCATGTTGGTAGCTTAAGGCCTGGGTTAGGAATATTTGTATAACAGCAAAACTGCAGCTTTATTTATTTTCTTCTGTGCAAGCAGATGGTTAGCATTTAGCCAGCACTACAAGAAAGTGGTAACAGTCTTTAGAGACTCTTCAATGAATGTCTAGAGCCGGAAGAAACCACTTTCTTCTGGCACCAGCTTCCCCTGGGCCAGCTCTGGGGATGCATTGTCTTTTTGGGGGATAACCATAGGTCCCACTCATCCCTTCTGCACCCACTCGTAACTGCCTAGATTTCAATCCCACCACTTCTATAAGTAGCGCCCCACCCAATCCCAGTTACTGGAGGTTGAACCCATGCTAGGCAAGTGTTTTACCTCTGAGTTACATCCCAGAACAATCCTCCTACATCAGCCTGAGTAGCTGGGATTATAGGCCTGTGCCACTAAGTTGGTCTCATTTGGCTATATATTGAGCATCTGTGAAACTGGATCAGGATGCCCCAAAGTGTTGCGGGGTGAGCGACAGGGAATCTGCATAGAGCCCCTTTCACACTGTGCTGCACCGAGGAGGTAGTGAGCGGACAACCAGCACAACCAGCCTCTCAAAAGCTGTCACCCCCTCCCCCTCACAGGCTACCCGCTTTCGCCAACCTGCAGGAGGCGCTGCTAGAGAACATGATCCAGAACATTCTGGTGGAGGCGAGCCGCGGGGAGGTGGTGCTCACCTCGCGGCCGCGCATCATCGCTCTGCCGCCGCTCAGCGTGCCCAGGTGGGGGCCAGCGACCGCACTGACCTCGCTGGAGAGGCTTGAGCGGCTGCAGGGGCGGGCGGGCGCGGTCGGAAGCCCCGCCTTTACCCCTATCTGGGGCTTTCTGTCTTCCAGGATGCCGACCCTAGACCCTCTGCTGCCCACGCAGCAAGAGGAGGTAACCGTCCCGGTGGCGCCACCTCCTCCCGACTCTTTGCTGGCTACCGTGCCCAGCCTCTCTGACATGCCGACCTAGGTCCCGCCAAGCTCCCTCTCCACCGCCCTGCCAGTAAAGCATCCAGCCCTTTTTCTCACTCTACCTGGATTTTATTTCCCCGACGAGGGGGAAACGCGCGTGCACTCTGAGAGGGGTGGAAGGTGGGAGCGGCCAGGATGGAACCGCAGCGACCGCTGGGCACTTAGGGGCTAGAAGAATGTCCTTCCTTGCTCCACACCTCAGTTGGATGACAGCTCTCTAGCTGCTGGGCGCTGGACCCAGTCTGGCCAGCGGAGGGCGCTCCGGGGCAGGGCGTAGATGGCCTTTGCCCGGGTGTAGCCTGATGGACAGAAACTCAGCGCCAGGCCTGGGCAGCGAAACAGGTGGCCATGAGGCGGGGCGACCACCTCTTTCTCATTGCCCCCACTCGTCTGCTCTGAGGCTCTGCACCCCCGGCCAGCCTTTTAACATTTGCCGGTCTCCTGGAACTCAGATTGTAAGGGAAACTGAGGCACGCCGCAAAGGGCTAAGAACTAGGTTCTGGGGCACCGGTCAAAGTCACCATCAGGCAGCGGGCCACAGTCCCAACTAAGCGATTCCCACTATGAATTGACCCCTAGACCAAAAGATGTTCCACTTTTTCTAGAACGTCCTCCTCCCTTTCCTCTAACCCCCGCCCGGCAGCCTCTGTCCTCTGCTCCTCGGCTCCTCCCAGCCCAGAGGCAGGTGGGTGGAAAAGTGACATCTGGTGTTGTTCCAGAGGCGCCCAGGTCCCCGGCACCCTCCCTTTCACCCCCGCCGCCAAGGCCTCGGAGGAGCTCCGGTCTCAGAGCCCGAGCTGGGGAGAGGAGGGGGGCGCTCCTCCTCCATGAGTCAATATTTGCCCCGAGCAAACGGGCGCCCGGACAGGTGTGAGTGTGCGTGCGTGCGTGTGTGTGTGTGTGTGTAGGGGCGGGGACTGGACCTGCGGTATAAGAGTGCGCTGAGCCCGGGTCCTGGCACAAGCTTCGGGGCGTGGGCTGGGGACGAAGCCAAGCAGGACCGCGCAGGGCAGAGGGGCCAGGAAGGCCGGGCGGAGGGTGGCCAGGAAGGGAGGGGCCAGGTGTGCACCTGTGGTGGCTGCCGCGGCCGCCGACGTGTCAGCCACAGTTGTGCGCAGGTGAGGGAGGTGGCTAGCGGAGTGTTGAGCTGCACTGCGCTCGCGGAAGACCAGGACCAGGAGAACACCGAGGGCCACCTCCAGGCCCCGGGCCCTCCGCTCCCGCCCCGCGACGAGCCCCTCGCACAAACCGGACCTGAGCGTTTTGTTCGTTCGGCTCGCGTGAGGCAGGGGCGGCCACTCAGCACCAACCCCGGGGCCCAGCCGGATCGCCACGCAGGCACCTGCCTGTCGCCGCCGCCACCATATGGGTCGCAGAGGGTGCGCCGCTCCCCGGGGAGATCCGGCTCCCATCCGGCCCCTCCCGCCTTGC
The DNA here is from genome assembly GCF_052094955.1 of Ictidomys tridecemlineatus. NCBI lineage: Eukaryota > Metazoa > Chordata > Mammalia > Rodentia > Sciuridae > Ictidomys > Ictidomys tridecemlineatus. The sequence continues at coordinate 180,956,252 of NC_135483.1, read as the reverse complement.
CCGCAGATTCTGGGCTGCCCGGCTCGATTCCGGGTAATGCGGGCTGAGCACGCTCCAACAGGGTGGCGGAGGGGGCTGTGGTTTGGGACAGATGCCCTTCTGGAGGTAGAAACTCAGATTCTAGTCCCTCTTGAGCAAGTCATTTCCCAGCCTCTCGATTTTCCCATTTGCACAATGAGAGTGTTGGTCTGGCCTCCCACAGGGTGATGGCCTTCCCTGCCTCCATATCCTGGTTCCTGGACTTCTAGCCATACTTTGAGCCCTCCTGATGGTGAAGATGGAGGCCCTGCCGTTGGAGCCAGAGCTATGAGGTGTGGAAAATCTGGGTGGGGCCGGATGGGGACTCAATTTACCCCTCAGATCTCTGGGGCTGCTTGCTGATGGCCTGAGATTTCTCTTCCTGCCACCTCTCTGGTACTCCTTTCAGTCCAACGTCTTAGACCATCCTAAAGACTGAAAAGGACAAAGATAGGGTTCCAAGATACACAACTCACCTCCCTAACTCCAATCCTAGGGCCCTTGTTCAGACAATTGGGTGGGCTAGGTCTAAGTAGTCCCCAGCTCACAGCCAGTTTCTGGATAGTTATCCACAACCCACATCTAGAACAGGCCCTTCCCTCCTTTCATTTGCCCAAAATGCAAACATGTAACCTGCAGGAGGGGGAATGGAGATTGTCAGGCCCTGGCCTTCTGCTTGAGGAGCCCGGAACTAAGGGCTCCATACAAGTCCTAGAGTCAGGACAAGCCAGAATTGAGTCTCTGCCCTGTGAAGTACCCCCTTCCTCCGGACAATGCACAGCCAAGCTGAGCTAGCACCAGAGGGGCTAGTAGCATGTAGGAGTGGTAGAAGGGTCCTTGGACAGAATTAAAGAGCTTCTAGTTTCCGTTTGAGATGAGGGAGCATCACGGGAGGGAACTGTATCCCCAGGCAGAGACAACCCCCAGAGTGCTAGGGACCAGGGTCAGAAGTGGTTCCAAAATTGAATGTTTCTGGAGATGCTAGCTTGTCCCCTTCACCACCTCTCTCACTCTACTGCCCTCCCCACCCAACTGCCCTGAGGTCCCACAGGAGCTACTGAGTCCCTGTCATAGAAGTTGGGGGTGGGGTGGTGAGACGGCTCTGACAGATCCCAGGCAAATCTGGGGAGAAGGTGGGCTCTTGGGGGAACAGCTCCAAGCTGGGGGAGGACCCAGGGGCCTCCAGCTGGGTGTGTGCAGCCCCCATCTTGGCCTTCCTGACCATGCTTCTGTCCTGGCCCAGCCTTCCTCTTTGCTTGGTACTGAATGATTTACTGTCAGGGGCCTGGCCTGGCACACCTTCCCTGGGTCTTTGAGGGTATCCCCTCCCCTCCTCTCCCCAGCCAGGGCAGGGAGCTACAGCTCCCCTCTGACTGAGATTCCATGCCCTGAGGCTGAACAACAAAGAGGTCTCCCCTAGGAAATGACCCCCCAGAAGCAGTCCTTGAAGGGAGGGTCTAGGGCCTGGGGATCTGGTGATAGAGACCATTGTTCCTGCCCCAGGGCCCCATTTCCCCAGACTTCCACTCTGTACCCATCCCCAAGTCCTGCATTTCCTGGCCATTACCCAGGATCTGGTCTCTCCTCCAGGTCCCTCCTCCCTGACTGGCCAGAGAGGGTGGAGTCTCCAGGCGCCTGCCAAGCCTGCAGGTGCTGGGCTGCGTGGGGAGGGGGGTCCTTAGCAGCTGGTGTTCGGGCGGCCCCTCCCCCCTCCCTGCTCTAAGCCAGAGCCTGCTTCCTGTCATCCCTGTCAGCACCCTGGATGGGGGAGGGAACAGGTAGTGGGAGAAGAGGAAAAAGGACTGAGCAGTTGGAGTGCAGTCATGGGGGGGACTGGGAAACAGCCAAAGAGAAATGGCAGTGGGGGAAGGCTGAGAAAGGGGCCTGAGAACAGGGGCAGAAAGGACAGAATGTGCATCCCAGAGCTGAGTGAGAACACAGGGGAGAGTCAGGGCCCTGGGAGGTTGCAGACCCTCAGACAGTGAAGACGTGCCTACAGGGAGACCAGAGACAGAGAGAACCCAGAGAAGGGGAACAGAGACATAGGGGCAATTTGAAGAACAGGAGGTGGACACTGCAGAAAGATGTAGGTTTAGAACATCTTGTAACCACAGGTGGAAGGCACAGTGTGGGTGGAGGAAGGGGGCACTGTGGACATATCGAGGTGCTGAAGTGCCCCTCCACTGAGGATATAGAGGTAGGCTGTGAATAGGGACAGCTGGGCTGGAGGTGGGGCTATTGGGGATGCCCCTCCCCCTTTTGGAAGACCATTCTCCCATTAAAGGACTGGAGGTAAAAAGGGACCGAGCTCATACCACGACTAGACAATGAAGGGCAGGAGAAGGGATGGGCCTAGACGTGACTCCATCTCTCCCCTTTTTCTTTTTAGTCACAGTGGACAGGCCAACAGCTAGGGAAACTGCCTTGCCCTACTCTATTAATTCTGACCTGGCCTTGGAACTTCAGGGCTTGGAAGCCATCCAGAATCTAGGTGAGAGTGGGGAGACCAGGAAGGGGGGCTCATACCCAGGTGCTAATCCCCATCCAGCCAAGGCAGTACCAGATCCTCATTGACCTTCTTGGAGATTAGTCCCCATGGAGACCACTGGCAACTCGCCCCCTCACTCTGGCTGGGCCAGGTGGGTGGCTGGGTGGGGCAGGCAGAGGCTGGATGGGGAGGGGAGTAAGCCTTCCTAAGGCATCACAGGATCACAGCAGGCAGGGTTAGGAGGCCCCTCCAGGATCATCAGCCAGTTTAACTTAACAGTCAAAAAAAAAAAAAAAAATCCAGAGGCTCCAAGAGTGAGAGTGACTGGCTAAAGGCCACAGATGGAGCCAAGAAAAGCAATGGGAGCAGAAGCCAGATCTTTGGTTTCATTCCCAGGTGTGTTTTCCTGGAGAGCAGAGGCCTGTGCAGGAACAAGAGAAATTGGGACACCTGCTCTGACCTTGTCAAAGAGGTCATGAGCAGGCAAGGTGTGAAGGTGCACCATGCTGAGTGCGTGCTGGCCTTCCCAGGGCCAGGAGGAGGGGGAGGAGACAGCACCCTGCTTGCTGCCTGGACCACCTCTGATCCCAGCCCAGCCTCTGGTGGGGTGGTGGGGAGAACCATGCCACAAAAGCTGTTATAACTGCAGGCGACAGTAACCTTTAACATTTGTTGGGCACACGCTGTAGGGCAGTTTTCTGTTTTGCATGTATTTAAATCTTCACAACAGTCTTTAATAAAGACAATTATTCCCATTTCACAGAGGAAAAAAAAAACTTGAGAAGCACAGTATATCACCCGACTTATAAGCAGTGGAGTTAAAATTTGATCCCGGTAGCAGCCTGGCTCCAGAGCCCACTCTTTCTAGCCTTTCTGTGCCTGTACAACAATGGCTGGGCAGTTCCAATGATGTCTCTCTGGGCAACTGCAGAGTGGGCATGTGTGCATGTGAAAGTGCACAAGGTCATGGTCACGTGTGAATCCGACACCCCACACAGTGCGTTGCATGTGGTACATCTTATTAAATATTTGGGGAATAAGTGAGTGAACAAACATCTGTCATAAATGAGTATGACATTAAAGTGTCTATCTACAGAATCCTAGAACAAGGCTGTTCACGTGTGAAACGTGTGGTATCTTATCCGTGTGCCTGTAACTATGGATGGCTCTGTCTCCATCTGATTTCGAAGGTGTGTGTTATGTGCCCCCTCCCTGCAGCCCTGTGACCTTGTGTCTGGGTGAACAGGCAGTGGCTGCTTCCCATCTCCTTGGATGGTGGCCAGATCTCCAACCCTACTGAGCGGCAGGGAAGAGGGGCTCCGCTTCTGGTGGGAGGGGACCATGGATCTGGCTAGGCGGGGCTCCCTCCAGAGTCGGCCTGATCTGGGCTGGTTTCTGCACTGAGTTATCTCTGTCTCCCAGGAGACCAACCTTGCACAGCCCCAGGGAAGGAGTTCATCTGCCTGTTTCAGACCTGGGGTGGGGCGGGGACTAGAGAAGCCAGGCTAGAAAGGAGGGGCTGGTGATGGGACCAGGGTGGCAGCAGGCAACATTCACAGAATTTGCATCTTCAGTCTCCAAAGCCCTGGATGATTTCCCAGGGAAATGAGGGGAAGGGGTGGGAGCAGACTACTTTGAGGAAAAAGACATTGGCCACCAGCACCACTAAGCGGCCCAGCAGTACTGAAAAGCTGAGCTATTCGTGGGAGGGGCTCTCTACTTGGGGGAGGTGTCACTTCTCTGGGGTTTCTCAGGCCCTTTTCCTGGGATGGAAACCTGAGTGGGAGCTCAGGGTTGAGTCTGAGGGTTTCTCTGTAGAATCTGTATGTCCCTAATGTGGGATGGGTGTCTGGTTGGAATCTGAGAGCCTTGCTGAGGGGATTCAAATCTTAGGATTTCTCTGTGAGGTCTTAATAGTTTGTGTGGGATGAGTGTTTTGGCAGAATCAAGGGTTGGGGTGTGGCATGGCAGGATCCTTAGATTTCTCTGTGGGATCCAAAGGTTCCAATAGGAACGAGATGAAGAGCTAGATGGGCTCAGAGTGAGTTGGGTTCTCTGAGGGTGATGAGATCCCTGTTCAGTCCTGGGATCTCTCTGAAGTATAAATCAGAGGATGTTGGGGGGCAGTTAACTCCCGTCCATGCCCAAAGGCCAAGTCTTGGAGGAGGTAGGAGTGATGGTGCTGAGCTGGCAAACAAAGCCACCTGGGCATCCATCCTTCAGGAAGCTCTGAGCACAGCTGATCTGGGAAAACAAACAGGAACAGCTGCTGGGCTGGGAGGGGACCCAAGGGGGAGGCTGAGGGACCCGGCTGGACCAGCCTGGTCGGGAAAGGAGGAGACCCGAGGGTTCCACAGCACAGGATGAGCTCCCACAGTCCCATTCGGGCACCTCGGGGTGGTAATTCCTGAGAGCCCTAAAGCCAGGGGAGGGGTCTCGGGGTATGTGGGACCCTGAAAGTTCTTCTGGACCAGTGGCTGTAGGTGATGTTGGACATGTGGTGTGCACATTTTTTAAAAAGCTGGTTGTGGATAGAACTAAAAGCCAAGGGTGGGATGGAGGGGCCTACATATTTTCCGGAAGAGAAAATCAAGGTACAGAGAGGGCAGAAGCGGAGAAGCTGGCTGGTACCAAGATTAGAGCTGCCAACTGGAATGGGATGGGGGGCTTCTCACACACCCCAAATGGCCCCGCTCCAAATCCCAGATGGATGTCTAATTCTGACCCGGCTCTAAGCTGCTACCTGGCCCCGCCCGCTCCCCGACCCACAGACACACCCACGCACACACAAACCCCTCCTAAGGGATACTGTCATCTACCAACACCTGGACTGCCCCCAACCCCAGGTGGAGCCGGTTCCTCAGCGGCATGTCCAGACCCTGGCCGCAGAGCAAACAGAGCCTCGGGGCTAACACTCTAGGCCCGCGTCACCGACAGCGCAGACGCACAGCCTGACGCATTCGCCACCAGCCCCACTGGCCCCTCCCAACCTCAGCGACCCACCAACTCCCCCGCCCCATCGCCTGAGCCTGCTTTTGGCCCAGCGTGACCTGGCTGCGCCCTCTGGTGGCAGAATCCAGAATTGTTTATTGAAGGAGAGAAAGTGAGAGATCTAACTGCTCACGCCTCATCCTGGCCTTCACCCAGGCTTGTGAAACTGAAATCAGAGGCTGGGACATCAAAGCTCCAGAACTCGCTATTGTCTCATTCTGTAGTTTGGATTATACTTGTAGCTTGAGGAAAATTATATCCCATTTGTGTTTGTCTTACCCTCTCCAGGGACTGAATCAGACCTAGTGGTGATTGTCCCTTCTCTGATCCCCATCCTTCTGACTTGGACTCCACCTCCATGCCCAGTTCTAGGACACTCCTCTTCATGAATATGAGCCCTGAAAGCAATTTTTCTTCTTTTCTTGAATCTTTCCACATTTTTTTTATTGTGCATTATAGTTATACATCTGACAGCAATTTTTCATGAGTGAAAAGAGAGATCCAGCACCCAGAACCCCGTTCTCAGTAACCCAGGACTTCAGGAGTGAGGAGGTTAGCAGGATGGGCAAACCATCCACGCCCTGCTCCTACTGGAGAATTTCCTCTACCCTGTTTTCCCCATGGACATTTGGCCCACACCTGACCATCTTGCTATTTACTCAACAGGTTTCATTGAGTGTCTACTATGTATCCAGAATTGTGCCACATTTGAGGATAACAACAAAGAACAAGACATACACTGTCCCTGCCCCTTTGAGTAGAGCTTACACTCTTACTAGTAAGACAGACATTTGTACACCTATAAACAAACACAAAATGAAAAAGGTATGTTGACAGAGTGATAGACACTAGGGAGAAAACATGGTGATGTAGGGGATGGTAACAGTGCCAGGAAAAGCATCACCCAGGAGGTGACAGAGGAGCTACAAGGACAAAATCTTGTGACTAAGATAATCCAGGGAAGGGGCTCGGGATGTGGCTCAAGCGGTAGCGCACTCACCTGGCATGCGTGTGGCCCGGGTTCGATCCTCACCACCACATACCAACAAAGATGTTGTGTCTGCCGAGAACTAAAAAATAAATATTAAAAATTCTCTCTCTCTCTCTCTCTCTCTCTCTCTCTCTCTCTCTCCTCTATCATTCTCTCTTAAAAAAAAAAAAAAAGATAATCCAGGGAAAGGGAACAGCAATTTCCCTCTCCAGTGCAAAGGCCCTGAAGTGGGAATGGACTTAGCAAGTTGTGAAAAAGGATAGAAGCTGGCATCATGGGCTTCCAGAAACTGGAACAATCACATCTGCCCTTTTGTGGAGTCCTTTTGGTCACAGGAGTTGGGTCAAAGTAGTGGCAGAGCCCTGGCTTTGGTTTTTGATTTGTTTTTATTTTTGACTTAGTTCTGCTCTTGCTCTCAGAACTGGCTACTTATGTGTTAGAGATACTGGGGTGCTGCAAGGAATCAAACACCGCTAAGAAGCAGTTTAACAAGGCCAACTTTACTTCTGCAGAAGGGTGCGCTACCAAAGTGCAGCAAGCAAGCACACTTGGAAGGGCAGTTCGCTTGTTTTTGTGTCTAGTGCAGCCCTGCCCCTGGCTCTGATAGAAGCTTGGGTTAAAATCTACAAGATTGGCCAGTTTTTAAAACGGGGAGGGCAAAAGGAAGGGTTATAGTTAAGATGGCTAAGATTGGATCTTACATCCCAATTAAGGCTAAATACTCTATTCTGAAAATGGACCATGGGACTTTCTATTTCCTCACAACCCCTCCCCCCGCCTTTTCTTTTTATACCTTTTGGCTTCCTTCTCACTTTTGTTCTTGTACCCTTTGGTATTGCCATTCATCCTAGGTATATTCACTTTCTGAGGTGGAAACTGTCCATGCAAATGAGCTCTCCTCTTTTCAGCAGTTTGGATAGCCATGCCAGGGACCAGGAGCACTTGGTAAGGTCCTTTTCAGTTCTGTTGAAGCTTGTCTTCTTTCCACATCCTGATTAAAATCAAGTGGCGAGGCTGGAAGTGATGAACTGCAAACTCCAGAAGAGGAGTCTGAGCAGCAACTATAATACTCATACCAGAAAAAGAAACACAGATCTCAAATAGACTCAGAACAAAGTTTTGGCTCTGATAGAACTTTTTGCGACATTTGTCAGGCACCCTGTATAAAAACCCTTCCTTTATAACCTCCCAGTTTAATTTCTTTTCAAGAGGGCTGTCACAAATGTACATCTCAGGTAACATTAAAAGAATCATTGTCCCATCTTTTAGATGTCCATTAAAGGCTACGTTTTGGTTATACTCTTCTGCCAGGTGTTTAAGACCAAGTTGGACAAAATTGGCCTTTTCCCTATCTACTGTTATAGTCAGCTGAGATTTGTCAGGGATCATTCTTGGGAACTTGTGAGAAGCCTCTTAGCTCCTTTAGCTTTTCCTCTACCAGTTATATCATCTGCCAGGAAGTGTGAGGGCCTTTCTGACCCATGTGGCTTCCCTTGGAATCATCAGGGACATTCCCCTCTCCAATGACCCTCCTCTTTGCAGAATGTGCACTGGGTGGCTTCCTGTTCTCTAGGGTCCTCTCAATCCCCCTGATTGGGAGGTCCTGTGACTCACAGGAGTTGCAGGGCCCTTAGACGGGTCCCCATGATTCCCTGGATTCTGGCCAACCTAAGAGGGCAAGGACCAAAATGCTGGCTGCTTTTTCCTTGGCCCTTTTATTTCCTTAACTTTGATCTCCATGTTTTGGTTTTAAACACCCAGCATGTCCATTTCACCAGTCTTGAAATAGAAGTACTGGGTTTTAATTTCAATGCCTATAATTTTATAGTTACTCCTTCAATTTAATAGGGGTATCAGTACTAGAAGTCAGCTTTATATCCTCTCTGTCCTATAAGTGATGGTTTATTTTCTCAAATTAACTGAGGTTGTTCTGTTAGAAGCATTGTTTCTGCAAAACACTAACAGGCAACAGTTGTAAAGTTTTACAAGGAAAATACAAAATAAAATTAATAAGAGCAAAAACTCACTCAGTTTTTATAATAGCTATGAACCAGGAAACATAATTTTTATAATTCCAAACCCTCAGCTGTGTATTATATCCATTGCTTATTTTGAGATCACAGTAACACAAAAATATATATATATCTATATCTTTTGAACATAACTGTGAATGTGCTTATAATTCTGGCCTACTTTGGAGCCATCCTAAACCATGGAGTAGGGTGAAAGACAGAGCCTTATCTCAGGTAAGGTAGGATTCTTGACAGATCTTAGGTAAAGTGCTTTATTTCTGAAGGTGATATTTGTCTCTTTCTTAAGTATCATTTACAAAGTTCTCACATATTATTCCTGAATCCATCTTAACTTCAGTTAACATAATATATTACATCTGAAACATTAATCAAACAGAAAACAAATCAGACTCTCCTGGTTACCTTTCAAAATATGTTTAAATCCTCATCCCAGTGAAAAGAGCAACAGAAAAAATATATATATAAAATATAAATTATAATATATATAAATTACATATATATACATATATATCTTATTGATAACAAGTTATCTTTTTTGAAAATATTTATTTTTTAGTTGTAGTTGAACACAATACCTTTGTTTTATTTATTTACCTCTATGTTGCTGAGGATCGAACCCAGGGCCTTATACGTGCTAGGCAAGCGCTTTATAGCTGAGTCACAACCCCAGTCCCACAGGTTATCTTTATCCAGTTACAAAACATTAAATGACATAAATGCCAACCAAATTGGTTATTTCCATATAAATCTGAAAGAGACTATTGCTATGGACAATTTTAATTTGGAGAATACCAACTTGATTAAATGCTGTTAAGCTTTACATTTTAAAAAGCTTGTATATTTGTAAACAGGTACAAACCCTAATCCCTTAAATACTTAGTTTCCCTAAGTAATAAAACCTAACATACACAGGAAATTCTTTTGATAAGAGCAGATCAATGTTTTAAGGAGCCCTTATTGTTTCTAAATAGAGAATTTGCATATTAAAGGTTAACCTTGTGGGGGGGGGAACCTTGAATAACTTGGACTATGCTGTTTATAGACAACTTAATCACATACGAAAGCTTTTTGAGATTTACCTTCCACAACCCTTTTGCAACTTACTCAGACATTCTACAGCTTGTTTGCATCCTTAGTTTTGTTTTCTCTTTCATTTTGGACTTTAGCATGAGAATATTTCTTTACCATTCCCTCTAACTTTTCATACTAAAATATATTTCCATACCTATAACTTTCTTCTATCTCTTTTCTGGTTTCAGGCCCTTTCTTAAATGTACGTTCTGAAACAATCCTTATGAAATTTCTGAATTTAGACAAATCACTCCTTTTTTTTCTTTTTTCTTTTTTTAATTTGTTTTAATTAGTTACACATGAAAGTACAATGATCTTGACAATTCATACATTTGAATCAGATGGGGTATAATTTCTCATTTTTCTGAATGTACAGGTTGCAGAATCACATTGGTCATGCAGTCATGTATATACATACAGCAATAATAATGTCTATTTTATTCTGTTGTCCTTCCATTCACTCCTTCCCCTTTCCTCCCATCACATCTCTCTACCCTATCTAATGTGACCCATTTTTTCTTTTTTTCTCCTCACATTGTCATACCTGTATTCTGTATAACAAAGGGGGTCTCCTTCCCTCTTCCATGCAATTCCCCTTCTCCCTCCCTTTCCCTCCCATCTCTCTTCCCTATCTAGAGGTAATTTTCTTCTCATGCTCTTCCTCCCTATCCCTTTTTGAATCACCTCCCTTATCTCAGAGAAGACATTCGACATTTGTTTTTTTGGGACTGGCTAACTTCACTTAGCATAATCTGCTCTAATGCCATCCATTTCCCTATAAATGCCATGATCTTGTTATTTTTTAGTGCTGAGTAATATTCCATTGTATATAAATGCCACATTTTTTTTTCCATTCATCCATTGAAGGACATCTAGGTTGGCTCCACAGACTAGCTATTGTGAATTGTGCTGCTATAAACATTGATGTGGCTGTGTCCCTGTAGTATGCCGTTTTTAGATCTTTTGAGTATAGTCCAAGAAGAGGGTCAAATGGTGGTTCCATTCCCAGTTTTCCAAGGAATCTCCATATTGCTTTCCAAATTGGTTGCACCAATTTGCAGTCCCACCAGCAAAATCACTCCTTTTTTTAAAAAAAATTTTTTAGTTGTATATGGACACAATATCTTTATTTATTTATATTTATGTGGTGTGAGTTTTGAACCCAGTGCCTCACACATGCAAGGCAAGTTATCTGCCATTGAGCTACAACCCCAAACCCTAAATCACTCTTTTTTTAATGAGGTAAAAATCTGTTTCACAGTACTTAAAACACAGCTGAAATTTTTGTGCTCTTTGCATATAGAATTATACTGTAAGGGACTGGCGAGACGGAGGAAGAGACCACCAAGAGACCGACTCATGCAACAGCAAAAGGGGGTTTATTGCAGATCCAGCACACTGGGGCTCCGTGCTCACTCCAGAAGGGAGAGCAGCCAAGAGCCCAGAGCAGGGGTTAAGCAGTGCTTAAGTATACTTTTTGGGGAGGGTGGGGGCTTTGCATACATCAGAGCAAATCATCATGAGGCGGGGGAAAATCGAACAACAATTCTCAAACATGATTAGTACATTCATTGACGGGAACAGGTTGGGCGGGGGTGATAGGTCAGTCCTAAAGCGGGGTATACATTCAAACTGATTGGTTTAGGCCCTGAGGTGCCTACGTGCTGAGCTGCACTGGGCCCAAGTTGTTAAGCAACTAAGTGGTCAGGGGGATTTCCTACACATATCTAATGGGCAGTCCTGGGAATTGTCTTAACAGCTACAGGAGTTTCAGGCTTTGAGTGTAGCTTAGAAACTTAACAATACCTGGTCCTTTATATTTTAACTTCAGTTTCTTTTACCCTTTCAATACCTGTTAGAATTTTAGCTCTTTATAACCTAGCTTTCAGTGAAGACTCAAAACAAAGCAGTCTTAAACTGTTTTCCCATTTATCAACAACTTATAAAAACACATTTATGAAGATTAATCCTATTAATGTTAAAAATCATTTACACATTTTAAACTTAAGTTACCCAAGAAAACCAAGTATAGTTAACACTTTAAATTAGTTATTCCTGCCAATGAAAAAAAATCCTTTAAAAAAACCCCAGACATTATACTTTAAATATTTTATAGAAATCAATGCTCTCTTGATTGGCTGGCTACCTAGAAAACCTGTGGATTCATAATCTAAGACCTCTTTACTCATATCTACTTAACCCATTTAAGTCATATGAACTGAAAGACATTTAGAACCATTTTTTTAATTTATAAGCATTCATTTATTCATATGCTAATTTTGTATTATGTAACTGATAGAGACACAAGCACTTATGTAGACACAACATACAATACAGGGTGTGCATATATATATATATATATATATATATATATATATATATATATAAAACAGGAAACAAGGGTTTATTGATTAATTCCCTACAGATAGGAGACAAAAGAACTATCAGATTTAACCTTTTAGAAATCAAAATAGAGTCTGTCACAGATTTTTACAGTATCCCCAAATTTCCTGTGTGCCATGAGACCAAATGAAACAGTATTTTATCATCCTTGATTTCTTTTTTCCTTTCTTCCTAGGACTATCTTTCCAGTATTTGAACATAGGGCCTAGAGGGCTGGGCTGGGGATGTGGCTCAAGAGGTAGTGCGCTCGCCTGGCATGCGTCCGGCCCGGGTTCGATCCTCAGCACCACATACCAACAAAGATGTTGTGTCCGCCGAGAACTAAAAAATAAATATTAAAAAAAAAATTCTCTCTCATAGGGCCTAGAGGGCTATCTGGGGGAATTCCTGTGTCTTCCCTTATAGAGTTTTCTTATTTCGAGGCTCAGCCTCCCCACTGGAGGTTTCTTGTACTGTGTGTCCCCATCCTGCTCTCCTGGGTGTGGTCCCTCATTTCGGATGGTCCCCTATCCATTCTGGAAGTTTCTTGCACTCACAGCTCAGTCACATTTATATAACCTTAGGGGTGTGCTGAGGGATGTGCTGACCACCAAGGAAGTACTTCTTTCTTAATAATAGATTTTCCTACCTTGGTCCAGCATGGAGTTACCTGGTCACCGAGGTGCTTGCTTGGGCCCTTTCTCTGTGTTGAAGATCCACTTTTGGTTTTGGGTCCATTGTGGGCCACAGGGACTGAAGGATGCCTCCTCCACACCTAAGTGCTGCAACAGGGCAGCAGGACTCCTCTCCTCTGAGGAGGGAGTCGTCGTCATAACCCTCTAGCAAGGTACGGAGCCCCACATTGAGCACCAAAATTGTTAGACATACAGGGTGCTGCAAAGAATCAACACATGCTCAGCAAGGCAAACTTTACTTCTGCAGAGGGCATGCCACCAAACAAGTCTAGCAAGCAAGCACACTTGGGAGGACAGTCCACCTGTTTTTATCCCTAATGCAGCACTGCCCTTTGCTCTGAGAGGAGAAGCTTGGGTGTACAATTTACAAAATTGGCTAGTTTTTACAATGAGGAGGGTAGAGGGAAGAGCTACAGTTAAAATGGCTATGACTGGATCTTACATCCCAATTAAGGCTGAATGCTATAATCTGAAAATGGGCCACTGAGTTTTCTATTCCTCGTGTATGTGAATTTGGCCCTGTACCTCCTTGAGCCTGTTTCCTCATGCAAACTGACCTCTTTGAGTTGCTGCAGGTCTATAAAGGAAGCACTTGGCTCACAGGAGCAATAAAATTATTAGCTCCCTTCACACTCACCCTTCACTCTTCTGCCAGAATACCCACCACCACCACCACCACCATTAAGAAACACAATTTTGCAAGAAACCTTTGTGTCTCCTTAACAGCTACGGTGGTTAGGAAATTCTGCTACAGGTGGTGAGGAAATACTCCTTGGAGCTACCCCTTGAGGGTCCAAGCCTTTTACCTGTCCTTGTCTCCTTTTTCCCCTCTCCCCACCTCACATGGCACTAGGATTGTGTGGGCAAGAGCTAGAACCTTCACTCTAATGGAAACTCAGGTTCACATCTCAGCTGAGTCACCCTCAGCTGTGACCCTTTGACCAAGTCCTGAACCTCTTCTGGGACTCTGCTTCTTCCTTTGGAAAATGCTGGACTGTAACAGCGCCCACCCCTTCTGGTCAGTGTTAGAATTTCGCTGAGACCACACAAGGGGAAGCCTGGGCAGAGCTCCTGGCCTGAACTGAGCGCTCAATAATAATATTGCCTAGCTTTCAGGCAGGCCATCATCCATCACGACCTTAGCTCCACACCCTAGAGCTCTGTGCCCTCAGCGTCGAGGATCTGGTTGTGGCGGGGAGGTAAGGTCGAGATGTTCTATCTCCTACCACAGTTATCCTACCACAGTCAACCAGGAGGGGTCCCTGGGTTACTGTTATTCCTAAACTCGCATCCTTGGGGGAGGTTCTTGTTTCCTGAGTTAGCGCCGCCTTGTGGTGAGTCCTGGTCACCTCCTCCTGATCTCTGAGAGCGAGAAAACTCCGAAAGCGCTTGGCCAGGGATCTGGAAAATGTGCTTAGAAGGAAAGGGACTCTGATAGATTGTTCCTCCAGGGGAAGGAAGACTGAGGTGCGTGAGACGAGTCATTTGAGGAGAGCCTTCTTCACCTTCGCCTTAGCATCAACCAAAAAAGGTTACGACCTAGAGCTGAAGAAGAGGTGGAATTTAGACCTTGAATTTAGACCTTGGGAAGTGCGTGGTGCATCAGCTCCAGTGCGATCTTAGCCGGAGGCCACAAGCAGGCCTGGTACCTTCATGCCTGAGGGTCTGAGCCAGGGATCCTGCGTTTTACCCCGAGGTTGAGTGCGCCCTGCCTGGCCCGGGCCGGAAAGAAAGAAAGCGCAGAGTCAGCCCGGCTCCGGCAGGGGCGCGATGTGCACCTCAGCACTTTCTGTTGTAATCCCCTGGGACTGGGGCCAGATTCCCCGGCTTCGGGAAAGGCCTCGGCTCCCCAGGGAAAACCAGGGCAGACCGCAGCCTGTCTGCTGACTCAGGTCCCCCACCCCTGGGAGAGGGAGCCAGGCGGGGACCCGGCCTGAGTATAAAGGCCCGCGCGCCAGGCACGCGCGCAGCCTCTGCATTTGCCTCGCGTGCTGCGCTCACCCACCCGGTGAATACCCTATGCTGGGGTGGGGGAGGGCGAGAGGAGGGACAGCCCCTGGCAGCCCCGATCCAGCCCCGGGGTCCTTCACATGCTACCCGGGTTGGGCAAGCTCTGGTTAGACAGAGGGGCTCTCAAGAGCTGAGTGCATGGTCCCATCCTTCCTGTCCGCAGCAGCATGAGCAGCGCCCCCGCGCCGGGCCCGGCGCCCGCCTGTCTCACGCTCTGGGATGAGGAAGACTTCCAGGGCCGTCGCTGTCAACTGCTGAGCGACTGTGCAAACATCAGCGAGCGCGGAGGCCTACGCAGGGTGCGCTCGGTCAAAGTGGAGAACGGAGCGTGAGTGATCTCCGTCTGGGCTGGGTTGAGGGGATGCCAGGTTCCCCTCCCAAGCACGAATCCTGGGATCTCAGCCTCCACCCCTGTAAACTCTGGGGGAGAGACACCAACATGGGAAATCCCTCGGCCTCTCCGAAACTCCGGACCCCGACACAAGACAAATCGTGGGAGAGTTGTGTCCTCATGCCCTAAAGAGAAAAAGGCAAGAAGCAATCATTGGAACCAGCCCCAACGCCAGCGAAATTTCCATTGTAGTTATATCCTTCCCACTTCTTTTGTCTGAACAAAATTATATAGCTCTGCACTTTAACAAAATAAACCAAATCCCTTCGGGTGATCCCACCCCAGTCTCCTAGAGACCCCAGCCTGGGGCTTTTGGGAAAGTGAGACCGATCCGTGCTTCTCTATGCAGGTCCCGAAATCCTTGAGGTAGGAGTGCTTGGGCGGATGATCTTTGTAACCTAAAAAATTCCTTTCAACCTGGGGTGCCCTGAGTGGGAAGCCTGGGTCCCACAAACCCCAGATAGCTGCCAGTTTGGAGGTTTTCAAGAGAGGCTGAATTCCTGCAAGGGGTTGGAGAAAGAGATTGGGTTTCTTCTTTTCATCCGCAGCAAAAAAAGGGAAGGGGAGGAAGGAGTGAAGCTGGGCAGATGCCCCCTAGTTCCCCCTCTCCTTTTCCAGATGGGTAGGCTTCGAGTACCCTGACTTCCAGGGACAGCAGTTCATTCTGGAGAAGGGAGACTATCCTCGCTGGAGCGCCTGGAGTGGCAGCAGTGGCCACCACAGCAACCAGCTGCTGTCCTTCCGGCCAGTGCTCTGCGCGGTGAGCACAGCCCACTTCCCCTCATCTCCTGCTTCCTGGCTCCAGGCCCTGGCCCCACCGCGGCGGCCCGGAAGGGGCATTCGCGCTTGTGCGGGGTGTGGAAACACATTCCCAGATAGGTGGTAATGGAACCAGAGGGAACTAGACCCAGAAGGGTCTCTGAACATTGGAACTGGGGCACCAGATGCCTGTTAATCAGCACCACGGACAGCGTCGAGGCTTGCCAGTCCTGTGCGCCCTGGTTCTTCATATCCAGTCCATTACTGTGAGCGAGAACCTCTGTCATCACATAGCCCTGTGTGGTTGGGGCAGCTATTCTTAGTTCCATATGCAGTTGTGGAGATAAGGTTCAGAGGGACAATGTGAATTCTCAAGGTTACAAAGGGTTAACTTGGAGATGAGACTAGAAATCAGTCCAGGGATCAAGGATGAGAAGGTCAGTCTCAGTATGTGTCTCTGTGTTGGGGGGGGCATAATTAATCAAATACACTGGGGAGGAGGACCTCGATTTCCATCCGTGTTGACTTAGGTACTGGTACAGCTTGGAGCTGGGGGTGGAGGGCACAGGACATAGCCCAGTCCAGCTCTCTGTTTCAAGAGGCTGAGGAGCACTATAGGGGGAAGACCCTGGCACTAGGGAAGCCAAGAGGTAACAAACACTGAGGCCCTGGCCTGTCTGTTCTGCCTCTGCCATCTAGCACTGATTAGCTGGGCCTTGCCTTGAGAGAGGTTGCATCCAGGATGCTGGGCAGGGGGTTGGGTAATTAGTGAAGCCTTTAGGGAACTACTTTGATTAGTGGGCCAGACTTCTTTTAGGACCTCTGATTTTCCTAAAAACAACAACAACAACAAAAAAAAACAGGCTTATGTCACAAGATGTCCTTACCCCTGATCTGAAAAGGTCCCTGGGGACCTCCCCCATATACACAAGTCTCATCAGTCCAAAGCCACAGGAGGGGCCATGTGGGGCCTCTGAGCATCCCAGCTTGTCAGACTGCCAGGGAGCTGAAGGAGTGAATTCTGGGAGTGTTCATAGAGTCAGCTTGTGTTGGGCAGGGGATGGGGGAAATGGAGCTGAGGGTGTATTCATCAACACCTTTTCAGGGGGCTGATCTCTCTATCCCCCTTCTTGTGCTTCAGAACCACAGCGACAGCCGTGTGACACTATTTGAGGGGGACAACTTCCAGGGCTGCAAATTTGAACTCAGCGATGACTATCCCTCCCTGCCCTCCATGGGTTGGGCCAGCAAGGACGTGGGTTCCCTCAAAGTCAGCTCTGGAGCGTGAGTCCTGGAACTGAACAGGCAAAGTGGGAAGAACAAGGAGGCAGTGGGAATCAAGGAGGAGATGGGGAAAAGTAGTGGGGGCTCTAAGAGACATGGGGACCTGAGGCAAGAGGAAGTAAAGGGGTGGATGGAGGAAGGAGGGAGTGAAGAATGGGAGCCAGCAGAACAACGAGGGCGAGCAAGAGCAGGAGGCAATGGAGGTTGGGAATAGAAGACTGGATGGGACAAGTGATAGGAAGACCCAGAGCAGTGGGGGGCGGGGGCAGGAAAGAGATCCAGGGAGGGAAAGTTAAGCACTAGTTTTGCAGCTGAGAGGAGGGTGCTGGGAGATGGAAAGGGAACTAGTGGAGGGCATGGGTCCTGGCAGGAGCAGATCCTACTCACCAGGGTTTCCTCACTGGCTTAGGTGGGTGGCCTACCAGTACCCAGGCTACCGAGGCTACCAGTACGTACTAGAGCGGGACCAACATAGTGGGGAGTTCCGTAACTACAGCGAATTTGGCACACAGGCCCACACTGGGCAGCTGCAGTCCATTCGGAGAATCCAGCACTAGGTTCTACAGCCCCAGCCACCTCCTCAGAGGGCCGTCAATAAAGAATCCTGAACCTGCCTGCTCCTCTTGCCTCCTTCTTGGTGTCTTCCTTTGTGATCTCCATCATCACCCTCTGAGGGCTACAAACTGATCCTCCCCTCAGCCCCAGGATCCTGGACTATCAAGCATAATTGGGCTTAGGGTAGATGTGGGTAGGCATTGGGGGGCTGAGAAGATGCTGGTAAGAGTTGTGGGGATCCTGTCAAATACATTCTCATACCTCTTATTGATAAAGTCCTACCAGGGTGGGTCAGGGGACTGCAAACCCGGGGGCACACTTGTCATCCTCTGGATGGTGTGGATATACCCCCACAGCAGGGCTTTTAGCTAGATTTCAACCTCTACCCACACTCGGGACCAGGTACCACCACACAAGGCAGAATTTCCTTAAGACTATGTGGAAGTTCTGTTGGTTTCTCTTGAGCACCCACTCTTTATCTCTTCAGCCATTATCTTCACCCTGGTTCCCCACCTAGCCAGAGAACACTACCAGCCTCCTTCAATAGTCTCCTTTCCTGCATTCTCAAGACAGGAATTAGTGAGAGGGCTGGACCCAGCCCCAGGCCCTTTGAATAATTAACAGAGGACCCCTGAACTAGAGTGTCCCTCAGTCATTGAGCTCTGGGAGAAACTGGGCATGATGGCATATGCCTGTAATCCCAGTGATTCTGTAGGCTGAGGCAGAAGGATTACAAGTTCAAAGTCAGCCTCAGCAACTCAGTTTTAGGATAAGTGGCAGAAACTCACAGTCACTACAGGGTTGAGTATGGCAGCAGCCATCAGAGATGCTAGCTCCAGTGTGGTTTTCCTCCAGTGACTCCTTTGCAACAGTTAGTGGTATCCCTTCCTCCACAAAAGCAGAACTTTCTGAGGCTCTTTGAACTCCTCTCAGCTTCTCCTGCATGGATTCTCCTGTTGTCCAGCCCCTAGTGGGGAGGGGCACCCCAGAGCCCAAACAAGGCAGGGTGATATTGGAGAGCAGTCTGACTTGAATCTGGACTGTGCAAAGTCGGGAAATTGCTCCTTTGGAAAAAAACCTGGACAAAAGTCAAAATATTTGGAGCCAAATCACACAGCATCCATGAGCCTCTGTTCCCTTCTCATAAACTGAGGCTATTGGTCCCTGCCTCTTGTGTCTCAAGGGACTGGTGTATGAATGCAATGGGAAACCCCTGAAAAGGTTTGTGGAATTATGAAAGAGTATTGGGGTAGTCCATGTAGGGCCCTCCTACCCTTGCCCCTTATGAGTCTTTGGGTTGGGGCACTAAAGGACAAACTTATAGGTGGGGTATGGATTCTGCTTTACACCTGAGTGGCTTCTAGAGTTTGTGGCCCCTGTTGCATCTGAATCCTCTTAATACCCTCTATTTTTCATCTGTTTCACTAATGAAGGACCTGAGATTTGATGAAATCACTCATTTACTTGATGACAAAACCAGGCTTTGAACACAGGCTCATAATGTAAAATCCAGGCCAAGTGGAGGTTGATGTGAACTGTATGCTAACTCCTCAGGTGTCAGCAGAACCCTAAACTTCTATGGGCCTCGGACAAGTGTGAGGTTCCTGGATGGTCAAGACTCCTCCCCTCCCCTTGAGGAATGATAATAGTAATAATGGGTAGAAGTATAGAACCTCATCTATACACTTCACATAGATTATCTTATATAAAACTATTAATTCTATATGCAAGTATTATAATTCCCACTTTATAGATAAGAAGACAAAAGTACAGTGCAGGGGTTATGTGGCTGCTTCCAGAGTCACACAAACAGGACGGGAGGGTACCAGGGGTTGAACCTAGAACCCCATATAAATTGGCTTCAGAATCCAGCAGCCTGCTTCCCAGAGTGAGCCATGGGAAAAAAGGGAGATCTGGGTGCCTGTACTTAACTGAGCTGCCCTCCATCCAGGGGGTTCTGTAGTCATTGGGGAGAATCAACAACATGGCTTCAGGACCATGAGCAGGAACATGAACAAGGCACTGGTTTGTGTATACTGAAGAAGCTGGTGAAGGTAATATCGCTGCAGCCTTCACCAGCATGGATCTTTTAGGTTTTCCTGGACTGAGGATTCAGGCTTTGCTCCCCACATCCATTCGCGATTAGGGAGTGGGGGCTTAAGAAGACTTACCAGCACCATGTAGGAGCACTTATCACCACCACTTACCAGCCATGTAGGAGCAGGGTAGAACAGAACCCACCAAGTACTCTCCGCTGGCTTAAACCCTGACTGCACTGGCAGCAGGACAGGATAGAGGAGGTCAAGACCCAGGTGAAGAGGGAGAAACTACCCTTCTACACACAAATTTTTGCCAGTGTCCCACCTGTCAACACCCAAGATTTTGGTCAGGCTGGGAACAAAGCCTACACTGCTGATCTTTGCCTAGTTCAGAGCTGGTTTGTCTGGGTAGATCCCCTGAATGCCTCTTCCTTCTGCCTCTGCCTCCTGCTAAGAATATTAAGTGGGTGAACCTTGATGCCTCCCAGATCTCCCAGCTCTTTCCTTCTGTTCCTTGTTGTCTTTTGTCAATAGTGGTTGGGGAAAGCAGTAACAATAGGTCTTGTGGTCTTGGCCCTATCTTCAAGTCCTCTTCTCCTGTAGAGTTGAGAGTTTCATCCCCAGGAAACACCCCAATCCCTCCCTTTGCTCCACCAGATTCTGTTTTACATGTCCTGAATCCCCTATCCCCATCTTCCTAGGATTCCCTGAGGTCTGGGATCCTCCATATTCTCCCCAAGACTCTGCCCTCCCACAGTCCTCTCTGGCTCCTTTGTACCATTTACTAGCAAAAGTGAACACTCCAGCAGTTATAACAAATAAGCACAGGTACAGGGCACTGCAGAAACCCAGCCATCCTCAAACAGGTAGCCTAGGACCAGGGTCCATAAACTAATTCTGTCAGTGGCCACAGAAGTGTGCTTCTGACCCAGGGTCCCATCTTCATTCGGCTAGAATCCCTCTTTAGTCTCCTCCTTCAGAGCCAGGAAGTCCCAGAGGTACCCAGAAACCCTAGACTACCAGAGAACCACATTAGCTTCTTTGCACAAGCTAGGAGATGCCATGTACAGTGCACCTTCCTATCTTTTTGGGGGAGGCGGAGGCGGTACCAGAATTGAACTCAGGGGCACTGGATCACTGAACCACATCCCCAGCCCTATTTTTGTAGTTTATTTAGAGACAGGATCTCACTGAGTTGCTTAGTGCCTCACCATTGCTGAGGCTGGCTTTGAACTCAGGATCCTCCTGCCTCAGCCTCCTGAGCCGCTAAGATTACAGGCATGTGCCATCATGCCCAGCCAGTTCTATCTTGACACTTGTACTGCTACAGCCTGGTTCAGGGTTAATTAGCATGGGAGTGATAGTGGAAGTGGGGCTGGGGGACAAACTGGGATGACAGAGAATGGATAAGGATGGGAGAGAAGTAGTTGTAGGGGGAAGTGGAAGGGGCAGTCGGGAGTCAACCAAGAAAAGCCAGCATAGACTTTCAGTGTCTCTGGAGTAGACCCAGCCACAACCAATTTGCAGAAAGTGAATGGATAAGAAAAGGAGAGGTGAGAAAAAGGAAATGGAAGGGAGATGGGAGCAGGACAGAAACCAGGCAGAGACTAGACGGCAAGGGGAGACCTAGAAAGGGGGGGGGAGGGAAAGGAGAGGGTAATCCAGGAGAAGTTGCCAAGGGAGATGCCCCAGCGACCCGCCTGAAGCTTGGGACCACAGAAAGGCAGGAAACCGGTGAAAGCAAGGGGAGACAGGGAAGGGGATCGGGTCTCCAGGGAAGAGCAGAGAGTGGGAGACGAGGAGGAGGGAGAAGGCGCGGGGGTGGGCAGAGATAAAGGGAGCAACGGCTGCAAGGCCGGGAGCGCAGCGACAGGCGAGAGGGAGGGAAGCGGAAATTTAAAAGTGAAGATGCAGATAACGCAGCCTGGAGACGGGAACCCGGGTGGGGGTAGGGGGAGGAGAGGAAAGGAGAGTGAGCAATAAGAGGGGCGGGAGCGGGCTGGAAGAAAGGCTCTGGGGAGGGGGCTGTGGTCTGGGGGTCCCAAGAGGGACAGGTACCCTGTCCCTCCACTGTTTGCAGAATCGGGAGGCGGAAAAGAAACGCGCTGGCTGCCCCCTTCGGAGCTTGAGGCCAGGGCCCATCCCCCGCGCGTCTCCCGGGCTGCGGGACGCGGGGGGCTGCCGGGTGCGCTTGGCTGTGGCAGGGCGCGTTGGAGACTTTATTGCGATGGGAAGATAAGAGGGGCGGGGGCGGGGTCCGGGGGGCCGAGGCGGCCGCACTTTAATTAAAACGGAAATTGCGGCCCCTGCCCGCGCGGGGACCGGAGGGTTCCAAGCCGCACCATAGCTGGGATCATCGCTCCAGGACCCCCACCCCCACCCCTACCCCCGCCACACCCCGGGCTGCCCCCTCCCGCCAGGCCCTGCCGGACCCGGCGCAGTCTTTTCCTCTCTGTCACCCACTGTCGCCTCGGGCGGGGATCGGTGCCCCCGAAGCGCAAAGCCTGACGCGCCCCCCTTCCCCGCCCCCCCATCTCCCACCGCCCAGTCCCCGGCAGCGATGAGACAGAGCGGCGCCTCCCAGCCCCTGCTGATCAACATGTACCTGCCAGGTACCAGGGACCAGCCGAAGGCTGGAGGCACCAGGACCCTGGGCGGGAAGTCTAGGCTAGGGTTTGGGGAAGGGGATTGTGGGGTCCAAACGAAAAGGATGCGATCTGGACGCTCGGATTGCAGGGTGGGGGACCGATTGCAATTTAGGACATGCAAGGAACCTTAAAGGTAGATAGAGAACTCTGCGGTTTCGGTGTGGGTCTAGAGGATTCGAAGTGAGCCGATTGAGAGCCTAGGAGGATGAGACCGGGGTTCAGGGGCCCAGAAAAGCCTGGTGGGGGAGCAGAGGTCTTCCATGTGGTGGAGGACTCTGTGCTCTAGCCACGCGAGGACTCAGGGAGTCGCCCCTGTGCCCTCAAGGCTCCTCACCTTGGTCCTCCAAACGTTCGCACCCGCGAGGCCCTCAAGCGCCCTCCTCTTCTCTTCGAGGGGCTCCGCTCGCCCAAGCTCAGTTGGCGCAATCCCCGCTCGGCTTTATAAGGCTCCAGCCGGCCCCTTCGGAAAACGGATTTCCTTTTTCCTGGACGCGTTTCCTGACTTGGGCGCTACGGAGGGGCTCTGCGCCGCACGCGCCGGGGCCGGGCTCCCGGAGGAGGAGCTGGGTGGCCCGGGCCCCCAGAACACTAGAGACCCTGGAGACTTGGCCCCGGGCCCTTTCGGTCAAGTCCACAACTTCCGCCCGGGTCCGCCTGACTCTTTTCTTTTGCTATCGCAGATCCCGTCGGAGACGGTCTCTTCAAGGAAGGGAAGAGCCCGAGCTGGGGGCCTTTGAGCCCTGCGGTGCAAAAAGGTGAGCTGGCCAGTGCACTGGGCAGTTGGAGTGAATACTGGGCAGTGAATGGGGGCTCGGCATGGACCCCAAGGAAACGGCTGCTACTGCCACCGGACAGGGTGGGAGCGATGTGGATTTTGGGTTCTGTAAAGCTTGGAGTCCTGGATTGAATGTAAGGAAGCCTTTGGGGAGACATTCCTTTGGCCTTTGGCTTTTTCATTTTCTAAATCCTAGGACTGTTTGTAAGCCATGACAGGTGGAAAGTATCCTGGCCGCTCAGATCTTTTTCTGTTGCATATAGTTTTCCAGGTTTGGGGACCGGGCCTGAGGGCCTGAGGGCTGCTATCAGCAGCAGGAGGGCAAGCCTGGAGCACAGCCTGGCAAGGTGACCCAGAAAATTACTTCACCTCCAGGCTAGGCTGCTGGTATCCAAAACCCTGCTGGTGCTTCCTGCTTTACCGGCATCTCTGCAGGTCAAGTCTGGGGGTGCAATTGTGGTTGACTCCCATTTTTGCCTGTTGGCGCTGCCCCACCACTAAAATACCAAGTTGAGGCTGGTCCTCCAAGCAACTTCTCTCCCCCGCCCCACCCACCCATCAGCATTCTAGATCTCACCAAGTTACAGCACCTACAGAATGGAGGTTGGCAGCCTCTTTTTCTCCCAAGGAAGGGGACATTACTGCCCAACAGGGACTGGTTTCCAAATCCCTGGTGTTGCTCAGCAATTGGTGCCAGGTGCACATTTTAACCCAAACCTTCCATTGCTTCCGATCCCCAAACTCAATGCCACACCCAGAGCCAGGTATCTCCTTGCTGGATTGACATGGAGGGACTGGGGTTGAAGTTGCAGGTGAAGGAAGCCCCGGGGATCAAAGCAAGTGGTTGAAAAGGAGGAGAGGTTCACCAGGCTGGATTTGAGGCAATAATCAAACAAATTTGAGGAAAATCCGTTTTATTCTAAAAGGGAGCAGGATTTTTTTAAAAATTTATTTTGAATTGTAGTTGGACACAATATCTTTATTTCACTTATTTATTTTTATGTGGTGCTGAGGATCGAACCCAGGGTCTCCCACATGCAAGGGGAGTGCTCTACCGCTGAGCCACAACCCCAGCCCACCCTTTTTAAAAATTTATTTATTTTGAATTGTAGTTGGACACAATATCTTTATTGGGAGCAGGATTTATAACAAGATTTTTCAAGTTTGAGGCCCCAAGACAGAGAAGGAAATCCTGGAGAATTTCAGGGAAAACCTTCTGGCCACTTCCTGGACCCGGAAATCTGGAGACAAATTGTCCAAGAATGGGAGGACTCTGGGGCCTAGTACAACAGCTTTTCTGTCCTATCTCCCCTCCCCAGAGCTATCCCTTAGGCCCTAGGGGATTATGGCACCTTCCCACACAGGGAGTCCCGCCTGATCCGAAAAAGGAGACCAAAGGGTGAGCACTGCCAGCACAGAGCTTTGCTTACCTAAAGGGGGCTGGGATAGGGAGCCTTAGAGTCCGCCCCTCCTCTCAAGTATACAAGATTTATGTCCCCATTACTGCCTGACATGGTGTCTCAAGGAAGCCCACCACAACACCTCAGGCCGGGTCTGATCGTATGCCTTTGGGTGGTGGGCACTGGTGTGTGGTTGGGCCTTGAACAGTAATGGCTGGGGTCATCCTGTTGGCCCTTCCCTCTGAATCTCTGGACGTGGCACAACAGAGATGCTGCAGTCCCCCCCCCCCCCCGCAGGGCTGCCCGGTGTGGTTGTGTAGGCTCTGCCCTGACCAGCTGAGGAGGAAATGATACCTGGCCCTTGCTCGCCTTATAAGGCTAAGGGCCTTGGTTCACCCTGGCCTCCCAAAGGAGGAGAAGGGTCTTCCTCTCTCTTTCCTCTCCCAAACCATCCGCCCAGGAGGCTATGAGTAAAAGCCGTGTTTCCATCGTGGCAAAAGCGCTACAGCAGCTGGAGACCATCGGCCCTTCCCTGACCAGTCGCTCTGGCAGCCCGCGACGGCACCGCTGGACACGACCCTTTCTCCCCGACTCTGGGTCCCCCCGAGTTGGACTGGTTTCCCCCCATCTTTCCCCCAATTCCAGCCTTCCCCTCTACCCCGGGCTGACCGTCCCCTTCTCCACAGGCAGCGGGCAGATCCAGCTGTGGCAGTTTCTGCTGGAGCTGCTGGCCGACCGCGCCAACGCCGGCTGCATCGCGTGGGAGGGCGGCCACGGCGAGTTCAAGCTCACAGACCCCGACGAGGTGGCGCGGCGCTGGGGCGAGCGGAAGAGCAAGCCCAACATGAACTACGACAAGCTGAGCCGCGCCCTGCGCTACTACTACGACAAGAACATCATGAGCAAGGTGCACGGCAAGCGCTACGCTTACCGCTTCGACTTCCAGGGCCTGGCGCAGGCCTGCCAGCCGCCACCGGCTCACGCTCACGCCGCCGCCGCCGCCGCCGCGGCCGCCGCCGCCGCCCAGGACGGCGCGCTCTACAAGCTGCCCGCAGGCCTCGCCCCGCTGCCCTTCCCCGGCCTCTCCAAACTCAACCTCATGGCCGCCTCGGCCGGCGTCGCGCCCGCCGGATTCTCCTACTGGCCCGGCCCGAACCCGGCTGCCACCGCCGCAGCCACCGCCGCGCTCTACCCCAGTCCCGGCTTACAACCTCCACCGGGGCCCTTCGGCGCGGTGGCCGCAGCCTCGCATTTGGGAGGCCATTACCACTAGACGGGGCGGCGGGGTGCTGCGCAGCCTCTCCCACTCGCCCAGAGCCTTGCCCAGACCTGTCCACAGCCCAAAGAGGGAGCCCGGAGCTTTCCCCGACGCTCCTCGAACCAGATTTGACTCCACCTGCAGCACCAGCTCCGGGCTGGGGGAAGGATTCCGAAGCCTCCTCGTCCTCCTTAAATGATAGATTTGCCCCTCCTCACCCCTTGTCCCCGACTGTGACCCTCCTTTTAATTTTTCTCTTCTAGGTCTCTAGATCCTAAAAAGCCTGAGCCCCTTGTCTTTTTCTCTCCTCTACCAGCACCTCTGGTTCCTAGAAGCCCCCTTCATCACCACCCCCCTTTTAAGTTCCAAATCTTCTGTTTTTCTCTTCCCCACGGAGCTGCCTCATCCCAGCACCTGGAGGCCTTTTACATTCCTTCTTCCCCGACCCGGGCAAAAAGGTTGGTAAAGTCCACTATCCCCAAGACTTGTGGTTCCCGTTCCTTCTGAGCCCACATCTGGCTGAAGGGGGCCCAGTGTGTTTCTATTTCCTTCCAGCCCCCATTAAAGCTCCCAAGCTCCCTGCTGCCTCCTTTCTCTGTTCTTTGCTCCACCAGGACCCTTCAATCAGGGGGAAAGAAGGGAGAGGCTCAGCCCAGGCCAGAGCAGAAAGGCCTCCAATGAAGAGCTCAGCAGCCTGGGTGCTGCTGACTGGGAGCGAGGAGCTGCTGGGTGGTGGGCCCTTTCTGCACCCTCCACCTCTCACCCTGCTTTTCACTCACCCCATCCCACCCCAACTTCCACACATTCCACATTCCCCCCTCTCACCTAGCCTCCATCCTACCTTGTCTTATCTCCATCCTATCTCAACCTTCCACCAGCCCCTCCATCCCATCCCCTTCCCACATTCATAACTTTCCCTGCCTCCCTCTCCCACCATCCCATCTTATCCATCTCTCCCCCAACCTTCTTTCATTCCCCCTTACAGACCACTCGCTGCCCCCAATAGCTGTGGCTATCTTTTCTCTGGATCCGCCTCCTCGGTTTTTTGTTTTGTTTTGTTTTGTTTTGTTTAGAAGAGCTCTCACTATCACCAGCTCCTGCGCTAGCTGCCAGAGCTTGCTGGGGACCTCTCCTTCTCGCGGGTGGTGCGCGCCCTCTGCTGGTCAGAGGAGGGTAGGGTGGGCCAGCACGACACCTAAACTTGTGAAAGCTTTGGGCGCCACGTGGTGGAACCTCTGGTGCTTGTCCAGGCTGAGAACAAGAGGACCAGGTTG
Organism: Ictidomys tridecemlineatus; assembly: GCF_052094955.1. Classification (NCBI taxonomy): domain Eukaryota; kingdom Metazoa; phylum Chordata; class Mammalia; order Rodentia; family Sciuridae; genus Ictidomys; species Ictidomys tridecemlineatus. The sequence goes on along the minus strand of NC_135483.1, from coordinate 180,929,190 downwards.
GCCCCAGACTTCCTTCAGACTTCAGAGAAGAGGGTGAAAAGAGGAATCCTGACCCTCATCACAGATCCTACCTTGGGAAGTCCGGGAAGCGGGTCGAGTGGATCGTTCTGGCTAGGAGGCTCTTCTGAATACTGTGCCCAATGGCCTGCCGTCCTTATGCTCTTTTCTCAGCTTTTCCAAAACTTATTGGCTGGGAAGTGGCCTTAAATGCCTTCCCTTGGAGGAAAGCAACCCTGAGGAAGGCTCCTGAAGTGATGCCAGGCTTTAAAGCTGCACCCTAAGGAGATCACCTGGTTCCCCCTTCAGGGTCCTGGTATTTCTTTCCCAGGGTCATGTCTCTTCTGGGAAGGAAGGCTCCTGGTAGGTGGGAGAATGCCTTGTGGAGCCTCCACAAGGCAGTTGAGATTTCCATGTGGAAAAGGAAATGCAGATGAAAGGTTGGACAATTAGAATTGTGGGTTGGGCCTGATGCCCCTTCCCAGAGAGACAATCAATCACCCATGTCCACCTAGGGAGAGAGCCTTTATCCATGTTCATTTTATTTTTCACTTCATCTTCATGGTTTTCCACATAACACATAGTTAATATAGAAATTTTGAAAAATATTTATGTAAGATCTGTTAAATATTGGTTGGTTGAAGAATGTAATGAATCATGGGGGAAATTGCCTACAGTCTCCTTACAGAGGCCGCTATTGATAACTGCCATATCTCCTTCCTCTTCTCTATGCCTTTTTAAATGCAATGACATTCTGCTTTCCTCATCTCACATTCTGGTTTAAGCAGGATCCCTGCTATTATGTCCTATAGGCCCCAGGGGGTAGGGTATAGGACAGAAAACCAGAAAACCTACGTTCCAGTTGCAGCTTGGCGACTACCTTGTTATGTGACCTTCAGAAGATCATATCTCTTTTCTGTGGCTCCATTCTCATCTCATTAAAATAATGAAGCTGAACCAGAGATTTGCAAGCTCTACTCTATAAAATATCAGAAGCCACCTCTGTTCCAAACAAAAATAAAACAAACAAAACTGTTTTTCAAGGGTTGGAAATTATCTGTTCAAGGTGATCAATTAGGTCAAATTTGGCTTCAACATCCTAAAGATGGCTATCCTTCTCCCCAGGCTGCCTTAGCTCTGGAAGCTCCCCTGCTCCTCTGATGGTGTCTGAGCCCTAAGTCTGTGGTCTTGACCCAAGCCTTAAAGAAGGCTTACCACATGCAGCTTCTTACAATCCAGGCCTGTCATCACTGAGAACCCCTTGGTCCTTGGCCCTTCAAAGTATTGATTCCACCATTGCTTCCTGTCTCCATTCAAGGTCCAGCCCCTTTTGCATACCCTGAAGTTCTCAGTCTTTTGTCTATCACCTCATTCAGGTCACTGTTGAAAATATGGCTCACTTCCCTGCCCCCAACCATAGATCTGCACTACATATTTTTCAGAATGTTTTTAAATCCATTGTTTTATTGTTCCCCTCCAAGTTTAGGGAGGAAGACTGAGCAGTACAACTCTATCCACTTGGAGGTTAATTAAACCAAGGCCCATGATGTTAAATAACTTGGCCATAGTCTCAAGGCTTGTTCTAGGACATGTGCCATCTGCTTCCCCTGCCAGACATTTCCCCACTTCTCCATAGTCCTGAGTAACCCTTGATCACTTTGGTTTTAGGATTACTTCCATGCAGGATCAGGCAGAACCATGCTCCTCCAGTAACAAGTGCTCCATCCCCTACCTGCCATATCTTGCACATAAGATAGTAAGGCCTGCTAACAGGCAAAGTGAGAAAGAGGGCATCTGTGTTCATGCTCTCTGAGAACTGCAAGGTCATGGAGAAACCATGCCACCTAGGCTAGCAGAGTACTTTCTAATATATTAGCTAATAGGCACACATCCACTTGGGCAGCTGTGATATCTTTTTATCAGAGCCTTTGTGCTCCTGGCCATCTTCCCATCGATATGACTTTAAAATGCATCAAAACCCATGTTAGCTTGCTCCTTAAAGTATTTATAATTCATGTCAAGAGGGCCTGCTGACAATCAGAGCATACCTTCCCATTCATTGAACCTGACTTTGTGCCAGGTTCTGCCCTATGCTGATGCTCTACAGGTGGTGTCTCCTTTGATCTGGCTACAACCTTACCAGGTGGGGGTATTACCTTAATTTTCAGATGAAGAAACAGGCTTGAAGTTCAGTGGCTGACCCAGCAGTGGACCCCAGAGCTCAGGTGCTTCCCACTCCACCAGATCCTCTCTTGTTGGAGAGCTTTTCATGTAACCATGAACTGCTACTTCCCCATTGCAGGCATGCACTGTCTAATTGTCCAGTCATAACAGAAGACAACTAGCTAAGAAGGACTGATTGACAGCTTGTCTCACAAGTGTCTCCATGTGTTTGTTCCTTGTCAGGAGTTATCCCATTGCCTTCTGCCAGCCTTAGTTTCCTACCTGCATTCTACAAGCTTGGAGTAGACCACTGTGCTCAGGAGTGCAGGTGAGGGTCTGACTATATCTTGACTTGGGTGGCATGTCCAACCTCAGCAGTGTGTCTCAAAACCAGAGGAAAGTGGCTCAACATCCCATCAACTGCAACTCTTTCTATTTCTGGGAATTCTTTCTGGCTGGACCCTGTTTGCTATTTCCTTCTTTTTTAGCATACTATTCTTATGATCAAAAGGCAGCTGGGGTTGTGGATCAGCAGTAGAGCATTTGCCTAGCACGTGTGAGGTACTGAGTTTCATCCTCAGCACCACTTAAAAATAAATAAATAAAATAAAGGTATTGTGTCCAACTACAACTAAAATTATATATATATAATTATTCATACACACACACACACACATATATATACATATATATGAAGGCAGCATAGCAAGGCAGTTAAGAGCAAGGGCTACATTTCCCAGGTTTTGGAGTGCTGGCTCTATCACAAGCTATGTGACCTTTACTTCTCTGTGCCTCAATGACCTCATTTGTAAAATGGATATGATAATAATAGAACCTACCTCATAGGGTTGCTATAAAGATTGATTATGTAAGTACCTTGGTACATCTATCAGTGTTTTCTATTCTTAGACAAATAAATAGAAATGAAGCAAAGCAAGCTCCTGCTTCCTCCCCTTCTAGTCCCAATCTGCATGCTCAGGGGAGGACCTTCAGTGGCCATACTCACTTTTCCTTGTCAGTCCAGACTGTCCTGGGCCCACAGGGTGAGTTTCACCAAGAACCAGCCTCTTGACTGGGTATGGAATCACAACCATCAGCACATGGACTGGCCTCCTGGACTCAGACTCTTCTGTTTCTTTGGGGAGTAAGAGCAGAACGTACTGCTGGGCGCAGTGGTGCACTCCTATAATCCCAGCAACTTGGGAGGCAGAGGGAGGAGGACCACAAGTTCAAAACAAGGCTCAGCAACTTAGCAAGACCCTATCTCAAATTTTCAAAAAACGGCTTGGGGTGTGTGGCTTAGTGGTTAAGCACCCCTGGGTTCAATCCCCACCCACCACCACCAAAAAAAAAAAAAAAAAAAAAGAGGGAAGGGGGAATATTCTGAATCTAGAATTATAAGTTCTCAACTAGATACTGGCTCTGTGACCTTGAGAATATGTCTACACTATTTCAAGACTTAGTTTTCTCTAAGTCTATCGTCATTTTATCTAAAATTTCTAATTATTTAATTATTAATCATTATCTAATAACTTTCCATGGTTATTGTATGGACTATTAACTGAGGAAAGAGGTTTTCCTGTAACAGCAACTAACATCACCATGATTAATACCCAAATTGCACTCAATCTTTCAGCAATCTTCTGAAGTAGACATTGCTATATTGCTATTTCCCCCATTTTACATAGGAAAAAACTGCAGCTCAGAGGAGATAAGGTTTTTCTAAAGTTATACAGTGAGAAAAGGCAGTGCAGGATCTGAGCCCAGCCCGATTCCAGAGGCAGTGAGTTCTCTTAACCACCATGGATATGAAAGAACTTTATATGCTAAAGCTGCCTAGGAGTAACAATAAGAAGGATAAATACTCACTGAACATTTATATGCCAAGAATTATTCAAAGAGCTTTACGTTCACTTAGCCTTTACAATCCTCTGGAATTGGTCCTAGTATTGTTCCCATTCTGTAGATGAGGAAAATTGATGCACAAATGTTAAATAACTTGTTTAGGATCACAGAACTGCCTAGTGGCAGAGATGCAGTTCAAACCCCGGTGGCCCAGCTTTTAGTCCCTCCCCCACCCCTTTTCCCCTGATCACCATCATATTCATGGAAGAATATGTGGATTCTGAGAGGCACAGGAAGTTGCAAATCAAAATGCCCAAACCCAGCTCAACCCCAGCACAGACTCCCAATTCCAGCACTCACAATGAGTTCCAGACAAATAACAAAGTGAGAAATGCATTTTAATGGTTCCTGTGGTCCATTGTGACCCTGCTTATCTTTAACAACTCGGTGGAGTAAGGATCTCAGATGGATGTGGCTTCAAATCCCATCTCAGCTTATTCTCTGTGGGGCTGAGAAGGCTAGTTACTCTCTCTGAGCTTCAGTGATCTCATTATAAAATAGAAATGCTGATTAGACCCTTCTCCTCGGTTTATTTTGAGGACAGAGAATGTACCTAAAGATTCTAGCACAGAGGGCTGCTCCATGACTGTCATTGCCCCTCACATGGATGAGCCTAGAAGCAGGGACCTTCCCTGCAGGCTCATACAATTTCTCTGTCAGTCTAATTCTCCAATTCTGCATCCTAATTCTTCCTTCATGAGTCAAAGAACATCCTGCCTTGAATTTCCTTCCTTCTTAGAGACTGAAAGAAGAAGAAGTAGCTAAAAGAGGCTGGAAGTCCAAGCCTGGAGCATTGGGTTCTTCTTTCTGGAAGAGGAGGCCAAGTTGCTTAGCAACACAGCAAGAGTTGTCAGGGAGGTTCCTAGGCAATGCTGTCCTTTTTTTATCCTGCAGCAAAGAGAGAGATCTGGGGCCTGCTGGGTAGCGAGATGAATTGGAAAAGAGGGGAAGGGTCCCAGGCTCTGATGGTAGACTCTAGGATTCATCCTCCTTCTCTGTGATCATTCTTCAGTGCCCCTACCCTTTCCCCTTGGTTTTCTACTTTGACACATGATTCTTGGGTCCGTCCTGTGCAAACATCTGTGCGATGGTCACATCTGTGATCATGCACCTAAGGATCAGACCCAGAACTACTTGTATTTATGCTCTACAGTTTACAAAGCTGATCCATAACACGATTTCACCTAATAGCTATGACAGCCTCTTTAATAGTGGGAGTGTTATAATAGTGGCACTTCATATCTATGGGCCCCACAACCATGGAATCAACCAACCATGGATCAAAAATATTTTGGAAAAAAAAGAAAGCTAGATGCAGTGGTACATGCCTATAATCCCGACTATCTGGGAGGCTGAGCAGGAAGGTTGCAGGTTTGAGGCCATCCATGTACCTCAGTGACAGAGCACTTGCCTAGCACGGGTTCAATTTCACTACTAAAAAAAAAAAAAAAAAAAAAAATCTTGAAAAAAAAAGGTCTATATCGAACATATACAGACTTTTTTCTTGTTGTCATTCCCTAATTAATGTAGTACAGCATCTATTTACATAGTATTTACATTGTGTTGGGTATTAGAAGTAATCTAGAGATGATTTAAAATATATGGGAGGCTGGGTGTGGTGATGTACGCCTGTAATCTCAGCAACTTGGGAGGCTGAGGCAGGACAATCGAAAGTTTGAGGCTAGTGTCAGCAACTGAGACTCTCAGCAACTAGGTGAGAGCCACAGAAACTAAGTGAGACCCTGCCTCAAAAATAAAATGAAAAGCTGGGCACAGTGGTGCATGTCAGTAATCCCTACAGCTTTGGAGACTGAGGCAGGAGGATTGCAAGTTCAAAGCCAGCCTGAGCAATTTAGTGAGGCTCTAAGCAACTTAGCAAGACCCTGTCTCAAAATAAAAAATAAAAAGGGCTGGAGATGTTGCACAGTGGTTAAGCACCCCTGGGGTCAATCTACAGTACCAAAAAATAAAATTAAATACAAAGGACTAGAGATGTAGCTTGGTAGTAGAACACCTGGCTTCAATCCCTAGCCCCACAAAAAAAATAATAAAAATAAAAATGAAGTATATGGGAGGATGTATGTAGTCTATGTGTGAATGCTACACCATTTCATATAAAGGATTTGAGTATCTGCAGATTTTGTTATCCCAAGCAGGGTCCTAGAACCAACCCCCACTTGGATACTAAAGGATACCTTTATTCCTAGATGACAGATGAGGGAAAAAAGTCCCAAGGTCCTGCAGTGAAGGAATAGATTTGCCCCAAGCTCAGGTCATTCCCACTACTCTCTGCTGTATGGATGTTAGTCCAGGCAATAGCACACACATGTGTGGACACCATTCTTAGGGCCTAGATGCCCCAAGATGTACTTTTCCTGACCCTGGTCACAAAGTAGTTGTGGAGGCAGGACTCCGCTGTTCTTCTTTGCTAGTCCCAACCGGCCTGGGGGGATCCCTGGAGTGGAGAGTCCCAGGAGAGGCCTGGCAGCTTGCTGACTCAATGGTCTAGACTCAGAAATATTGCTGTGTTGGACCAGACTGTCACAAGTACCTACATACCAGCAGCTGAAGGCATTCCAGAGAGAGGCACGTGGGTCCCACTGGGACCCAGGCCTGGCAGCAGGGAGTAAACACATGTCACCCAGGTCACTGGAGAGCTCAGGGGAGGCCCCGGCCTCCAGGGCTCCCCACTGCCTCAGGGGCAAGCTGAGTTGAACAGAGATCCCAGGGCCCCATTCAGGAATCCATCTCTGTACCTTAGTCCTCCATCAGTATTTATGTGTTTATTGTGGTTCTGGGGATCAAACCCAGGGCCTCACACATGGGAGGCAAGTGCTCTACCACTGAGCTATACCTTCAGCCTCCACATCGATATTTATTAACAATGCTGACTATCATAGCAACATTTGTCAACATCAACCGTCATGTTGTTATTCCTATCATAGACATTTGATTGACACAACAAACCTGAAATTCAGAGAGGTTGAATAACTAACTATTAGATCAAGAGAGAATAACGGCAGAAGAGAGACTCAAATTTTTGATTGATCATCTTGTTCTGTGTATCATATCACACTGTCTAAATGTTGTGGGGGAAAAAGGAGTCCCAGGGGTCATTTGGTCACCCCCTCCTACATCCTAAATTGCACATGCCCAAGACCACATAGTTTGATGTGGTTTAGTTGGTGTTTTACTCAGCATAGGTGGTTTGAATAATTAATTTTTATTTAAGTTTTCTCTTCCATAAAATGATTTGAGATGATTTACTATATGGCAATGCACACAGAATATTCAATTTAAAAAACAAATATAAAAGCAGTTGGTAAAATATAAGAAGCATTCCCATAAAAGTGAGGGACAAGCAAGGATGTCTTTTTGATTCCTCTTAATCTTTTTATCTCTGCTACTACTGAGCACAGTACAGGACATGGTGGTTAATACAATAAGACAAGAAAAATTACATACTATGTGTAAATATCAGAGAGGAAGATATTAAAATGTCCTTGTGTACAGAAAATAAGCTATCTGCTTAGAAAATTTAAGAGATTCAACTGGAAAATAATTAGAACTAATAGAATTCCAGCAAGGACTTCAACAAGGTTAAATCTATGGTTCTCTTGTTACCCTGTACAAAGAAGAAAAAAAGAATTGGGAATAAGATATTGATAACAGGGCTGGGGATGTGGCTCAAGCGGTAACCCGCTCGCCTGGCATTCGCGGGGCGCTGGGTTCGATCCTCAGCACCACATAAAAATAAAAATAAATAAATAAAGATGTTGTGTCCACCGAAAACTAAAAAATAAATATTAAAAAATTCTCTCTCTCTCTCTCTCTCTCTCTCTCTCTCTCAAAAAAAAGAGATATTTATAACAGCAATAAAAATTTGCTCCCAGATCAACCTAATGAAAAACATCTATATGAAGAAAACCTTTACTAAGGAACATAAAAGAAGACCTGAAAAAATGGAGAGACTGAGCATGTTCCTAGGTGAAATGACTTAATATTGCAAAATTGTTAAAACTCTCCAAATTGATCTATAAAAGTGAAGCAGTCCCAATCCAACTCCCAGAGAAATTTTATGGAACTTGAAAGGCGTGGTTCTAAAGTTCTTCTTGACTATGTTTAAGAACAGACAAGGCAATTTTAGCAAAAGAACAATATGCATACTGCAAAACTAGTTATTAAAGGTGTGGTTTGGCACAGCAATAGTCAAGTAGACCAGTGGAAGAGAGGAGAACCTTGAAACAGATCCATGTATGGGTGTGAATTTCATAAATAATAAGATGGCATTTGCTGGGGGATAAAACTGTTCAAAGGCTAAACAGCTTGTTATTAATTTTGGGAAAATTTTTATGTCTCAAGACATTCAAAAATAAATTCCAAGATAGATTAAAGAGTGAAATAGCTATACCATAAAAATACAGAATAAATTTCAGATTCATTTTAAATACCAAAAACTCAACTCCCAAACCCAACATAAAACAAGAACATCTAGAAAAATAGGAATATAAATATCTAGAAGGAGTTAGTTACCACAGTCAAGTCCTAAAGATACATATTCAGTTGTATACTTATTGGCAACTGAAGATAAACATCGTGATTTTTCTAAAGTGCATTTATTCATTGCCATAAGGAGATAAATGGGGGGAAGTCCAATGCATAAATGCTCATCAAAACATTGTTTCTAAGAAATCAGATGCCACCTGAATAAACACCCACTCTCACTTATGGAGAATTATTATTAGGCACTGTACTTCTTAATAAAAAGATATGAACAAGTTAATGTGAAAAGTTTCCCTAGTTTTATTATTTGAATAAGGAACAGTGGATATTCTGTGGCACTTATGAAAAATACAGAGAAGTGCTCTTAAAATGGTCTAGAATCCTGTAAGAATGTGTGCCAATGGGCCCTGCCTCTGTGTGTGTATGCACCGCCACACGTATGCTGTGTAGACATAAACGTGTTTGCTGGTCTAGATAGGAGCCTGGCCTCCAATAAAGGACATTCTTAAAACATAGGGATTTGAGAACAGCTTTGGAAGAGAGAAAAACAGGCTTTGAAGGTGTGTGGGAAAGGAGGGAAAGTGCTGGAGATGTGCTTCTCCTTTGCCAGATACTACCCGACTCCCTCTTCCTCTTCCTCCCCGGCCCTCTCTCTTCTCCATCTTCCTTTCCTTCTTCCCTCCATCCTTCCTTTCTTTCCTTCCTTCTTTGTCTCTTTCTGTTTCCATATAGCAGTCAGGCAGGCAGAGTTGAGTTCATCAGGAAGGAGATGGTTGTTGAGTCAAGATCTGAGTGTTGTTTAAAGGTGCATCTCTCTCTCTCTCTCTCTCTCTCTCTCTCTCTCTCTCTCTCTCTCTCTCTCTCTCTCTCTCTCTCTCTCTCTCTCTCTCTCTCTCTCTCTCTCTCTCTCTCTCTCTCTCACACACACACACACACACACACACACACAGAGAGAGAGAGAGAGAGAGAGAGAGAGAGAGAGAGAGAGAGAGAGAGAGAGAGAGACCAAGCTTTGAAGGCTGGGTATAATTTGTGATAAAGGACTTGCCTAGCTTGTTCCAGGCCCTGGATTTGGTCTCAAGTACTAAAAAACTAAAATAAAACAAAATAAGAAAAGGGATCATATTATAATGTTTTTTAACCTGCTATTCAACCTACTATTTTCACTTTGTCATAGTCATTTGTTACATCAACAAATCTGTACTGAGATATATATATATATATATTTTTTTGAAGATTGAATTCAGAGGTACTTGACCACTGAGCCACATTCCCCAGCCCTGTTTTGTATTTTTAAATTTAGAGACAGGGTCTTACTTAATGCCTCAAAATTGCTGAGGCTGGCTTTGAACTCGAGATTCTTCTCAGCCTCCCAAGCCGCTGGGATTACAGGCGTGCAACTGGCTCTGATGTATAATTTTTAATGGTTCATAATACCCCAGTAAATACCAGCTTACCACAGTTTACTTAATCTCCTGCTGATGTTCATTCATGTTGTAGCCAGTATTTTTTTAAGAGAGAGAGAGAGAGAAAGAGAGAGAGAGAGAGAGAGGGAGAGAGAGAGAGAGAATTTTTAATATTTATTTTTTAGTTTTCGGCAGACACAACATCTTTGTTTGTATGTGTGTTTGTATGCCAGGTGAGCGCGCTACCGCTTGAGCCACATCCCCAGCCTCTTGTAGTCAGTATTTTATGATTATAAACAACGTTATGCTGGATGTGGTGGTATACACCTGTAATCCCAGCAACCTGGGAGGCTGATTCAGGAGGACTGCAAGTCTGAGGTCAGCCTCAGTAATTTAGAGAGGCCCGAGGCAACTTAGAAGACCCAGTCTCAACATTTAAAAATAAATAATAAAAAAGGGGGCTAAGGATGTAGCTCAGTGACAAAATGTTCCTAGTTTCTATCCCCAGTACCAAAAAAAAAAAGCTGTAATAATAAGCATCCATGTCAGGTCTTTCCCATTTACCTGTTCAGGACTGATTTCTCGAAATGTGGTAGCTGAAGAACATGCTGCCTCTCACATTTTGGTTCAGTATTCTCCAGAGACCAAACTAGCATGTTCATCTCCCCATGCTTTTCCCACAGTTGGAATTTCCATTTTGATGACCTTTGTCATGATAAGAGATGCAATAATTCATTTGCTGTTTGGCCTTAATTTCCTTGGTCAATATGAAGATAAATATCTTTTCCTGTATTTATCAATTACTTACATTTATTTTTGTGAATTCTGTCTTCATAGTTTCAGTTGTTTTTCTGTTGAAAAGTATACCATGTTGCAAATATGTTCTCTCAGTTTGTCACTAGTCCTTCAACCTTATTTTTATTGAGAGGATACCAAGTAAATAAGTAACAACATTTATGAGGTGGGGACAAATGCTAACAAGAAAATAAATCAAATTTGTGATGAAGAGCAATTTTTTTTTCTTTTTGACATTCAAAAGTTTAAATGGGCTGGGTGTAGTGGTGCATACCTGGAATCCCAGTGACTAGGGAGGCTGGGGTTACAAATTTGAGGCCAGCCTCAGAAATTTAGCGAGGTCCTCAGTCACTTCGTGAGATCCTGTCTCAAAATGAAAAATAATAAAGACTGGGAATGTAGCTCAGTGGGTTCAATCCCCAATACTAAGATCCCCACACACACACACACAAAAAGTTTAAATGGAATCAGATGACTCAATTTTTTCTTCTAAGGCCTCTCTACATTTAAAAAGATGTTCTCCACCCATCCCAAGATGCAACAATAACAATAATAGTAATAAGCAACTTATATTTTCTTAAAGTTTTTAATCTAATATTAATGATCATATATTAATTATTGTTTTCTAACTAAACAAACAATAAAATATTTTATTGTAAAAAAATTAAACTCTAGGGCTGGGATTGTGGCTCAGTGGCAGAGTCCTTGCCTCTCAAGTATGAGGCACTGGGTTTGATCCTCAGCACCACATCAAAATAAGTAAATAAATTAAATAAATGTATTATGTCCATCCACAGCTAAAAAAAATTTTTTTTTAAATTAAACTCTACAGGGCTGGGGATGTGGCTCAAGCGGTAGCGCGCTCGCCTGGCATGCGTGCGACCCGGGTTCGATCCTCAGCACCACATACCAACAAAGATGTTGTGTCCGCCGAGAACTGAAAAATAAAAATTAAAAATTCTCTCTCTCACTCTCTCTTTAAAAAAAAAAAAAAAGAGTTAAAAATAAATAAATAAATAAATAAATTAAACTCTACAAATGAAGTCCTCCAGACAACATCAATCCCAGTCCCTTCCCAGAAATCACTTGTCAATAGCAATGTGGCCAGCCACAGTGGTACACCCTATAATCCCAGCTACTCAGGAGGCTGAGACAGGAGGATCGAAAGTTCCAGGGCAGCCTAGGCAATTTAGTGAAACCCTGTCTCATAAAATTTTATGAAAGGATTGGGAGCCAGGTGTTGTGGTACACACCTGTATTCCCAGACTAAGGCAGGAGGATCACAAGTTTGAGGCCAGCCTCAGCAACTTACCCTGTGTCAAGATAAAAAAAATAAATAAAGGGCTTGAAATGTAGCTCAGAGGCAGAGGACCTGCAATGCATCTCTTTCTCAAGATACACACAGAAATTTTATTTTGCTTTTTTGCATAATGATGTTGTATCATATGTATTGTTATGTGACTTTTAATTTAGTTAAATATTTTGGATATTTTTCCTGTCAATAACAATTTCAGTCTTTCTCTCTCTCTCTAACTAATTATTGGAGTATTTGGTAAATTGGATGTATCAAATGTATCCAAATATATTTCACTCTTACCCTATATTTATATTTAGATATTTAGGGTTGATTCCAATTTTTCTCTCTCCAAACAATAGTATAGTAAAACAAAATCCTTTTCATATCTTTTTGTGCACTTATTCAAGTATTTCTCTAGGATCAACACTAGAAGTTAAAATTAGACTTCTGAGTAGAAAGATCTGTACATTTATAATATTAATAGATATTTTCACATTGCCTTCTCCTCTAGGGCTTTTATACTTTTTAAAAGTTAAATCTTTGATCAATTCGAAATTTATTTCAGGGTAGGGATGAGGTGGGCTTGGCCTTTTTTTTCTTCATTTAAATGACTACCCTATCGTACCCAAACCATTTACTGACTAATCTATTTTCCCCAAAAATTCCAAAGGGAACTTCTTCCTCTGTTAAATTCTCATTATGACAGAATTTAGTTTTGGATTCTCTTTTCTATTCTATTAGTAAGTCTATTACTGTATCAGGGCCACACATTTTATCTATCATAGCTCCACAACAATTTTAATATCTGATAGGACAAGTTCTCTACAATCTACTCTTCTTTCTTGGCTTTTCTTGATATTTTGTGTTTTTCTGGAATAATATGTAAATTTTTAAATTTGTTTTTGAGATGGAGTCTCATTTTAGTGCCCAAGACAGTCTCAAACTCCTGGACTCAAGTGATACTTCCACCTCAGCCTGGCATGTGGCTGGGACTATATCATTGAATGCCACCACATTTTTTTTTTAAATGAGTAGCATGTAGAAAATTTGTACTGTAAAGAAGTACTTCTTTTCCTTTCTGTATAGTTCATCATCACCCCTCTGTACTTTTAGGTTGTCATATATGAAAACACCCATAGACTAATTTTAAGATTTATGGACTTAAAGCTAAATATTAATCACAGGAGAGCTGGGGTTGTAGTTCAGCAGTAATGTACTTGCCTGGCATGTGTGAGGCACCGGGTTCGATTCTCAGCACCGCATGTAAATAAACAAAATAAAGGTCTGGAGCTGGGGATATAGTTCAATTGATAGAGTGCTTGCCTCTTATGCACAAAGTTCTGGGTTTAACCCCCAGAGCCACCAAAGGAAAAAAAAAAAAGAAAGAGAAAAAGGTCGATCAACAACTAAAAAAAAAAAATCTCAAAAAAATTCACGGGAAACTATGAGTAAGTGGTGTAAAAAAAATTGGGGAAAGTCTCAAAGAGAAGAGAAATTATGGGGCTGGGGTTGTAGCTCAGAGGTAAAGTGCTCACCTGGCATGCATGAGGCACTGGGTTCGATTCTCTGCACCACATAAAGTAAAATAAAGACATTGTGTTCACCTATAACTAAAAAATAAATATAAAAAAGAGGGGGGGAAATTATTATGGGCAGTGTTTCTAAGCAGAAAGAGACCTTGAGAGCAGCTAAAGAGACAGTGGGAAGAATGGGGGGGACATGAAATTCCAAACTGGAATGGAGGGTTTTAAATAAGAAACTAAGAGGTTAACCTTGAATATTGAGAGAAATAAAAGGAGGAGCTGGAGAGAAGTCAGCCTAGCTGCAAGTATATTGAGATATCTGCATCTAAAAACTTCATGAGGTTTTAAAGTCAAAGGAAACTGAGTTCTGGGATTGTACCCTGCAGTTTATTTTATTCACAATCTCCCCCCTCTCTCCCTTCTTTCTTTCCTTTCTTTTTTCCTTCTCCTTTTTTTTCAGTAGTGAGGACTGAACCCAGGCGCACTACATCCCCAGCCCTTTTTATCTTTTGTTTCAACATGGGGTCTAAGTTGCCCAGACTGGACTTGAATTTGTGATCCTCCTGCCTCAGCCTCCCCTGTGGCTGGGATTACAGGCATGCACCACTGCGCCCAGTGTGTACCCAGTCTTTTATCACACTAACTAAACAAAGTTTCTGTCATCTACACTCCTGTGTAGATAAAAATAACTTTCTTTGTAGGACATGTATGTGTCAAGATGCTGAGAGAGAAGGTCACTGTCTTAAAAAAAAAAAAAAAGGTCTTGAAGGGTTAATACCTGCTGTCTTGAGTCTTTGTAAATGTTATCTGTGATTTACAAGGGGGATCTGGAATACCACTTAACGGGAGAATAAGGTGGTCAGGTGCCTGTACCTGGCTTGTAGTTAATCATGGTGAACTGCCTGGAGGAGCTCTTTGACAGGCTCTGTTATAGAAATTTCCCCAGGTGCCCATCTGGGTGTCTGAAGCAGAGTCCCAGTGGGCAGAACCCATAGGATGTCCTCTTGGATCCTGCCAGATGCTCTGGTTGCTGTGAACCGTGCCTGGCAGACAAAACAGTTACCATGACAACACCCCCCCATACACACACACACACACACACACACACACCACACACACACCACACACACACACACACACACCCCACACACACACCACACACACACACACACACACCCCACACACCCGCAAGTTTTTGCATTTCTCCTTTTCCAATAAGTACCAAGGTATTCTAGGGACAGGCGAGCATGGATCTCTGGACAAAATGTCCTCTGCTCCAGGAAGCAGGACAGGGAAGGGGAGAATGAAGATGAGAGTACATTAGGACTGAATGACCCTTAATCAGTATAAATGCATGTGTGTTTGCTCTGGGTTAAAATGTGCCCTTTTGGTTATGTGTCAATGCATGTATCCACACGGATCACGTAAAGGGGTGGCTCACCAGTTATCACCCTTTTATTTTCCTGTTCTCCTCCCCTCCCCGCTTTGGCTGCCCCTATGCTGGAAGAGTGGTCCCGGCTCTTTGCGAGGGGAAGTGCTGAGTCACGGCTCCAGCTGGGTTTTTGTCTCCCATCCTCCATCTCCATTCTTCCTCCCGCTCCCCAGACTCTGGGCCTTCTTCACCACCTCCTCACCAGCCTGGACTCACCTCCCCCAGGTTCACTCCAGGGCAGTAAAGAAAAGTCATCTTATCCTGTTTCTACACGTACTCTTTTCTCCCTTTGCCTCCCCAAAAGACCATCTTGGAGAAAACAGAATTCTGACCAAGTTTGACCCAGGAGAATAATTCTTACGGGTTTCCTCCGTGTTGATCCTCCTACAGTCCCTTCCAGCTAATCGGATTAAAGTAGTGGCTCATGCTTTGGGGCATGGTAAGGAAGGTGAGATTTAAATTAACACCATTCCTTAAGGCCTTTTTCTCATTCTGGGTCCACAGTACCAGACCACAGATTCCAAGAGGGGTGTGTGTGTGTGTGTGTGTGTGTGTGTGTGTGTGTGTGTGTGTGTAGGTGTAGGTGTTATGTGTGGGTTGGGGGCAGTATTTAGAGACCTCCGGAGGGCAGGATGTATGCGGGTCTGCCTGGGCTCTGCCATCTCCATATCACTCCCTTTAGGCTCCTCTAACTCAGAAATTTCAATCAAGTCTCGCTAACTAGTTCCAAATTAGAGAACCAGGATTGTTTCTCCCTAGCCAGAAGTGGGAGAGTAAAGAGGCGGCCCCGCTCGCTCAGTCTGGTTACTATGGCGACAGCCGCGGAGTGACCCAAGTGATCCTCCCTCCCTCCTCCGAAACCGGGAGAGATGACGGCACCGCGCTGACTGCGCCAAATTCCAGCCAATGGGCGGCTGCTCCCGCCTTCTCTTCCGCCAGCTCCCCCCCGCCCCCCCCCCCAGCTCGATTCACAAATCTGGACTGAGGATTTCCGGCTCCAGGCCTGGTGCTAAAGCTCTGGGCCGAAGCCGGATGAAGGCCGAGTCCTGATCTCCCAGGAGGGCAAGTGGGAAGCGACATTGCTGGGGTCTCGGGCCAGACTTCTGTAACTCGCCATCAAAATACCTTACATCCTATTTCTAAATTATCCAGAAGATCTAGTAGCGACTGAGTCCCCAACTCTTCCTGCCCATACAAGTCCCCACCCTGCCCAAATGTGCCTGTCAGCACCACGGACAGCGAACCTGAGGCCTGGTCTTGGCCAACCCCTCCTGGTTCTCTCTTTGGGTCCTCTAGGCCACGGTGGTGATCGGGGTTAGAGCCTCAAGAGCTCTGTTGAAGCCAGGCCCTCCTTGGGCCATTGGAACAATAACCAGAGCACTTAGCCATTTGCCTTGCAGCTAAGAAGGCAATGGGGGCTGAGCAGGGATCTCAAGCCAAAAGCTCATCTTCCCTCTTGTTTCAATGCTGAAGAATGGCTTTCGTCTCCCCTTTTCATCTCTGTGCCTCCCTGATTCAGGGTCTGAGTTGGAAGCAGGGATGGGCCTCCCAAGACTGCCCTGGGTGGGCTTGTAACCAAAGCAGCCTCCAAGCTGCCCAGTAGTGGTGAGGGTTGGACATATGTGGGGGTGTGGGTGGGGGTGGGGTAGCTGAATGTAGCCATCAGGCCCCACTCGGGAACGGTGAACACCGACCTAACTGGACTCTAGATCCACTATATGGTAGGGAAAAAGGAAAAGCAGCAATAGTGACTAGTTAATTCTTCCTCAAGGGGTCACCTCATAGAAGGGAAACGACTTCTGTCCTTACCTCTTGTCTCTAAGTGGCCAGGGCATTTATGAGGAGCTAGGTTAGACAAGATGGAGGCTGGGATGGGAATTGTGGATTCAGCCTCAACCCTTGGCTACCCCACTTTATTCTGTAAAATTGAAGCTGATGTGGGAGGGGTCAGCAGGTAGCAGCTCTCAGGAACTTGACCTTCCCCAGTAGACCCCTATATCTGGTCCTCCTGCTCTACCAGTGACAGTTCCATTTCCGCTCCCGTTCCCTCCCTCCAGGGGCCCAAAGAAAGGCCGGCGCAAAACCATGTGCAGGCGCTTCCAGCGCTTTATAGTTCTCTCCGGGATAGACGGACAGACAGACAGTGCGGCCCGCGCCGTCGGCCCGCATCATTGGCACCTTGGACACGGCCCCAGGCCCAACCCAGTTCCTGGTACTCTCCCGGGAAGATTCCAGTCCCTCCCCAGCTCAGCACCTCGGTCAGTTCTCGGCCCAACAACCCCCCTCCCCCCTCCCTCCGGAAACAGTGAAATAAATTAAAAGGGGAGAGGGATAACAAGAAACCTAAGGATAAGGAAGAGGGACGCCCCTCCCTCAAAATAAGTAGAGTTTTCTTTCTCTTGCCGCCCGCCCACTTGAGGCATCGCCGCCGGGGTGTTCTCGCAGGTTGATTTTGCCCCAAATCTCAGCCTCCTGAAAGAAGCCAGCAGTCCCTCCACGCCCCCATCCCCCGCCAACTCCCGGCATGCAACACGTTGGAA
This sequence comes from Ictidomys tridecemlineatus, assembly GCF_052094955.1. NCBI lineage: Eukaryota > Metazoa > Chordata > Mammalia > Rodentia > Sciuridae > Ictidomys > Ictidomys tridecemlineatus. Next base: position 180,911,629 of record NC_135483.1, on the reverse strand, counting down.
AAGGTGGGGAGAGGCGGTGGGGGTGGGGCAAGGGGCCATTCTGGTGGTTATCTGGTCGCCTGGGACTGCAGTTTCTTGTCGCACCTCAGTTGGTCCAAATTAAAAACTAACAGTCCCTTTGATCTGGGGAGGGGGATAAGGGGTCTCAGTCAGGGGAAGAATTGCAAGATGATACAAGCAGAGGGGGAAGGCAAACAGGAGGGGAAATATTCACACATGACAGGAGCAAGGAGAAAGAGATCAAGAAGGGAAGATGGGGACACAGGTGCAGGAGGAGAAACGGGGGCAATGGGGTACAGTCAGGCACGGGGGTAAGGTGGAGATGGAAACACACACCCAAGGAACGGTGAATGCAAAGGTAGAGGGAGAGATGAAAGTGCAGACGGGAGGAAAGATGAAGACACAGAAAGAAGGTGAAGAAATGGGGGGGGGAACAGGGGAGATGGACTAACAGACACGCACGGCAGGGAAGGAGGGAACCCGGCAGAAATGAAGAGATAAGGACACTGACAGATGGAAAGGATGAGGCTGGGGTGCCCTTCCAGTGTTCATCCCCCATTCCCAGCCCACGCCCAGCAAATCCAGACACCGTGGCCTCTGGTGACTAGCCTCCACCTTCCCCTGCGGGATAGGAGCGGCTCCTCCTCCGCCCAGCCCAGAGTGGCGGTAACACCGGCGGTGGCTTGAGAGTCCCGGGGGCGGGGGAGAGGGGGGTCCGAGTTTGTGTCGGAGACTTGGGCGGGGGGCGGGCACGGCCCCTGGGTATCCCTAGCGGTCCAAGTTCATAGTCCAGTGCTTGGCTCCGGCCGCGCAGCTATCCCTGGCGGCCGAAGAAGCTGTGGGCGCGCTCCCACTCGGTGGACCCCCGGCGCCGGCGGCAGCCTCGCCCTCATTCTTGAGGTCTTGAAAGACTTGCGTGAAGAAGTGGGGGTCGGCGTTGAGCCGCAGCATCTGCGGGCTGAGCCGCTGGATGAGGCGCAGGCAACGCTGCCAGAAGCGCTCCTTGTCAGGCTCCACGAGGAAGGGCTTGAGTGGGTAGGAAATCTCGTTGCCCATGTAGGAGTAGGCGAGGTAGAGGCAGGTGAGGAAGGCGGCCTGCAGCTCGGCGGCCGACGCCAGCTCGTCCCCTCGCAGCGACTCGCGGCACAGCAGGTACACGAACACCAGGTTGGCGGGCGTAATGAAGGCCTGGTCTTGCCAACCCTGCAGCAGCAGCGAGCGGTCCACGCCGCGGAACCAGCCCACCAGCTCGCCAGGGCTCAGCTCCTTGAGGCGGTAGCAGCGTCGACACACGAAGTCGCCCAGGCAGCGGAGCAGCTCGCCAGTGGACGCCTGCACGATGACCCTCCGCGGCGAACCACCAGGCACCGGCGGCGCCGCCTGCGGGGCTGGGGGTGGTGGCGGCGGCGGCTTTCCTCCACCCGATCCTGGCGGCGGGGCTGCAGCGCTGCCCCCCGACGGTGGCTCGCAGGTGGCAGCAGCCGCGGGCACTGTGGGCACTGGCACAGCCAGGGGCTTGGTAGCGCCACCGCCGTCGGGGGGGTCCCGGCCCTTGCGGAGAAGGTTCTCGCGGTTGCGTTGTTGGACTAGAGGGTCAGGACCGGTGGACGCTGGCTTGGGCGTCACCTTCTTGCTGCCTTTCTTCTTCTTGGCAGATGCGGCCACCAGGCGCTTCCAGGTGAGCGCCGAGATGAGCACGGACGGACGCTTGAGCCGACTCTCGCCTTTGCCGCCCTTGCCCACTGGCGGCGCCCCGTAGCCCCCCAGCGCCTCGTCCCCCGCGGGCGGCGCCTTCTTTTTCTCCTCCGGCAACCCGCCGGGCCTCCGGCCCTTGGCCGAGGAGGCAGGGGAAAGCGACAGCACCGTGCCCATCCTGCAGAGCGGGGCCGGCGCCCGGGCCCCGGCGGGAACCGCGGGCGGCGCCGCTGCTGCTGCAGCCCCGGGGGACCCGGCGGTGGGGGGCCTAGCCCCGGCCCGCGCGCGCGGACAGGCGGGGGAAGGAGCTGCTTTGCTGTTCGGCGGCGGCTGCTCAGAGTCTGAGCTGCGCCAGCTGCAGCGTCAGCCCCACCCCTTAGGCCCCTTCTTTCGCCCCGCCGCGCCCCGCCTCACGCAGCCAATCCTCACCGAGCTGCCCTTCTGATCGGCAGCTCCTCTGACCAATAGGATATCAGATATCAATCTCAAATCCCGCCTTAGCTCCCACCCTCTGTCCTGGGTCCTTTCCTTTCACGCGAAGGGGAAAAGTGGGTAAGGGGCAGGAGGTGGCCTTCGTTCGAGGGTCCCTCTCTGGGTCAGAGGTAGGGCGTGGGGAGAATGGTTGCTCCCACCACCTTCTCCAAATCCTAGGGCGGTGGATCAGCGTGTTTTGATGCACTGGATTCGCGGTAGCAGAGAAGCCTTGGGAACAGTCTTTCCTTTCCCCGCCCCCATCTATGTGTGGGAGGGCAGCGTGGCAGTGAGTGCCCTCATCCAGAGGCGCGGGTCCCAGCTCCTTGGCACTGCACTGGTTTCTCCAATCTGGCCGTCGGGTCGATTCAGCGCCCCCCGCCGCCACTGTGAAGGACTGTCAGCAGGCACATTATTGCTCTGCCTGTGAGGGGGTGTTGGCCGATGATGAGACTTCCTGCAGGTCAGAGTCTGCCTTCTTGGGGGTCTTTGCTTCAGGGGAGCAAGACCCTCAGAATATGTCCCTGCAGCTGAGCCTGCGGCTGTGGTCCCTGGGCAGCTCGTCTTGCCTGGTTGTCCCCACCAGCACACACTGATTCACATTTGGGTGGGTGATGGATGATTGATCCCTGGGGAAACGCTGAAAATTGGGATCAGGCTTGGACAGTGGACATGGCTTCCTGTGTGGAAGGAGGCCTAAGAGGGTTGGTCAACCTCCACTCCAGTCCAAATTGAGGTGGGTTTTCATCCTGCTGCACAGGCCCTGCTGCCCAGGCCCTGCTGCCCAACTTCCAGCTGCAGGCTGTTTGGTTAGGTCCTACCCATTTCTCTCTGGGTCTGTCCCCTCCTCAGTGCCCACCAGATCTTTGTCCAGGAATTTGGACTCTCTGGGCCTTACCTGCAGGTCCCGAGCCCAGCTAGCTCTATGTGCCTTGTAGCACCCGTCTCCTGGTCTGCTCTCTGTAGCTTCCCAACACAGGAGACTTCTATTTTCTTAAATGGCCTTGGAGGTGGGTATGAGCCTGATGGGGAAAGAAGACTGTCTACATGGTAAAATCCTCAGAACTGTCCCTGGAGTTGCCTCTATGTGCCTCATGGACCCACACAGCTCCAAGGATCCATAGTTATGAAGATCAGTTTGTGCACACATTCAAGTGTGTGTGTGTGTTTCATTCTAGATAGGCTTTTCCAGAATCTTTGTGGGCTGCAGGTCCAACCACCAGAAGCCCCAGCTTTTCTTATCAATTTCCCGGCCCCTACTCATTCACACCCTCCTGGAATCCTGCAGCCTGGCTATCTTGAGTACCATAGTCACACTCAGACTTGTACCTCCTCCTTGTACACTCCTACCCAGTGTGTACCTTCTCAACAGAATTGCTCCTGCTCTCTTGGATCTGATTTTTATTCTCTTGCAGCTCAAGCTGGCTTGCTCAATCTCTTATTCTCTCCACAGTTGTAGGGAAATGTTCCTTCTTTTCAACTCCTGTAATTGGCCCCACTTCCTCCTACAAGGCCTTCTGAGTCAGCCTTTATCTGACACCCAAGGAACAGTTGGCTCACCGGTAGTTAAGGACAGGCCCCACAGAGACTGAGTTGCGCTGGCAGAAACACTGGGCACGTGAATCTGAATGGCACGTGGGTCCTCCCAGCACTGCTCCCAGGAGTCCCTCATTGACGTAAGGCCTATTGCTGGTAATGTTTAGAACAAGATCTTCCCTGCAGCACCACGGACATCACCACCATGGTACCCCCACTCCAGGCCCTGTTGTGACCTCCTATTGTTCTCTTGATCAGGATCAAGAACTGCCTCCTCTGCTTCAGGATCCCGAGACCATGTACTTCCAGGGGTCTCACTCCTTCTCACTCTTTGCTTTGCCCTGCCTCAGACCCTTTTTCTGCCTCACACACAATGCCTCTCTCCTCAATTTCTGAGCTCCTGCTCTGGCCAGAATTCTCTCTCAGACTACCACCCTGCCTTCTGTCAAGTTCTTGAAATCCCCATTTCTCCAGGGAGTCTTTCTAGAGTTATTGGAGGGAACCAAATGCTTTGACTTCAGCCTCTACAACCTCTTACACTCAGCAGCAGCTGCTACCTAACAACCTGATTAAGGGCCAGACTCTGATTTCTATTCCAAGATGTGCAATATGAATATGGATAGAATTTTTTGGAGGAGGTGAGTACAGGGTATTAAACCTGGGGTGCTTACCATTGAACTATACCCCCAGTCATTTTTTAAATTATTATTTTGAGACAGGGGGTATAGTAATTAAATAATTAATTTAATTAAATAATTTTTAAAAAGTTGCTTAGGGCCTCACTAAGTTGTTGAGGTTGGCCTCCAATTTGTGATCCTTTTGCCTCAGTCTCCTGGGTCACTGGAATGAATTTTAAAAGACAAACTAATTAAAACAGATCCACAAAGAGCAATAGTATTGCTCTTATATGTAAGCTGCAGGCTCTAATGGATGAGCCAGAAGGAGATTTTACTTCTACAGGGTGGAGACCAAAGGAGATAAAGGTAGTGAAACCAGGAAGACTTCATGGAGCAGGTGGAATTTACAGAAGGGCAATGACTTCCCTGCCACATCTGCCAATCTGCCAGTGTGATTTTTTTTTTTTTAGTTGTAGTTGGACATAATACCTTATTTTTATGTGGTGCTGAGGATCAGACCCAGGATAGCACTCGTGCACATGCTAGGCAAGTGCTCTATTGCTGAGCCATAACCCCCCTCCCGCCAGTGTGCTTTTTTGGTTGAGTTATATTTAAGATCTGTATGCTGTGATTTCCCCTTATGTGTTAGTGTCTGGATGTTGCTTCTTGTCCGTTTCCTGCATGCTCCTTGGGGATGAGCTGGCTATGTCAGACTCCCTTAGATGGGAAAGCTCCTGAGGCCTGGCTCCCTGTCTGTCCCCTTGTCTCTTTAGGTTATCTAGAACAGCGCCCTGTCCAGATTACTGGTTGTTTCTGAGGCTCAAGGCAACAACTGCGGGCCCAGACCAGGAGCTGAAAGGCCCAGACTGAGGTGATAGCAGTACAGGGTTTATCCCTGAGGATCACCACCAGCTTCACCTTATGTGATCCCCTCACATTCCTGCCTGGGTAATGAGCCCTGTTTTTAAGGGAATGTCTCCAGGCAGTGCAGCCCGGCTCTTCCTTCCTCTGGCACTGCCTTCCTTCCTCTCTAAAGGGCCACAGTCTAGGGGGTGGGAGAAGGAGTTCTAGTCCACTGCTACCCAGTTGTATGACCTTGAGGAAGTCATTTCAGTTCTCTGAACCTCTGTTTCTTCATATTAAAATGCAAAGATTCTATACATTTTAGTTTTATTATCAGACAAAAATGAATATTAAAAGAATAAAATAACATTTCAGGAATTAAACTGAAAGAGGATTCCTAAAGTCTCTCCCAATTCAATGATTCGGATTCTAAGTTGAATCTAGCCTAGCAATCTGTTTGGCTCTCTAGCTCCAACCCTGTCTGGCTCTCCCTGATCTGTCTCTGTCTGACAGGCTCAGTCTTTGTGTGCACAGCATCCCTGTGAGGCCCGCACTTCTGCAGTTCAACCCAGGTGATGAGAGGGAAGGGAGCTCTGGCTCTTAGTAATGGAAATCTTCCCAGGTCCCTCCAGGCTTTAGAGGAGCCCTAAAAGATGGGTAGGCACAGGAGGGAAGGCTGAGGTCCAGGGTCTTCCCATAGACATCAAAGCTGGAGACCCCAGGTTTTGGTCATTTGTTATGCTGATGTCTCCAGGGGCCTCTACAGAGTCAAATGGAAACACAGAATCTTAAAGCAGCCAGGATGGAGACCCAGCCTGGGCATCTGATGCTTGGATCCTACTTCCCAACCCTCACCAGCTCTGGCTCCTCACCCCTAACCCTAACCCTCAGTTCCTGAGATGTGCAAAGGGGAGATATGCACCAGCCCAGGTCTCCCTCCCTCTCCTGAGAACCTTACCGCAGGAGAGCTGGGTAGGTAGGTGGAGGGGAGTAGAACCCTTCCCTAGGTAAAAGGAGAGTGGGGAGAAGGGGTGATCAAAGAGATGATACTGACAAAGGAGGTGCCACTAACTGTGGGCAAGGAGACCCCACCCACATTCTCACTTCTTTCCTTGCAAATAGCAAGCTCCTTGCTAGAAGGACTTAATTAAGGAGCCCAAACACAGATTCTTTGAAACAGGGAATAGGGTCAGGAACGCAGGAGGAATGCCATGCCCCAGGGCAGAAAGAAGGGATCAAGCAATGCTAAAATGGTAGAGGTCGCAGAATGAAGGGAACAGAAACAATAGAGGTGAGCTGAAGGCTCCTTTTCTCTGCCACGAGTTGATTCCTTCCTTGATGAACAGGGGAGCTATGTCTCCCTTCTAGTTATCCATACCAGCCCTCTCCAGTCCTCATCTCTGACCTTCCTCCTCAGCTGCCCAGCTCCTGCCTCCATCTTCCTTGGCTGCCCCTGAGAACAGCTTTCTCTGTCTAATCCTCCCAGCCTTTCTCAGTTCACCTTCTCCTGCCTGCATCAAGCCTCTTTTTGGCCTCCTCCCCTTCGCCCCATGCTCCAAGTATCACCCCCACTCCATATCCTCACTGGCGCCCAGGATAGCACTACAGATGTAGGAGCAGATCAAGAAGGGCGGGGGTGGGGGCTGTTGCTCGCCTGAGATATTCTTAGCCTGTCTGGGGGCTGGAGCTGGAATCAGCGTTTCCATCTCAACCAGGCAGGTGGCTGCCAGAGATTGCCGCTATGACTGGGTCTTTCTCTAGTGCCCTCATGTCACATGTCCCTTATTCTGTCCAGATTCTACACTGTGAGCACAGACTCTCCGAGACACCTGCTTTCCCACCGCGGTGTCCTGGGCTAGGAGGTTGCTTCTGTGCCTGACCTATACCAAGAAGGTCTGTAAACCTGGCTCCCGAAGATTCTTGGGGAAAGAGACTTTCAGAACTCCAGTTCTGTACCCTAAAGCCACACAGATATCTCTTCTCTGCTCCAAGGACCATTTTTGTCTGCCTCCAGCAACCTCTAGAGAGTACTTGGTCCCTAGACTCAGACATAAATCACAAGAATATTTCTTATTTTGATTTACACGATTCATTCCTGAGAGGGACTGATCCCTGGGACTGAACAAGAGGCTGACTGGCCCAGATTCCTTCATTATCAAAGGGAGGGACCAGTAAAATGTTTTTCTTTCTTTCTTTTTTTTTTTTTTTTGTACTGGGAATTGAACCCAGAGGAACTCAACCACTGAGCCACATCCCTATCCCTTTTTGTTTTTTAAAACTTTTTTTGAGAGAGGAGAGAGAGAGAGGGAGAGAGAGAGAGAGAGAGAGAGAGAGAGAGAGAGAGAGAATTTTTTAATATTTATTTTTTAGTTCTTGGCGGACACAACATCTTTGTTGGTATGTGGTGCTGAGGATCGAACCTGGGCCGCATGCATGCCAGGCGAGCGCGCTACCGCTTGAGCCACATCCCCAGCCCCCTATCCCTATTTTATATTTTACTAGAGATAGGGCCTCATTAAGTTGCTGAGGCTGGCCTCGAACTTGCAATCCTCCTGCCTCAGCCTCCTAAGTTGCTATGATTACAGGTGTGTGCCACCACACCAGGCTGAAGAAATCTTACTCACAAATAGCACAGAAAATGTTTGTTATTTTAAAAGAGACAGTGTGAAGGTTCATAGTTGTCTTCTGGAGTCACTCAGGTCTGGGTTCCAATCCACTCCCTCCATTTAGGAGCTGTGGCCTCTGAGCAAATTTCTTAATTTCTCTGAGGTCTATAAAAGTAGACCATCAACAAAGGGTTATTGTAAGATTTTGTTTAATCTTACAATGTTGGAACAATGCTTGTATATTCCATGAGTATGATGCTTCGTATTCAAAACTTTAGTTAAACTATACTGTTAGTATTTTTACAGAACCGGAAAGGTTTGCTTGACTGCACTGGCAGTAAGTTTTTATTTTTCTTTCATCAAAACATTCTTCATTAAATAGCCAGGGTGGTACTATCATTTCTTTTTGTTTCGTTCTTTTTTTTAAGAGAGAGAGAGAATTAAAATTTATTAATTAATATTTATTTTTTAGTTTTCAGCAGACACAACATCTTTATTTGTATGTGGTGCTGAGGATTGAACCCAGCACCATGCACATGCCAGGTGAGGGCGCTACCGCTTGAGCCACATCCCCAGCACTTGTTTCGTTCTTGAGACCCAAATTTACAGCTGTTACTTCTACTTAGCTACTGTGCTGGTACCACTGCAACTCAGACTGTTGGGGTGTTGTTTGATTTGATTCCTTAGGTCATGAAGACTTGACAGTGTCTCAGAAACGCGTCCCTTTCTCTGGTCCCACTGCAGGCCTCATTAATTTTGTGACCCTCTGAGTGCCTTTACTGTGCCAGGCACTGTACTGGCCCCAAGTTCTGATTCCACTTTTCAGGAAGAATACTCTGGCTACTCATTCCGGAAAAGACTCCCTCCCCTCCCCTAAAGACTCCTTGGGGAGTCAGCTCTGTTTTTCAAGACCTTGGAGGGAAAAAAGAATTGCAAAATTATAAAATTCATATGAACAAATATTATTTGAGAAACTATAACCTACAAGGTCCTGAGTGGTGGCTAAGTGGTGGGAACACAAAAAGGTGGGAGGTAGGGCTCCAGCCTCCAAAGAATGTACAGCCTCCAAAGAATGAGCAATAGAGATATGAAAAAATGATAATAAGTAGTAATAAAATGATCAGCACCCTAGGATCAGTTACAGAGGATGGGATTTGATGCCACCACTAATCCTACCCACCCCCCTCCACCTTCTATCATCGCAGCTAATCCATCTCCAGCTTGTCCTAAATTCTCATGCTCAGGGAATTAACATCAATTTTTAACTTAGGTCCAGTGCCTCCACCTAGTACTGGGTCCTCTCAAGTCCACGTCCTTCCTTGTCTAACCCAAGGTGATGTTAAGCACCTTTTCCAATGTAGAGTCCTCAGCAGCTCCCCCTCACAGTGACAGATTCCTACCTCCTGAGATAGGAATTAATGAGTAATTCCTTACGTGAATAGCCCTGGTGGGCCTGCAGCTTAATGCTTCAACATCTTTGTTTACCTCTTATTTGTCCAGGATTAGGGGCAGGTGTAGAGTGGGATTTGAAACAGGTTCATTAATTTACACTTGCCTCTCCCTGGTTTCAAAATATAAAGACTATTCTTGGGCTGGGGATGTAGCTCAGTTGGTAGAGTGCTTGCTGCCTATGCACAAGACCCTTGGTTCAATCCCCAGTATCCACCCAAAAAAAAAAAAAAAGACTATTCTTTATGTCGACCTCCTTTGAGTAAAAAGCATTGCTAATTTAGTAAACTAGAGTTCCACATATACTTGTTTTTGATTTTGAGTAGGGAACAGAGAAAAAATTGTCCACTAGATTAATGGCTTCTAAACCTTTCTGCCTAGCAGAACCACGTGGGGAATTTCGTGACTATGTAATTTCTGACTCTACTTCAGTTGGGTAGAATCATGATTTCTTTGGGTAGGTTCAAAATGGAATTACTGTAAGAAAAAAATCAAGAGAAAAATGACTGTAGCCCACCTGTCTTTCTAGAGAGTACCACCCGTGGCTACTAGCCAAGAAGCCAGCTCCCCGATCCCCTACACACACATACTTCATGGTAAAAATATCTTGATTTGTCTTTAGGAAACCACTTCCCTCACACTCTCAATCCATGTAGTTTACATGGGGTTCATCCCTCCCTAAATCTAAAGGTAAATTCAAAATGACCAAATCTCATCCTGATCTCTCTCAACGGTTCAGGAATGAGCTGATAGTCCAAACCAGTCCAGTGAGACTCAGTTCTTCAAGTTTTTCTAGAACAGTTAGAAAAGAGATGTTTTCCTTCCTCTGAGGTGGCTGAGCTAGTGAGAGGAAAGTTTTGAGTTGCTCACTGTCTTACTCCCCTACAGAGAAAGGTCACCTGAAGTAATGCACAGGAAATACAGAGTCAGCAGAGAGAGGGTCAGTTTCCCAGCATGATTTTAGCCTCTGGATCCAGCTGAACCTGACAGAGTTGTATGAGCCAGTAAATAACTCCCAGACTTTTTCTTTCCCTAAGATTAAGGTAATTTGAGTTGCAAATATAATACTTGGAAGCAAAAATATCCTAGTAGAATTTCCTGCCTGAAAACTTTCCTCTGGAAATCCACCTGTAACATCAGAGAAGTGTTTGGACTCAATGTCTGAGAAGGGGGTCCCTTACATCCAGCTGTCAGTGGATGACTGAAGCTAGAGGAGCACTCTTAACTGCCTCTTGGGTTCTGATTCTAGACCCATTTACTGTTAGATTCCTCTGACTTCCCTGTCCAAACGATAGCTGATCCAAACCATAGTTCTTCATCTGATCCTGGTGACCCTTCCTCAAAAGTAAAAGCTTTGGCAGAGAAAAGTCATTTCCCCCCAGCCTGTGCAAAGGTCAGGTCTTCCTCTGGGCTGCCACCAGGTCACATTCCTCAGGATTAGCTCCTCTCAAGTATGAAATTTGATGCTTCACCTTCCAGCCTACTTCTGAATCACATTTGCCCACAACCACTGGAAGAGGCGACTGTGGTAACACAGTGGCCATTGTTATTCTCAGGGGTATTAGCACAGCGTCTCTTGGGGGAGGGGCAGGGGTGGGTTTGAACTTGAAGCTGTTCCAGAGTTCTTGTTGTCTAAGACTCCAGGACTCCTTGTCTGGACTGCCTTTGGGAGCTTTCTCAGCAGAGTTGCTGGGTTTCTATCAAATTGCAATTACCCCATACAACATGGTTTGTTTCTATCTTCTTTTTAAAAATGCCAAGGCTGTTTACTTTCAAGTAGTTTGTGGATATTCTGCAATATCCACAAATCCTGTCCCACTCTGTGGAACTCTACAGTTAGTTGGGAATTGCTCCAATTTGGATTTAACTGTCCCTCAAAGGCCCATTTATTAAAGACTTGATCCCCAAAGTGGGAGTATTGAAAGGTAGTGAAAATTTTGTTCGTCCACTTTGTTTTTTGTTTGTTTTTGGTGCTGGGGATGGAACCCAGGGCCTTCTGCATGCAAGGCAAGCACTCTACCAACTGAGCTACATCCCCAGCCCCTGTTGGGTGCATTTTGGACCCTACAGACCAACCCACCTGCCAGTGGAACAGGACAAAGTGACCTCACTTGATGCTAGTAGAAGAGAAAAACTGCTCAGTCAAATCCTGTCAAATTCTGAGCCACAAGTTGTAAGACAAAAAAAAAAAAAAGGTGGTTCATATTTATAGCAGCACAATTCACAATAGCCAAATATGGGACCAGCCTTGGTGCCCATCAGTGGATGAAATGATAAATAAAATGTGGTGTATATACACATGGGTTTTATTCAGTCATAAAGAATAATGAAATTGTCATTTGAAGGAAAATCAATGGAACTTGAGAACATTAGCTAATAAGCCAAATTTAGAAAGTCAAGGGTCGTTATGTTTTCTTTTATAAATGGAAACTAAAGAAGAAAAGGAAAAGTGGGGGTTAAGGGGATCTCATGAAAATCAAAGAGATCTGTAGAGTAAAAAGACCAGGGAGAGGAAGGAGGGGAGGAAAAAGGGAAATATTGGGGACTGGTATTGGCCAACTTATATTGTTATATTGTGTACAAATATGTAACAAAATCCCACCATTATGTACAACTATAATGTACCAATAGAAATATGGAGAAAAGGACTGGGGCTGTAGTTCAGTAGTAGAGTGCTTACCTGGAATGCCTGAGGCCCTGGCTTAGATTCCCAGTGCCACAAAGAAATAAAGAAATTAAAAGGTGGTTGTTGTTTTGAACTACTGAATTTCATCTGCAGAAAGATAACCAGAACAGCATATCTGTCACTCACCTTTCCTTCACTATAACAAAATTACTGAGATAATTACCTTTAAAGAGAAAATGTTTGTTTACCTATCTATTTTGGTAGTGCTAGGGACTTGTGCATGTGAGGCAAGCTGTATCCCCAATCCCCCTCAGAAAAGGTTTATTATGGTTCACAGTTTGGGAGGTCCCAGTCCACACTGATTGACTCATTACTCTAGGCCTATGGTGAGAGTGTGTGATGGAGTAAAACCACTCACCTCATCATCCAGGATGCAAAAAAGAAGAGGTAGTGCTCCACCCTCAAGGAATTCATGGCTAGAACCTGCATGATGACAGCAAAGGAAGGTCCTCGTGGGTCAGACTTCATTCCTTCTGGAAGAGGATTGTGCTCCTTGATTCACATAACCACACTCTAAATAAACACTCTCCCAAGTCCAGAATGATTACAGCTTCCTTAGTCTTATTATTTATTTTTATAGTACAAATTTTATTTGACCAGTTTGAGAGTAAGTTGCTAACATGATGCCCAGTAACCCCACAAATACTCTAGTGTACATTTCCCAACCCTGTTTAGACCGCTATAGTAAAACACTAGAAACTAGATGGCTTATAAATAACAGAAATTTATTTCTCATTATTCTGGAGGCTGGGAAGTCTTATGATCTGTCACCACATTCCATATCTATGAGGGCCCTCTTTCTTTTTATTTATTTATTTATTTAGCTGTTGATAGACTTTATTTTATTTATTTACATGTGGTGCTGAGAATCGAACCCAGTGCCTCACACATACCAGGCAAGTACACTACCACTGAACCCCAGCCCCAGCTCCAGCCCCAGTGGGCCCTCTTTCAATTTTTCACTGTAACTTCACATGGCAGAAGGAACAGGGGAACTCTCTGAGGCCCCTCTTATAAGAACACTCCTCTTATTTGTGAAGACTCCATTCTCATGACCTAATCATCTCCCAAAGACACTACCCACTATTACAAACTCAACATGTAAATCCTGGGGAGGGACATAAACATTTAGTTCATTGCAAGGACTTTTTTTTTTTTTTTAAGCTAATCACCAGGCAACCATCAAAAATCAGGAAATGAATGTTTTCCCTTAATATTTTACTTAGAGACAGGGTCTCTGTTGTTTGTGGTACTAGGGATTGAACCCAAGGATGCTTTTACCACTGAACTACATAACCAGCTCTTTAATGTTTTAAAATGTGAGTCAAGGTCTCACTAAGTTGCTGAGGCCTGCTGTCTCAAACTTGCAAATCTCTACTGCCTTAGTCTTCTGAGTTGCTGGGATTATAGCATGCTCTATTACATGAGCTTTTTCTGGTGATTTTAACTTTGATGAAGACGGTATCTGCTAGCTTTTCAACCATAACATTACTCTTTTTCCTTTGATACATGTAATATCCCATTTCCCCATAAAATTTTGAGTTTAAATTAATTTATTTATATCATATGAATTTATGGATTCCTATTTTATACTTTGTGCTATAATCTGTTACTATCTTTATTTCAGTGTTCAAAATTGTACCATATTTGACCACTGGAGCTCTTTCAAGCTAGTTTCCATGTCCCTTGGACAAAATGAATACAATTCTTTGAGTACTTCTTTATTTTCTGGTATAGCAAGGTATTCCAGGCTTGTGGTTTTCCCGTCTCAGATCTGGAACCAACCGTTTCTCTGAAGAAGTCGGCTCCTGTTAGGAAAGAAGGATTTAGAAAATAAAATCTGGGAGTTAGATGTGTCCATTGTCATAGGCGTGTTGCTGCTGCTAGTAAATATTACTGAGAAAAATATCAAAGGAACCCTAAATAGATGGAGGAAAAAAATATGTTAATGGACCTTAAAACTCAAGACTATTATTTTTCCCAAATTTATCAGAGATTAAATGCAATCCTAACTAAAGCCCCAGTAGATGTTTCAATAGAAATTCACAGTCTGATTCTAAAATTTGTCTGGGGGTCAAGGGTGAAAATAACAAATATGATATTGAAGAAAAAGAAGGCACAGTATTTACACGTGTTATATTGGTTCACAGACAGACAAATGGAGACAAAAGAGTCCACGAACAGACCCCAGAATTTATGGTGACTTGGTTTATGATAAAGGTGTTGCTTAAGTGTGTTGGGGAAAGATTATTTTTATCTTTTTCAACAAATGGTGCTGAAGCAATTGTAAATTTCATTTTTTTTCCTGTATTTTTTTTAAAGAGAGAGTGAGAGAGGAGAGAGAGAGAGAGAGAGAGAGAGAGAGAGAGAGAGAGAGAGAGAGAGAGAGAGAGAGAATTTTTAATATTTATTTCTTAGTTCTCGGCGGACACAACATCTTTGTTGGTATGTGGTCCTGAGGATCGAAACCGGGCCGCACACATGCCAGGCGAGCGTGCTACCGCTTGAGCCACATCCCCAGCCCTCCTGTATTTTTTTTAAATTTTGAGACATGTCTAAATTACTCAGGGTGATCTCAAATTTGCAACCCTCCTGCTGAGATTAACAGGCATGCACCACCATGCCCAGCATGTAAATTTTAATCTCTATCTTATACCATACACAAAAATTAATTTTATAAGGGTCATGGACTGATAAAAGCTTTTTGTAGTGCTAGGATCAAAATCAGAGTCTCACACTTGCTACCACTGAGCTACATCCTCAGCTCTGAATAAATCTTCTTGAGGATAATGGAGGATATTTTCATGATTGGGGTAGCAAAGACTACTTGAATAGGACATGAAATCACTAACAATAGAGATAATGATTGACAAATTGACTATACTAAAATTAACTTCTCTTTATCAAAAGTCACAATTGAGAGAGTAAAAGGAAACCCAAAGGAGAAGAAGAAATATTACATATGGACTCACTCCAGGTTAAGGATATAAAAAAGAATTACAGAGTTATAAAAAGGATAAATCAGGAAGACAACTCAACTTTTAAAATGAGTAAGAGACTCGAACAATTTTATAGATGGAGTGTATAAATGGCCATTAAGGTTTGTTTGTTTGTTTGTTTTCGGGGATTACACCCAGGGCCTTCCTTGCACATGCTAGGTAGGTGCTCTATCACTGAGCTACACCCAGCATCTACTATTAAGTTTTTGGAAAGGTAAAAATCAATAAATATCAGGAACAATGTAAATTAAAACCTATTAAAAAAGCTAGAATAAAAATGACAGAAAATATCAAGTATTGATGAAAATATGAGCAATAATAACCCTCCCACACTGATGGTAGGGGTGTAATTTAATACAAGCACTGTGGAAACTTTTCAGTATTCACTTATGCTGAACATATGTGACCTGTAGGTTTATTCCCAACAGAAATGCACATATTTTCCCCATAAAACATCTATTAGGAGGTGCTTAGCAGGGATATTTGAAATAGCCCCTACTAGAAGTTACTCTGATACAAGTTATATTAGTTCTCTACTGTGGCATAAAAATCACTCTGAAACTAAGTAATCTAAAACAATACACATTTTAAAAAAAAATCTGATAGTCTCTGAAATGAGGAATCTGAGAAAGGCTTAGCTGGATGGTTCTGCTTCAGGGTCTCTTGTGAGTTTACAATGGTTATGATGAAAGGGCTGTAGTCTTCTGAAGACCTGATTGCCCTTGAGTTCAAGGTCATTATGTGTCTATGGGCAGGAGGCCTTGGTGCCTTGCTGTGGTTGGACCAAAGACTCAGATCCTCAATATGTAAGCCTCCATGGTATCCATTCTGTTCCCTTGCTTTGATTTTCTCCTTCAAGAATTTTCACTTACCATGTGATGGGTCTTACTAGCCTAGCTTCAATATTTATAATTTTCTTTCTTTGAACCCTCTCTTCAAAAGTTTCATTTCCATTTTTAGTATTTTCTTCCTTCACTCACCTTCTATTCTTCTTAAGACATTATCTACTGTGCTAATTCACTCTAATGTTCTTCCAATTTGGCTTTCCATTTTGAATCACTTTTGCTTTCATTTCTAATTGTTTTCTGATTTCTGTCCACCTTGTTATAAGGTTTTTCTGACTTTTGTTGTTTTTTTCATGTCTTGTATTATTTATCATGTCTCTTATCTTCTTTTCAAATAGTTAAGGTTACAGTTTTTATCTGCTCTGTGAGCATGTCTTTCTGTGCCTGTGGGGTATTATTGTTCTGCTTCTTTTATTTTTTGGTACTGGGGATTGAACCCAAGAGCACTTAATTACTGAGCCACATCCCCAGACCCCCCCTCCCCGTTTTTTTTATATTTTACTAGAAACAGAGTCTCACTGAGTTGCTTAGGGCTTCACTAAATCGCTGAGGCTAGCTTTGAACATGCAAACCTCCTGCCTCAGCCTCCCAAGCCCGTGATTACAGGCATGCGCCACTACACCTGACTGTTCTGCTTCTTATTCTTTTGTAATAATTTACTCTGTGATTAGACCTCATGCTTTTCTATTGCTTACTTTTACGTGAAATTAATTTTCTTGAACTTTAAAGGGAGATGCGGTTCTGGGTAGCTTTTCTAACTTCATGGCGTTCCCTCTTCTGTTATTTTCATGTAGTAATGAAAATCATGACAGCATGTTTTCTGAAAGTTTTTGGTTCTGCTCCTCTCTCCATTTCCATTTGGACCTTGTCTTTTGTCTTTTTGTTTCTGTCTTGCTCAATTCTAATTTTCTTCCTTGCAGTTTCTTCTCAGTATGGAATCCTGTCCTGGAGACAGCCCTGACAGTCAATGTTGAGAGTTCACGAGGGCTAGAGTGCTGCATTTCTTTTAGTTCTTACTGCAAGATGCTGCATTAGCCCACAACTGGATTAGGCCAAACCTTGCTTGATTTCTGATGCTTTCTCAGTTTGACCCGTGAACATCTATTGGTCACTTCTGTTTTCCTGTTCTTGGTTCCATCAGAAGCCCTCTGCTTCCCTCTGCTTTCTTCTGCAGATAGCAGTACCATGCAGGTCTTTTTGCCTTATGCTTGCCTGTTTGTATTTTGGAGTTCCTGGGAATACTTTCAGTCTAATTAGCTTGTAAATGTTATCCATTGGGTTTAGTTTTGCTATCTTATTGTTGTTTATTTTTACATAGGGATTTAGAGCAATGCACTGTCTTTACAGAATTCCAATGTTCTTGTGGATGGTGGTTAATTGTGTTCACTCTGTAAAAATCCATTGAGCAGTGCCCTTCACATTTGTACACTTTGCTCTCTATATAGGATAAATCAACAGAAAATTAAACCCCTTTTAGGATTCTCCAGCCTATCTATCTACCTGTACACACACACGCACACACACACACACACACATATATGGAGAGACAGAGAAAGGTTTATTGTGAATTGACTCATGTAATTATGGAGGCCGAAAAGTCCATAATCACCAGGGTAAGCCATTAGGCTGGAGACTCAGGAAAGAGCCAATTGGCAGTTCAGGTTTGAAGGCAGTCTTAAAATTAATCATCACACTCCAGACACACGAAAAAAGAACTCTAGCCCATTAAGTCCCAAGTTTTCAATTCTGCAAATATTACAATGTCACAGATGCACTGAAATAGGTTAAGATCTGTTTCTCAATTTGTTTTCTTAGTTGCTCCACATCTGGATCAAGCAGACAAAAGGGGTTAAATTGGGTTTATAGACGCAAGTTAGAGATATCTAGTAACTTGCCCAAGTTCACACAGCTACAAAGTAGTGGATCTGATAATAAAACTTAGCTCTCCCTGAGGCAAGAATCCATGTTCTTCCCTCTACACTATGAAAAAGATGTTCTACCAGGGTCTAGTCACAGCTTCATGGCAACTTTGCATGTCCTAGATGCTATCCTCTTCAGTGGGTGGCTCAAGGGCTTCTGACTTATCTTGCTGCATTTACCCTGCATACAGCAGTCAGAGTGAGATGGAAATCTGATTCTGTCAACTAGAACAATTCAATGGTATGTCATTAGAATACATGTTGATTTAAAAGGCCAAAAATAGTGACTCAAATAAGTTAGAAGTTTAACAATGTGTCACATATGGTTTAATAGTTCAGGGCTGCTACACTGCTCTATGGTGAGAGGGATCCAGTTCCTCTCTATCTTGATGCTTCACCATCCTCAATATATGGCTTCCTTCTCATCATGATCTAGAATGGCCCCTCCAGCCCCTAACATCATGTCTGCATTCCAGCCAATGGGAAGAGAATTGGAGGAATGAAAAGCTGCCCTTAGTTCTGTTCACAGCGCTTTGATCAAAACTTAGTCACATGGGCTAACCTATATGCAAAAGAAACTGGGAAATGGTCTTTATTTGGGTAATCATGTGCTAGGACACTAACTCTAGGATTCTAATACTAAAAAAAATAATAATAAGAAGAAAAAGTGACTACTAGGGGACAAATTACAATCTATACTACAAATTACAAAAATATTTGACCTAGCCTTTGTGGCTCCAGCTTATGCCCCAACCTCACCCCTCTCCAGAATCCCTGTACTTACTGTCCTCCAACCACATTGGCCTTCTTCCCTGAGTATTCTGGTCTCCTGATAATCTATGCTCCCTGCAACCACAGTTGTATGAAGTGTTCCTTCTGCCTGGAATGCTCTTTTCCCACATCACCTAGTTAACTCCCACTCAATCTTCAGATGTCAGCTCAAATGTCATTTTGTCAGGTAGGCCTTCTCTGATCCCCACTCTAGATAATTTTTCTTAACCACTCTTACTCACCACAAGTCTTTCCTCTGTAATATCTTTCCTTGGCTAAAGTGTAATTTTACACCTATTTAGTACTTACTTAGCTAATTGTCCTCTACACCATAAGTCAATAAAGGCTTTGCTCACTGTTGTATCCCTAGCACCTTACAGAGTGTAAGGGACAAATATTTGTTTTTCTTGAATGAATGGACAATAGTCCTTAAAATTTTCTGGATAACACTGACAGAACAATTTCATCAGTGTGAACAAGGTCTGAGACCACATGGCTTGATCCAGAGAGTTCTCAGCTTTCTAGCCTCTACGGTCAGTCTGGATTGTCTGAGTTCTCCTGTGGGCAGAGAGTGGGTTATGTGAATTCCACATTATAAGGCTTGATTCTACAGTCTATTGCATTGCTCTCTTGCTCCCTGACTGCAAATACATTCTTCCAAGCTTTTAGTTTTTTCTCTGATGAGCTTGTATTAAAAAAAGCAGCAGCAGCAATGGCTACCCAGATGTGGTGGCACTTGCCTATGATTCCAGTTGCTCAAGAGGTTGAGGCAGGATCACAAATTTGAGGCCAGCCTGCTCAATTTAGTGAGACCCTGTTTCAAAATAAAAAATAAAAAGGGCTAGAAATGTAGCTCAATGGTGGAACATCCCTGGGTTCAATCACCAGTACCAAAAAAGGAGAAGCTGCCAGACAGGTTGAAAGCTGCCAAATTGCACCCCTATACAGAAACTCCAAAAGTGCATCATGTGAATGGCTGGCTGCCTGGGGGTTCAGAGATCAAAGTACTGAGAGGAATTGGATTGGACAAAGAGGAAAAAATAGAAGGGAGGAGGGATGGGAAGAGGAAAGACAGTAGAATGAATAAGACAAAACTTTCCAATGTTCATATATGAATACACCACCAGTGAAATTCCATGTTATGTACAACCACAAGAATGGGATCCCAATTGGAACACGTTAAACTCCATGTATGTGTAATATGTCAAAATATACTCTACTTTCATGTATATCTAAAAGAAGAAATTAAAAATAATACTGAGAGGAGAAGCACTTTAAGAATCCACTGGAACTGGGTGCGGTCGTACATCCCTATAATACCAGCAACTCAGGAGGCTGAGGCAGGAGGATCACAAGTTCAAAGCCAGCCTCAGCAAGTCAGTGAGCCTTAAGCAACTAGGCAACAACACAAAGTACCACTCCACAGCACCAAAATTTTCCATTTGAATTATTTTCAACCATTTCTGGCAAAAGCCTTGCATAAACAAATGACCCCCCTCCAACGGGCAAAGGTTTAGAATTCATATCCACAGTTCCTTGTTAAGTTTCTTAAATATAGATCTCCATGCTGTGACCACTATGTGACCTTGCCTTCCACTCCAGTCCCCAACCACACCTATTAGATCATGATGGGACACCTACTTAATAAACAATCTGGAAGTGAGCCAGTGGCCTATGCATATTGGTTAAATGAATGGAATGAATGGCTAACTATGAGATGGCCTGGGACAAATGCTTTCTCCATCTGAATCAATCAGATTTGCTCTCTTATAGAGCTTAAATTGAGACACAGAAGTCTGAAATTGATGAGAGACCGAGAAACCAACTAACTACACAAAGAGATAGGTTCTGAGGCCACAGGGAAACAGAAGCTCAGGAATAAGTAAAATCAACGAACAAAAATATTCAGGGAAGAGGCTGAAGGGTTTGGCTATCAGCAGGAGGAATAGGACAATCTAAGAAAGAAATACCTGAGTGCTGAGTCACCATAATGGCAGGGAACTGAAGCACCTCTGAACATGATGGGGTGACAATATAGCCTGATCATAAATTTGACCTCATGTCCAAAACTACTTTAGTTCTCGAATTATGTCCCAGGCCATGTAAGGATTAGCTGCTCTTGTGAAATGTATGTTGACCTTCCTTCTGGAGTATACCCTTATGATAAATTGCTATCATCAGAATAAAACTATGGGATTGGGGAATCTCCATCCCTTACAATCTGAGGACCCTAACCCACACAGGATTTAAGAAGACCATCCAGGGCTGGGGATATAGCTCAGCTGGTAGAGTGCTTGCCTTGCATACACAGGGCCTGGGTTCAATCCCCAGCACTAAAAAAAAGAAAAAAAGAAGACCATTCGGGGCTGGGGATGTGGCTCAAGCAGTAGCGCGCTCGCCTGGCATGCCTGTGGCCCAGGTTCGATCCTCAGCACCACATACAAACAAAGATGTTGTCTCCACAAAGAACTAATAAATAAATAAATAAATATTAAAAAGAAGACCATTCAAAGAATATGCTTGTCATTCACTTGACAAATTACCTATACTGAATTACGCAACACACTAGGTGTAGGAATCCCTAAATGATCCACAATATTAAGGATAATATTGACCACGGAAAACAATTACAGTACAACCCAATAACTGATAAAACAACTTGACCCAAGATGCAAGTGTAGAGGTAGGATCCCAGAAAACTTCTTAGAGAAGTCAGCATGAGCTGAGACTTCAGGGTGATTAAGTCTTAGTTATGAAACAAGGAGCATGTTGAGAACAGGAAGAAAGAAGAGTATAAGCAAAGGCACAGAGCTCTGAAATGACTGACTGTTTAGGAAGCTGTGAATACATGATTTTATATGCTAAGCAGAAAGATTTAAAATCCAGGAATGGAGCTCTGCTTCAGGCTATGATAAAGTAGCTAGTATAAGAATAACCATCCCACTGAAAACAAATATTAAAGCTACACAAAATGTAAAACACAGATGTTTGGAGAGGAACCAAGGCAACCAGCATCTGTAGGACCAAATTCCCAGAGAGAAGCAAAATGTAGAAAGAATGGAAAGCATTGGAAAGGGAAATTTTGAAGGAAAATTTTATTGAATCGTGATTTTTAGTAATAACTGAAATGATCTATTGTGAGGTTTATAACATATTAGAAAAAACACTTGTCAGCAACAGCATGAAACCCTGGAGTGTGCCAAGCAGAATTAAAGTACTTGAACTGTCTAGAAAGAGCACAAGTACTAAAGTACTAATTTTAAGGAGATTAAGTCAAGGATGCATGTTGTATCTAGGGTAATAAACTAATCATAAAATATATAACCAAAGTTATAAAGGAGAAAAGTGAAATAACCAGAAAAAATATTGATTGAAAAGGAAGCAAGGAAGAGTAAAAAGAAAAAACAAATGAGACAAATAGTAAAATGGAATATTTTAAACACTGGAGAATCAGAAATTACAATAATATAAATCAAATAACTACTTCAACTAAAACACAAAGGTTATCAGACTAGACAAGAAACAAAATAACTACATGCTGCTTGTAAGAGTCATACTTTATAGAGATTCAGAAAGGTTAAAAGTAAAAGGGTGTTTTTCAGGCTGAGGATAAAGCTAAGTTGGTAGACTGTTTGTCTCCCATGCACAAGGCCCTGGGTTTGATCCCCAGCATCACAAGGAAAAAAAAAGGGGGGGGTGTTTGGTTTTTGCAGGGTGGGGTGGAGAGGGTGTAGTACCAGGGATTGAATACTCAGGGGCACTCAACCACTGAACCACATCCCCAGCACTATTCTGTTTTTTTGTTTTAGAGACAGGGTCTCACTGAGTTGTTTAGTGCCTCCCTTTTGCTGAGGCTGGCTTTGAACTCTGGATCCTCCTGCCTCAGCATCCAGAGCCAATGAGATTACAAGTATGTGCCACCACACCCAACTAAAAGGGTGTTTTTGAAAAACATGAAAGCATCAAAAACAGGCTAATGTGTATCTGCACTGATATAGACTTTAAGAAAAAATATATTATTAGTGTTAGAGACATTTCATAATGATGAAAGTGAAATTTTAATAGAAAAATATAAAACTCAACCAAATATGCAATTAAAAACATAACCTCAAAACACATATAGTAAAAACTGACAGAGTTAGAAGGAGAAATTTTTATAACTGAAAAATTTTAATACAGCTCTCTCAAAAACTGACACAGTAAACAAATAAAAACCATTAGCACAAGGAGATTTTGAAAAATATGATTAACAAAACTGACTTAAATGACATATGCTTATTACACCAACAGCTAAAAACTACATATTCTTTACAAGTGCATATTGAACATTTATTAAAATAGACTATTTTAAGTTCTACCCAACTTTTGATATACCATATATTAGCACTTAGCTTGAAGTACTGTGGTGATTTCTTCTTTGACCCATGAAGTTCTATTTTTTGTTGTTGTTTTTTAAATAAGTGTATTTCCTAATTTCCAAATATTTGATGATTATTCTGGTTATTTTTTGTTATTGATTTCTTGCTTAATTTGTCAGAAATTTCTATCCCTATAAACTTGTTGAGATTTCCTTCATGGTCTATCTTAAAATAAGACTTAAAAGGATCAAACTATTTCTAAGCAACTTGACTGTATCCCAGAACAAAGATCAAACATAATTAAAGGAATAAAAAAATCATTCAGCATCCAAAAAAGTAAAATTCGCAATGTTTGGCACAATGTTTGATTAGAGATCGCCTGGTGTTATGGTTTAATTCTTCAATGTCCCCAAAGGCTCATATGCTAACTGCTTAGTCACCAGCCTGTGGTGCCTTTGGGAGGTGGTGAAATCTTCAGGATGTAGAGCCTAGTGGAAGAAAGCTGGTCATTAGGGTCACACTCTTGAAGGAGATATTATGACCCTGATGCCTTCTTTCTTTGTTTCCTGGATGTCATGGGATAAGCAGCTTTGCTCTACCACGTGCTCCTATTAATGATGTACCTACTGTTTTGTCACAGGTCCAAAAACAACAGTGCCAACTGACCATGGGCTGAATCCTCTGAAACCATGAGCCAAAATATATCTTTCCTCCTTATTAGCTAATTATCTCAGGTATTTTGTCACAGCAATGGAAAGTTAACACATCTGGGTTACAAAGAAGCAGAAAATTACCACCTATAAGGAGGAGAAAAATCAGTGAAAACCAACACAGGACTGACACAGATGTTAAGATTAGCCAACAAGAATATTAAAACAAGCCAGGCTGGGTGATGCATGCCTCTAATCCCAGAAGCTAGGGAGTCTGAGGCAGGAGGATCATGAGTTCAAGCTAGCCTCAGAAATTTAGTGAGGCCCTAAGCAATTTAGTGAGACCCTGTCTCTAAATAAAAATATAAAAAGGGATAGGGATATGGCTCAGTGGTTAAACACCCCTGGGTTCAATCCCTGGTAATTATATATGTGTATTTGTGTGTGTGTCTGTAATATATAATTAAATAATTATGACATATATTAAAACATCTATTATAATTGTATTCCATATGTTTAAAAGTTAACTAGGACCAGGGTTGGTGATACACACTTGTAAACCCAGCAACTTGGGAGGCTGAGGCAGAAGGATCACAAATTTGAGGTAAGCTGCAGCAACTTAGCAAGGCCCTCAGCAACTTGGCAAGAATCTGTCTCAAAATAAAAAATGAAAAGAGCTGGGGATGTAGCTTAGTGGTAAAATGACACTGGGCTCAATACCCAGTACCAAAAAAAAAAAAAAGTTAATTAGACACATGAAATTAGCAGATTAGATATTACCAAAGAAAAGACTAGTGAACTTGAAGACACACACTGTGATAAGATGTGCTATAAATCCTACAGAACCACTAAAATGACAAAAATACTTACAGCTAATAAACCAGTAAAGGAAATAAAGTAGAATAAAAAAATTCAATCCAAAAGAAGGAAGAAAAAGGAAATGGGAACAAGTAGGACAAATAGGAAACAAATAGCAAGGTGATAACAAGTCTAACATTATTTTTTAAGTATACATTAAATGCAATTCAATTAATTAAATGGCATAGATTGTCACTCTGAATTTTATTAACTCAATTGTATTTTACTTAAAGGAAAAACAAACAGGTTAAAGTAAAAAACAAAGATACACATGCTAACACTAAAAGAAATTCAGAATGGTTATATTAGATAAAATAGACTTCAGGAAAAAAATGTAATAGGAATAAAGAATACAATTTTATAATTATAAAGGAGTCAATTTACCAAAAGAATGTAACAGTCCCAAATGTTTATGCATCTAAAATCATTTTCAAGACACATGATGCAAAAGAATGAAAGAACTTCAAGGGGAAATAGATAAATCCACAGTTATATTCAGAGATTCAATATCCCTCTCTCAATATATGATAGAAAAGCAGGCAAGAAATTAATGAAGCTACAGAAGATATAAACAATACTATCAACCAACTTGATCTAATTAACATTTATTAATTATAAAAAAATAGCAGCATATATATTCTTTTCAAATACACATGGAATGATTACCAATATAGGCCATATTTTGGGCCTAAGACAATTAAAATTGTATTCAAATTATTTTTTGTGGTACTGGGGTTGAATCCAGGGGCATTCTACCCCTGAGATATACCCCCAGTCTTTTTTATTTGAGACAAGATCTCACTAACTTGCCAAGGCTGACCTTGAACTTGTGATCCTTCTGCTTCAGCTTCCCAAGTAATTGGGATTACAGGCATATACTTCCACACCCAGAATGTTAAAATTATTACTAAAATGATTCAAGTCTTTTTTCAACAGAATTAGATTAGATACCATTAACAGAAAGCTCTCAGAAATCTCCCAAATATTTGAAAATTAAATAACATGCTTCTAAATAGCTTGGGGGACATCTAAATAAATCAAAAAGGAAGTTAAGTTTAAAAGTATTCTAAATTGAATAAAATAAAATAAAACATATCAACACATTTGGGGTGCTGCTAAAAGCAACACTTAAAAAAAATGCATAGCACTTAGAACCTACAGTAGGAAAAAAGAAAGGTCTCAAATTGATGATCTAAGCTTCTAGCTTAAGAAACCATGAAAAGAATAAGTAAACTGAAAATAGAAAAGGAAATATTAAATATCAAAGTAGAAATCAATATAGTTTAAAAATAAAGAATTTTTAAAATTCAAATTTAATAGACTCAAAATAGATCCAGTCAATTTAAAATTCAATAGAAAAATTTAAAAATAGAGAAAAATAAAAATAAAAAACAATAGAGAAATGCAATGAAGCTAAAAATTATTTCTTTCAATAAAATTGATAAACTTCCTAGCCAAACTGGCTAGGAAAAATAAAAATAGAAAAGACATAAATTTCAAACATTAGAAATAAAAGAGATGGTATTAAAATAGATTTTAAAATATTAAAAGATTAATGAAGGAATTTGATTAGCAACTTTATGTTAATAAGATTGACAATTTAGACAAAACGGGCATATTCCTTAAAGCACATCATTCACCAAAGCTCTCTGAAGAAGAAATAGAAGATCAGTGCAGCCCTATTGCTGTTCAAGAAACTGAATATGTAGCTAAAAACCGTCCCACAACTCCAAGACCAGATGGCATCACTAGTGAATTCCACCAACATTTAAAGGAAGAAATATCACCAATTCTACACAAACTCTTCCAGACAATAACTTGATAGGAGCTGGGTAACTGTTTCCCTGTGGGACAAAGTTCAAGTACCTCCTTGGGATGTGATCTAAAATCACACCCTTGCTTTATTTTATTTTTTTTAACATGTTCCCTGACCGGCATTCTTCTACTTCCTTCCTGCTCTCTCCTGGGAGCACTCCCTTAATAAATCACTTGCATACTAATCCTTGCCTCAAATCTATTTCTTGGAAATCTGATCAAAAACAGGCAATGCCCAGATTTCAGGTTTGGGGCAACAGGTTGAGAAAGAATAAACAGGGATGGGGTTGAGAATAGAGGAAGATAAGGTCACAGCCATATTGCATGTTAAGTGTCTGTGGCCATTCTAATATAGGCATACAGTAGGTAGTTTGATATGCAGGTATGCAGTTAAGGAGAGCTATCTAGGTAAGAAACAGACTTGAGAGTCATTAGCCTAAAACTGTCAATTAATGGAAATGGAGGCAAAGAGTAAGGAGTGTGAAAGGAAACAAGGGCCTGTGCCTAGACGATCAAGGAAGAAGCAGCAGCAGAGCAAGTTGAGGAACAGCTAAAGGAGGAGCAGGTTGGGGGTGTTCTCAAAGCTACATGAAGAATGCTTCATGGAGGGAATGGTCCACAGGATCAGGGGAGCATCCATTCATTCAGCAAATCTGAGCATACCTGCTGCACAATGTAAATTACTCTTCAGTAATTTATAGTCTGGAGGGAAGGATTATCAGGTAAATAAAACCCAAAACTTTACAATCACAAAGTAGGATGTTGTGTTTTGTTTTTGCAGTGCTGGGGGTAGACCAGGGCCTCACTCATGCCAAGCAAGCCCTATGCAACTGAGCTACATCCCCAGTCCAGTAAAGATAATTTTGCAAAAACATGTATCATAGGAATGCAATCTCCCCTGAGGAAGAGACATTTGAACTACACCAAGATGGAAGGGGACTAGATATAAACTCAAACACAAAAGCAACAATAATTACAAAATGTGCACTTTTTCAAAATTAAAAACTTGTTGCTTCAAAAGATACCCATCAAGGGATGAGGCTGAAACTCAATGGTAGAGCTCTTCCCTAACATGCATGAGGGGTTCCATCCCCAGCACTGGAGAAAAACAAACAAAAAAGACCTCCACCAAGAAAGTAAAAAGACTACCTAAGCAAGGAGGAAAAGTCCACAAAATATATATGTCTAAGAAGGGACTTCTTCTATTTAGAATTTGTCAAGACATCCTAAAATTCAATAATAAAAGATAAGTACTGGCTGGGGATGGGGCTCAAGCGGCAGCGCGCTCGCCTGGCATGTGTGCGGCCCGGGTTCGATTCTCAGCACCACATACAAAGATGTTGTGTCCGCCCAGAACTAAAATAAATAAATAAATTCTCTCTCTCTATCTCTCCCCCCTCTCTCCTCTCTTAAAAAAAAAAAAAGTCTCTTGCATGAGATTCGGGGCGTGGCGTGGTTTTTAAAAAAAAAAAAAAAAAGATAAGTAATACAATTTCTAAAATTAGCAAAGAATTTGAGTGTACATTTAGCCAAAGAAGATATATGGGCTAACCTGCATGTGAAAGGATGATCAACATCATTTGCATCAGGAAAATGCACATAAAAATCAAATGAAATACCACTTCACATCCAGTAGGATAATTGTAGTAATTTTAAAAATGGAAAATAATAAGTATCAGAGAGTATATTAACTTGCTAAAGGAGTTAAATATCAGAAGCTGGGAAAGAATTTAAATGGAAAAATTTAAACTGGCTAAGAAAAATAAAAATAGAAAAAATTTAAACTGGCTAGGAAAAATAAAAATAGAAAAGACTTTGGGGAGCCTCCCTATTGACACTTTGATTTTTGACTTAGCACCTAGAAAAAATTTAAACTGGTTAGGAAAAATAAAAATAGAAAAGTCAAAAATCAAAGTGTCAATAGGGAGGCTCCCCAAAGATGGCTATGGGAGGATATTTTCAGTATTCTTTCCCAGATTCTGATATTTCCTTGGCTTGTGGCATTTGTTATACTCAGAAAATGATACCCAAAGTATGGCACTTTGGCATACAGAATACTTTAAATTAAAACAACCTAGAAGGCCTTAGAATTAGCCTCAGTATAGGTGTGATGGTCCACATCTATGATCCCAGCCACTTGGGAGGTGCAGGCAGGAGGTCCTCAAATTTAAGGCCATCCTCAACAAATTAGCAAGACCCTGTCTCAAAAAATAAAAAGGGCTTGGGATATAGTTCAGTGGTAAAGTGTCCATAGGTTCAATCCCCAGTATTTAAACAAACAAACAAAAAAGCCACAGAAAGTGAAGTGCCTCTCTGACCTTCTAGTGCCCTCTTGCTTCTTGTCCTCACTTTCTCCTTGAAGGCAAGCCATAGAAACTAGAATTCCTCTTCCCCAAGCAGGTCAGAGAAACTAGAATCTTCTTCTCCAAAGCAAGCCATAAAACCTGCAAATATTACTCTAACCTCCTACTCCACCTTTATCTGTATAACATCTGGTGATAAAGAAATTAATATCATTATTCTCATAGAGATCCTACCTCATACCAGAATGAAAGAGATGTTACACCAGAGAAGCCAAGAAGAATCTGAACAAGCTTTGCTGGATTTCTTTCCCACTTGTCCATTTCCATTAGCTCATGTCTCTAGGGATTTAACCCAGGGGCACTTTACAACTGAGCCACATCCCCAGCCTTTTTCATTTTTTATATTGAAACAGGGTTTCCCTAAACTGCTTAGAGCCTCACTAAGTTGCTGAGGCTAGGCTCCAACTTGCAATCTTTCTGCCTCATCCTCCTATGTTGCTGGGATTACAGGCATGTGCTAGTATGCCTGGCTCATATCCTTTTTGTGTAATCACATTTCTACACAGTTGTCCCTGCTCTACCCAAAGTAAACATAAATTCAGATAATTTCTTTCCCTGTATCTTTGATCTTAATTCTAAAGGCTCCCATGTCACACAAAACTCTGATTAAGTAAATATGCTATGCTTTCCTGATGTTAGCTTTTCCATCATGGAAGAACCCTTTTGAGCAGTGAGAACAGGGATCACCCTTTTCTTACCCCTACAAGCATAATTCCAGTCTTCACATGCTATTCTTGAGTGCATGTGTGTGTCCAAATTTCTCCTTTCCATAAAGGACACTAATCATGACCTCCTCTTACAAAATTATGTGTAAAATGAACCTATTTCTCACCCTGCATAAAAATCAATTCAAAATGGATCAAGACCTCAGAATTAGACCAAAAACTATGCAATTCCTAGAAGAAAGTATAGGGTTAACACTCCAGCTTTTAAGCACAGGCAAAGACTTTCTCAATAGGATTTTTGAAACTCAGGAAATAATGCCAACAGTTAATAAATGGGATAGCATCAAATTAAAAAGCTTCTGCACAGCAAAGGATACAATTAGGAATGTGAAGAGAGAACCTACAATATGGGAGAAAATCTCCACTAGCTATTCTTCTGACAGAGGCTTAATATCTAGAATATATAAAGAGCTCAAAAAATTTTACACCAAAAAAAATCAAATAACCCAATTAATAAATGGGCAAGTGAATTAAACAGATACTTCTCAAAAAGAAATACATATGGCCAACAAATACATGAAAAAATGTTCAACACCACTAGTAATTAAGGAAATGCAAATCAAAACTACACTGAGATTTCATCTCACATCAATCAGAATGACAGTCATCAAGATACAAATAATAAATCCTGGAGAGGATGTAGGGAAAAAAAGAAACACTTTTACCCTGTTGGTGGGACTATAAAATTAGTACAATCACTATGGAAATCAGTATAGAGGTTCTCAAAAGACTAGGCATGAAAGTACCATATGACTCAGGTATACTACTCCTCAGTATTTATCCTGAAGAATGAAAGTCATCTTACTGTAGTGAGGAATGCGAACCCATGTTTATAGCAGCACAGTTCACAATAGAAAAACTATGGAACCAGCTTAGGGGTCCACCAACAGGTGAATAAATAAAGAAAATGTGGTATACATACACAATAGAATTTTATTCATCCATAAAGAAAAATGAAATTGTGGCATTTGCAGGAAAATTGATGGAATTAGAGACCATCATGTTAAACAAAATAAGTCAAAATCAGAAGGTCAAGGATTGCATGTTTTCTCTCATTTGCAGAAGCTAGAGAGAAAAAGGAAAAGAAAGTTGGGGGTGGATCTCCTAAAACTCAAAGGGAGATCAGTAGAGGAAAGGGACCAAGGGGTGGGAGGCAGGAAGTGAAGAGGGAAATGCTGGGGAGTGATATCAGCCAAATTATATTGCTATATTATGTGCATTTACAAATATGTAACAACAAATCCCATCAATATGTACACCTATAATGCAGCAATAAAAAAGGTGGGAAATAACAACAGCAAAAAGATCCTATTTCCAAATAAATTCATTCTGACATACTTGGGGTTAGCACTTCGTATGAATGGATGATACAATTCAACCATAACAGCAAGGATGTGGAGAAATTGGAACTCTCATATTTTGCTGGTAGGAATGTAAAACAGTACAGCCACTTTTAAAAACAGAATGGCATTTTCTCAGAATGTTGAACATAGTTACCTTTTAACCCTAATTTCACTCCTAATTCTATACCCCCCCAAACGGAAACATGCTCATACAAGGTATACAGAAGCATTCATAGCAGCATCATTCATAATTATCAAAAGTGGAAATAATCCAATTGTCCTTCAACTGATAAATGGATAGAGAATGTTATAGTATATCATACAATGGAATATTATTTGGCAATACAACAAAGCACATAAATGCATGTTAAGTGAAAGAAGCCAATAACAAAAGAACATGATTCCAGTGATATGAAATATTCAGAATTGACAAATCCATGGAGTCAAAAAGTAGATTTGTTGCCTAGGGCTGAGGAACTGGGAGGAAAGGAAGAGTGCCTATTAATGGGTGGTAAAAATGTTCTAAAACTGATTGTGATGGACTAGGGATATAGTAGAGTGCTTGCATAGCACATAGGAGGCCTTGGGTTCTATTCACAGCAAAATACATACATACACAAACACACACAGAGATGTAAAATTGATTGTGGTGATGGAAGCATGATGCTGAATATTCTAAAATGAATTGCACACTTTAAAAAATATTTTTAGTTGTAGATGGAAACAATATTTATTTTCTTTTTCTAATTTTTTTATTAGTTGCTCAAAACATTACAATGATCTTGACATATCATACATTTGATTCAAATGGGGTTCTTAATCTTATTTTTCCACGTGTACAGATTGCAGGATCACACTAATTATACAGCCACGTTTATACATAGGGCCATACTAGTGTCTATTGTATTCTGCTACCCTTCCTATCCCCCCTCTCCTCCCCTCCCCTCCCATCACCTCTTTCTACCCAATCTACTGTGACCCGTTTCTTTTTTTCTTCCCCCTCACACCATCTTATATGTAATTTTGCATAACCATGAGGGTTTCCTACCATCTCCAGTGCAATTCCCCTTCTCTCTCCCATTCCCATGCACCTCTTGTCCTTATTTAATGATAATCTTCTTCTCATGCTCTTCCTCCCTGCTGTTTTGAGTTTGTTTTTTAGGGATTGGCTAGCTTCACTTAGCATAATCTGCTCTAATACCATCCATTTTCCTGCAAATGCCATGATTTTGTTATTTTTTTAGTGCTGAGTAATATTCCATTGTGTATAAATGCCACATTTTTTTTATCCATTCATCTAGTGAAGGGCATCTGGGTTGGTTCCACAGTCTAGCTATTGTGAATTGTGCTGCTATGAATGAACATTGATGTAGCTGTGGCCCTGTAGTATGCTCTTTTAAGGTCTTTTGGGTATAGTCCGAGAAGGGGAATAGCTGGGTCAAATGGTGGTTCCATTCCCAACTTTCCTTTTTTTTTATTAGTTGTTCAAAACATTACAAAGTTCTTGACATATCATATTTCATACATTTGATTCAAGCGGATTATGAACTCCCATTTTTACCCTATATACATAATGCAGATTCACATTGGTTACAAATCCACTTTTTTACCTACTGCCATACTAGTGTGTTGTATTCTGTTGTCTTTTCTAACCTCTACTATCCCCCCTCCCCTCCCCTTCCCTCCCTTCCCGTCTTCTCTCCCTACCCCATCTACTGTAATTCATTTCTCTCTTGTTTATTTTTCCCCCTTTCCCCTCACTTCCTCTTATATGTAATTTTGTGTAACCATGAGGGTCTCCTTCCTTTACCATGCAATTTCCCTTCTCTCTTTCCCTCCGCCCTCTCATCCCTGTTTAATGGTGATCTTCTCATGCTCTTCCTCTCTATTCTGTTCTTAGTTGCTCTCCTTATATCAAAGAAGACATTTGGCATTTATTTTTTAGGGATTGGCTAGCTTCACTTAGCATAATCTGCTCTAGTGCCATCCATTTCCCTGCAAATGCCATGATTTTGTCATTTTTTTAGTGCAGAGTAATACTCCATTGTGTATAAATGCCACATTTTTTTAATCCATTCATCTATTGAAGGGCATCTAGGTTGGTTCCAGTCTAGCTATTGTGAATTGTGCTGCTATGAACATTGTTGTAGCTGTGTCCCTATAGCACGCTCTCTTAAGGTCTTTAGGGAATAGTCCAAGAAGGGGAATAGCTGGGACAAATGGTGGTTCCATTCCCAGCTTTCCAAGGAATCTCCATACTGCTTTCCAAATTGGCCGCACCAATTTGCAGTCCCACCAGCAATGTACAAGTGTACCCTTTCCCCCACATCCTCACCAGCACTTGTTGTTTGACTTCATAATGGCTGCCAATCTCACTGGAGTGAGATGGTATCTTAGAGTTGTTTTAATTTGCATTTCTCTGATTGCTAGAGATGGTGAGCATTTTTTCGTGTATTTGTTGATTGATTGTATATCCTCCTCTGAGAAGTGTCTGTTCAGATCCTTGGCCCATTTGTTGATTGGGTTATTTGTTTTCTTGTTGTTTAATTTTTTGAGTTCTTTGTATACTCTAGAGATTAGAGCTCTATCAAGGGGTAAATATTTGTTCCCAGAATGTAGGCTCCCTATTTACCTCTTATTGTTTCTCTTGCTGAGAAAAAAACTTTTTAGTTTGAATACATCCCATTTGTTGATTCTTGATTTTAACTCTTGTGCTATAGGTGTCCTATTAAGGAATTTGGAGCCTGTCCCCACAAGATGGAGATTAGAGCCAACTTTTTCTGCTATTAGATACAGAGTTTCTGTTTAATTCCTAGTTCCTTGATCCATTTTGAGTTAACTTTTGTGCAAGGTGAGAGAAAGGATTCAATTTCATTTTGTTGCATATGGATTTCCAGTTCCAGTTCTCCCAGCTGAGAATAGGACCCAGTGCCCCACATGTGCTAGACGAGTGATCTACCAGCCTCTTGAAATTTAAATTATTGTGAATCATACATAAATAAATTTATTTAAACATCAACAAATCTCAAACTCTCTACCATGAAAACACAAATTTAAAGGAAAGGGACATTTCAGCAAAACAACAACAAAAAAATCCAAAAAAATAATCAGAAGGTGAGCTCCAGAATGGCAGGAATTTTTGCCTGATTTATTCCCCATTGTATCTCCAATACTAAAACAATGGCTGGCAAATAGTTGGTTTAAATAGTATCAGGACAGGGCATGGCCCATTGGAAAAATCAAAGATCAACATGTATGGACTGGAATGACATTGTAGAATAGGTCCTACTGTTCCTAAAAGCAGTGAGGAAACCACTGAAGCATTTTAAATGGAGGTGGATCAGATTACATTTGAAAATAACACTGAAAGCAGAGGAGAATCGATTAAGGACTGAAAAGTTGGATTTAGCAACAAAGAAGTTGTTAGTGACCTTGGAAAAATCAGTCCAGGTAGAGATGGGGTGACTAATTCGGAGAATTGGAAAGGAAGTAGAAATGGTAAAATTATACTACATTTGGTAAGGTCTCTCCCTATTCCCTATAAGTTTCCAGGGAAACAGACCAAAAATATACTTGGCTTAAGAAGTAACAAAAGACATGTTCCCATGCATATTCACACACAGCCGGTTCACCAGTGGATTCTGATTCTGTTCAAGGATTGCACACTTCTCACCCTAACACAGAAGGAAGACCCATAGCTATAGTTCTTTAGCCCTATGGTAGCCTTTCTTCATGAGAAGGATGGGCAAGGGTATAGACAAAGGTCACTATGGTTTGTGATTTGAAAGCACTTCAAAATCACACTTGTTTCCCTTTTAGCTTTATCAGGCTTCTCATCTGGACCACATACAACCCAGAACCCAAAGCAGACCAAATGGACACACTCAAGCCCTACCCACTGAAAGGCAGTGAGAAGCTTTGGAATAGGGCACTTGCCCTTGGTGTGACTAGATGTCTGAAAGGAGAACAGAAAGAGCTATGTTCTAGCTTTAATTCTGCCACTCACAGTGGGAAAGCCAGGCACAAGCAACTTAACTACTCTAGGCTTACATCTTCTCAACAAGTAAGAGAAGAAATATATGCCCTGCCCTAATCAGAGTAGTTAGGAGGAAGCAACAACCAAGCAAGGGCAAATCTAGATATTTTGAGGCCAGAGCTTATGTAATTTCATGGAGCTCATAAAGAAAAAGAATTAAAAATTAAAAATACAAAAATAGGTACTGGGGCTAGAGATATAGCTCAGTTGGTAGAGTGCTTGCCTTGCATGCACAAGGCCCTGGGTTCAATCCCCAGCAACACACACACACACACACACACACACACACACACACACGTAGGTACAAATGTGAATATTTGAGGAAAAAAATTATATCAAACTACCATGCTTGGCATGCCACTATATATTTTCCTCCCTACATTTCTGGCTGCATATTTTTGGGAGAAGTGGCAGGATAGGATTTCATTATGTTGCCCAGATTGGTCTCAAATTCCTGGGCTCAAGTGATCCTCCCCTCTCAGCCTCCTAGGTAGCTGGAACTACAGATGTGTCCATGAGGCTGGGCTTGATTATGTATATATTTTCAATGCCTCTTTAACAGCAACAATTTTCTATGGAGAGAATAGGAAGCTCATTTAGTCTTTCCTCTCATGGTTGGTCAAAATTTGTTCACTAAAGTAGTTTCTTCTTATTTTCGGGAGATATGTTCTAAGACCCCCAGTGGATGCCCAAAACCATAGATAGTGCCAAACCCTGTTTTCCTATACATATGTACCTATGATAAAGTTATAAATCACTCACAGTAGGAGGCTAACACTGGGGAATGACAGCATATGCCTGTAATTCCAGCTACCTTGAAGGCTGAGGAAGGAGGATTGCAAATTCCAGGCCAGCCTGAGCAATTTATCAGGTTCTTGTCTCAAAATAAAAAACAAAAAGGACTGGCGATGTAGCTATAGTAGAATCCATGAGTTCAATCTCCAGTTCTGGGGTGTGGGCAGGGGAAGAAAGAGAGGCATTAACAACAATAAGTAATAACAAAATAGAACAATTATAATATACTATAATAAAAGATATTTAAAACTGAATTGTTTATTTCTGGAATTTTCCACTAATATTAAAACCACAATTGTCCACAGGCAGCTAAAACTGAGCAAATGGGATAAAGGGGGTGGGAATTAATGTATTGCTAGTTCAGAAAAAATTCTTTCAGTCCCTCTACTCCTTATTTTAGGAAGGTTGCCAAATTTGGAGTAGTAATTTCTATGAAGCTTTCCTATGAGCTATAATTTCAGGGAATTCCATATTTGTCCCATGGAGTGCAACTCTTTTACAGCTCCCAATTCTTGTGATGCTGGAAGTCCTAGGACCAAGAACCTCTTGGATGTTAGGTTACCACGTTAGTAATTCAGTGCAAAGTGGATTAGGGAGTACTTCCATTGGAAAAGTAAAAATAATAACTTAAGTATACACAGGAGCCATATGAATTCATCCCACTAAACTCAAATTCAGAGTATTCTCTACCCCCAAATACCTAAAAAGCATCCACAGACACATCAACTGCCCCTAGATAGGAGAATTCACAATGAAAGAGGCAGTGGTGTTAGCAGATTTGGAATAAAGTATCTTCGTTTTGCTAGTTTTCTATAAATATAACCATGTTGAGTAAGTTGCTAAGACCCTTTCCCAAGGCCATGGAAGGGGCATGGACTAGAGGGTCAGAAGCTGTAGCTACGTTAGCGTTGGGGCAAAACATTTCTTGGGTCACGAATACTCTTAACAAGCCGAGCCAAACGGAGGGGGTGTTATAGAGAGGAGAGAGGCTGGGCTGAGCTGGAGCGTTTCCCTGGTTCGGGACCTATGCCGGGGCAAAGTGAGGCCTCGCCAACCTGCCTCCCAGAACACGCAGGTCCAAGGGAGCTGCCCAAGGCATGATGCTGTTCTCCCAACCAAACCCCCGTGAAGGGTCCCCGCTGACCCAGCTCTGCCCACCTGCGGCTCCCACTCTTTCCCCACACAGGACCGCGACCTCCGACGTACCCGGACCCCCGTCTGGTCTCAAGTTTCAAAAGGAGCGCGCTCTCTGGGGCCCGCCCCTCACTTCCGGTCTGCGCTACCTTGGATCTCGTTAGATCTCGCGATAGCGTGTCTTCTCTCCCGAGGGAGCCACCCAGAACAACGCCCACGCGGGGCTGCGGGTGCTGGCTCCTCCACTGGCTTTAGGGTCGAGTCTCGTTCCCTGGCCGGTTTTGGAGCAACTCAAACATGGCTATCAAGGCCACCGGTTCATTTTCAACTGAACCCAGCCCGAAAGGTTCCGATCGGGAGGCGAGAGGTGGGGAGCGTCGAGCCTGACCGCTGCCCTCGTGGGGCTCTGCCTTGCAGGGGTGATCCAAGGTCTCACAGATGCCAGTGACTTCCAGCTCTAGGCGCTCACTGTGTGCGCAGCACCGGGCTGTACCGCTTCCCTTGGTGCCCACAATGATCCCAAGAGAAAGGCATGATTTTTTTTTTAACCCTTGTTATACAACTGGGGAAAGAGTCTCAAAAGAAAAACCTGCCAAGAAGCAGAGAAAACGAGGTTGCTTAGGTTCGAACTCAGACTCGCTCCGGCTCTAAGGCCTCATTTCTGAGATAGAGCAACTTCACTACAGGACCTTCACCCCCTAGATTCCTGGGTGACCTGAAGCTCAGTGAGAAATACCTGGGCTTTGGGTCCTCACAGACTGGGTGCATATGAAAATCCAAATAAGTCCTTTGCTCTGTGACCTTGGACAACTTTTTTAACCTTTCTGAGACTCATTCTTCAGCCGATAGATGGGATAATAATAATACATCATAGAATTATTGTGAAGGTTAGATGTATATTCAGATCTACTCCATAATAAACTCCCAGTAATTGGAAACTATGGTTATTAATTATCTTTTAATTCTCTTACATGTTGTACATTGTTCAATGTGTAGGAAGTGCTTAGTAAACCATAAGTGAATGAATGGAGGAAAACATGATTCTGGCCAGACACTAGGTGGTCCTCACCTCCAACCATTAATCTCTTCTGGGATGTAGTACTATCTGAAAGGGCTTCCAGTGATAAATGTCTGTTCATCATTCTTTTCTCAAATAATGGTGTGGGTGGGGTGGAGAAAGAATATGAATCTGTTATTGAAGTAACATATTAAATACAAGAAGTAGTAATATAATAGTAAGTGCACACATTTTAAGGGCACTTAAGTTTTTAACCAAATGAATGCAGTGTAAGTAGGAGCCTGATGGGGAAACAAGATATTATCAGCTCCCAGAATCCCCTTTCTGGTCACTTTTTCCCCTGCATGGGTAACCACTCTCTTGCCTTATAACAGCATACATTAGTTTTGCCAGACTTTGCTTTGGATTTAACTGGAATCCTACAGCCTGCACTCTCCCATCACATCCCAGAAATCCATCAGAGGAAGTCCAAAAATAAACCAGTAGAGTTGCCTTTCACCAGGTCAGGTCTGTTGCCCAATGCCACCCATCTCTTCATCACTATCACCTACTGCCTCTCTGCCTGCCAGAGGCCAGCAGTCTGGCATACTTCCCTTTTAGTGTGTCTCTCTGTCTCTCTCACCACCTAAGGTGAGAAAGCACCTTAAGCTTTTTATTCTCAACTCTTTCATAAGGAGTTCCTACAACAGAGACAACTATGTCCTAGTGACCCTCCCTTGCCCTCATACCTACCCCAAATTTTTCCTTCTCCATCAAGAAAGCCCCGAGGAAGTGGGAATAGTCATGCCCAGCCTCATGTTATTCCAAAGAAGACTCTTCTGTCTGCCCCTTTCCCCTGCAGCAAAACCTCTTTTCCCTCAGGGTAATGAGCTCTTGAGGCTTCTGTTGATCCTGTCTGCATTCTGGTGTTCACCACAGTACCCCAGCCCACCAGACATGTCTGTTCATGCTGGAGCCCCAATGGTGGACACCTGAAGGATTCCTGATGCCATGGTGTTAAAGGATATGGCCTAAGGGTGTGAGTGTTCTGCCTCAAGAGGGCAGTGTTGCCTAACACCACAAGGCAGTCCTGTCCAGAAACCCCATTACACAGATATTATCATCAAATCCATGTAACAAGAGGAGGGTAAGGCTCAGAGAAGTTTAAGGGATTTGTCTAAAGCCATGTAATTCTTAGATGATGGGCGTGCCATTCGATGCAGGTCTAGAAGTCTGGGTATCATCATTCAATGGTACTAACAGGGACAAAAAAAATAGACTGGTAGATAACATATATGTTATAGCTCATCCTCAAAACAATTCGAGGAGAGAGGTGTTTTTATTACCATATAGCAGGTGCTGATATGGAAATCCAAGGTCATGCCCAGCCTCATATTATTCTGAAGAAACTCTTCAGTCTGCCCTTTTCCCCTCCAGCAAAACTGAGATAAAACTGATTCAACCCTTCTACGCCACAGGCTGATTTCAAACCCTGGCTCTTTCAACTGCTCTGTGCCACACTAGTCAGAAGGATTTTGACAAGCAAAGATATAAGTGATCATGTGTCTGGGACAGGACAGTGGGACAACATTCCCTAGAAAGCCAAACATGTACCACAAAAGGGTAACATTACTGAGTAACAAACCACTCCAAAATTTAGTGGCTTAAAATATTTTTTTATTATCTCTCACAGTCATGGGTTGACTATATTCTGCTAGGCAGATCTTACTTGGGGGGAACTCAACCAGTTACAATTAGATGGAAGCTGGTACTGGACTATCTAAAGATCTGAAGGGTCCACCAACTTGACTGTCAAAGGTAGGGTTGGTATTTTTGTTTGTGTCTGTTTGTTTGTTTTTTCAGTATGTGTGATTGAATCCAAGGGCACCTTGCCACTGAACTACATCCCCAGCCCTCCTTTTATTTATTTATTTATTGTGTGTGAAAAAGTCTTTAAGAAAAAAATTTAGTTAACAAAAAATTTAACAAGTTTCACTTAGCAAAATACACCCAAAAGGAAATCACAATACAAAGAAAGCTTTAAGTCAAGGCCTCACCAATTCCTACAGTATTAGTATTGTGTCTCAGTTCTCAAAACTAACTTTAAAAAGCTTAATCTTAACCTAAAAATTTTAAATGAAGAAGAAAAAAAAATAGAACAAACAAACATGAGAAATGTTTCTCTTTGAATTATGGATCTAGCACCTTTGAGTTCTCCAAAAAAGTACATCTCCCCAATGTGTTCACTGTGGTGTTGTGTAAAAGATCCACATTTAACATACTTAAAACTACTTTAACTCAGATAACATCACTCTGAAGTATACTACCAAAATGTTAATCAAGAAAAGCGGAAGAAAATAGTTTTTAGTTTACTCAATATCACATGCTAGAAGAAAAGTTTGCAAGAGAAAACACTGAAGAGGTAATTTTTTAATCCAGATTTCACAAACTCATGGTGCTAAATGGGTCCCACAGCTTTCTCTAGTTATAAACTGCTTTTCACTGCTTGTTGGCTGCCTGTAAAAATTTGATTGAAATAACTCAAATGTTACTACAAAACTAATCATATCCACCCATGCTGTTCTGACCGCTATAGCCGGCCGCACAACAGCCACACACTGACTGTCTCTCCAGGCCACTATAGGTGGCCTGGGCAGCTGACATCCCCATGCCCTGCATTACCTGGCTGCTATAAGCCCCATTGCTGGCCTCTGTTGTTGAATTCAGGAAGAGTTCTATGTATCTGTGCTGCATGTTGGCCCTGTCTTTTGACATAGCTGCCACAGCTTCTTCATGGTGGCAAACTCAACATCTGCTTCGCCTGTCACTCTACCTTCAGGGCCAATCTCAATATGGACTCTCACAGGGTTGAGTGGAGAGAAGAAGTTGTAAATGTCGTTCTCTGTTGCTTTGTAGGGCCGCCCCCTCATCTGGACACAGTGGCCAGTGGTGCTCTGCACTGTGAATTCACCATCTCCATATCTATGGTCATACATTCCCGAGAGACAGTAACTGAGGTCTCTCCCAAACAGGTCGGTGGTAAAGCCATAGCCGTCACTCAGGCCGCTGTACTCCTCATAGCCCCCATAGCCTGCACTGTAGGCACCAGAACTCATCCTCTCCAGGCCCGCCTGCTTCGCGATGCCAATGTACCTCCTCCGGGCTGTGCCTGGCCGGTCATAGGTCCCCGGCCGCTGCACAGACATGAACTTCAGAGGCGGATCAGAATATGACCTAACTTCCTCCTGACTGCTCTTAAACACTTCCATATACCTATGCCCTATTCTCTCCTTGAGCTTCCCTAGAGCCTTTTCAGCTAATTAATTCCTGTGAGGCAAACTGCACGAAGGCCTCCCCTATAATCTTGCCCTCGGGGTCCACAGACAGTGTGATCCCGTTAGGCACAATTTCCAACCCTGAGAAGAACTGAACGATTTCTTCCTTTGTGCATCCAAACGGGAGTCCCCGAAGCCGCACGAAGCCATCATTGGCAGTGTTGGCGCTGTTTGGACCACTGTGCTTCAACACCCAACCCATCTCGGTTCTGTGTGACTTGAACACCTGGATGTACCAGTGTCCCATGCTTTCCCTGTCTTTTTTCAGGGCCATTTTTACATCATCTTCTGATTCAAGTTCAACAAAAGCCTCACCACTCTGCCTGCCGTCTCTAGTGTAAATGAAATGGATGCCTGCAACCCCATCGTGAATCGTGCAGTTGGAGAGAAAGTTCTGCTCTTCCTCAGTTGAGCAGGACCAGGGTAGGCCTCGGAGTTTGACCACAAAACCTTCACCTCCCTCAGGGCCCAGCATCATGGACACTTGACAAGGCAGATGTCAGACAAGCTTGGGCACAGGTTTCTGTGGCTCAAGGAAAGATGGATGCCTTCAGTGGGAGACACTTAAAGTAGGTAACAAATTGTCCACTGAGGAAGGTAGGGGTGTTTTCTTTCATATAGTAAGAGCGGCTCGCAGCCAGAATACTTCAAATTCCACCGACGCTTAGAAAGTAGAAGGCTCTGGGGAAAGTCCAGGTGCATCTTTTTTGTTCTTAACCTCTAGGAGCCGGACAAACGCAGAGACTGGCGCTCTGGGAACACACGCCACCACGAGGAGGAAGAAAAGGCCCTCCTTTTATTTTTGAAGTTGGGACAGCATCTCATTAAGTTACCCAGGCTGACCTCAAACTTTTGATCCTCCAATTTAGATAACTCTTTTTAATCGTGTGTCTCGCACCTCATCTGAATTGGCTGAAACAGATGGGGACTGGCCAGACATTATTCTCTCTCCAAGCAGCCTTTCCATGTGACTTGCTTAAATTTTCTCACAGCATGATGGTCTTAGGTAGATGGAACTCAGACATAGTGACTGGCTTCCCCCAAAGGAACATTCTAAGAGACTAAAGCAGAAACTGCAAGAATTCTTAATAACTCTTCTCAGAAGTCATGTAGGACCATTTCCACAGCCTGTATCAATGAAAATGAATTACAGGACCAGCCCAGATCCAAGGGGAGGGGACAATACAGAGGTATGACACATGATTCATTGGGCTCATCTTTGAAGGCTAATTGTTACAGAGGCTAAGGCAGGAAGGGAATTGCATGCAGTCATGTTTCAGTGGAACATGGCATGCAAGGGAGAAAGAGAGGGGTGATAATGGCAGATGGTGGAGGTCTCAGTGATGTTCTCAGGAACTTGTATGTGAATATGCACTGGGGTCTTTAGCTGAACAGCATCTGAGCCCCTTACCTATGTTGGTGGATCCTCCTTAGAATAAGTCTTAGTGGGAAGTCAAATATTTGCTCCCCTGATCCTGAGCAGAAAGGACATAGCCAAATCAATGTTCCCACTTAGAACTTTGAATCTTCAGTAAGTGAACCAGGAAGGCAGAGGACTA
Organism: Ictidomys tridecemlineatus; assembly: GCF_052094955.1. NCBI lineage: Eukaryota > Metazoa > Chordata > Mammalia > Rodentia > Sciuridae > Ictidomys > Ictidomys tridecemlineatus. The sequence goes on along the minus strand of NC_135483.1, from coordinate 180,869,224 downwards.
TTTATAATTAAGGAGCCACAGCCCCTAGAGCCCATGGGTTGTAGCTCCCAAAGCAGAAAGCTCCTGAGACAGGACTTGGCTGCACTGGAACTAAACTGGGAAATTTTAGCTCTAGAACCAATAATAAGGCAATGAGCAAAACACCCAACATCTGTGATATTGTTGCCAAAGACACATGACGACATTAAATCAGGAAACAACAGATAAACCCAAAGTGAGGGACATCATCCTATAACTGGTCTGTAATCTTCTAAACTGTCCTGGTCATGAACATAAAGGAAGGCTTAGAAAGTGTGTCAGATGGGAAGAGACTACAAAGACATAATAACTAAATGTAAAAAAATTCTAGACTAGAATTTTATTATAAAGGATATTATTGGGCTAACAGCTGAACATGGAATAACATCTTAGAGGCATTAGATAGTACTAATGCATAAATGTTAATTTTCTGGTTTTGAGTATTGTATTAGGTAATGAAGGAGAATATCTATTTGTAGGAAACATATATTAAAGCATTAAAGAGTAATGGGGCATTGTGTAGGCAGCTCACTCTTATGTGGTTCAGGGACATGGGAAGTTCTTTGTACCATTGTAACTTTTCTGTATCTTCAAAATTATTTCAAAAGAAAAAGACAAAAAACACTCACAGCTAGACACATTGTGCTTGGTACAAATATTAAAGTCAAAGGTGAAAAATATGGAAGGTAGTCAACCTAATTAAATTCATAAGAATACAAACAGTGCTCCATATCAATTATTGTCACCATCAAACTCATCTGTTTGCTTTTTATATTGTGTATTAGAGAAATGTCCATATTTTTAGATCATTGTGCAAATGTAGTTTTTATTTCTTCACATTCAGCTTAATATGTTATGTGGGTTATGAATAAAATTAAATGGAGCTGACCCACACACACACACACAAAAAGACAAAGACAAAGAGTGAATGAAGTTTCTGAGGCAGTGGAGAATGAGGAGGACTAGGTGATACATCATTCATTCAAGGTGGTGGAAGGATTGCCTACACCCAAGGATAGAGTGGTTACAGATATGCAATGTTGCAAAGACATCGAAAAGGACTGGAACTGAGAAAAAGGTGTTAAAATTTTTATAAATTTTATGTATTATTAATCATGGCAACATCTTCGTACATAAGTAGTACAATAAAAAATAAATCAGTTATTATAACGACCCATAGTACTGGATGTGCATATGGGTTTGAGGATGCTTCTTGGCTTTTCTGGTGCAGGAATTCAGGACTTCTCACTACAAATCATTGTTATTTTTAAAAGAAAATTCCAATAGCATAATCATAGCTCTTATCAACCAGATTTTCCAAAACCTAGTTTTAAAAATATTCTAATAATTTGATGCTCCATTTTGGGTCAAAATGTTCTGCACATGGAATCATTGCTGTGCCCAAGTAATATGGGTTCATTATAGACAAAGGAAAATGCAAATAGAGAACACATTTTAAATCACCTACAATCTCCCATCCAAAATAATTTATTAGCATTTGATGCCTATTTTAGACTTCTAAAATGGAAATCGCATCTATACATTTTTGTTGCAGTAAAAGAGGGATCCTGCCCTGTGCTATCTTATGTGCCTAGCATCCTCCTCCCCAATGTAGAGCAAACACTGTTTCAGTCACTAAATATACTTCAACCACCTCTTTTTTTTTTTTTTTTTTTTAAGAACACGAGGAATTCCATTGAGCAAACGGGCGGTGTCTTATGTAATCATGTTCCTATTTTAGGACTTTTACGTTGGGCGCGGAGTGAAGGTTCGCAGAATGTGCGGTCCGCGCTCCGACGTCTAGGGAAAGAAGCTGGGAGGTCTGGGAACTGTTAGGTCGCTGAACAGGGTTTTAAGTATGCAGGGACAAAGGAAAGAGGATCAACAAAGCTGTGACGGGCGGAGAGCACAGGGCCTGTGACTTGCAAGCGAGGCAGAGAGCGGGTAGTTCCCTAGAGCAAAGACACTGAATGGTGGAATCCGAGACCCACCTGACTGGAGCTAGACCTCCAGCCCCCGCCGCAGCTGGAGGGAAGTCCAGGCCCTGAAGTTGGTGCGCTGCAGCTCTGCACCAACAGAGGGCGCCGTGTCCTCATCAGTTTGTGGTGGGCGGCTCCCAGCTGTCGGCCAGATGTGGACAGCTGGACTGCGGTAGGCGCGAAGCTCTACCCGAGTCCCTGCAGACTAGCCGGCAGGGACAGAACGAAGAAGGGACAGCAGTGGACAAGGGTGGTGGTAGAAAAATCCACTGTCGCTGCTCTGTAGACTCCCGGATTGTCTTCTGAAGAAATGGGAAGCTTCTTTCCCAAAGAGGGCGCCGTTTTCTGATTCCCACAAAAGGCGCTGGCAGCAGCCCGGGGCTGGCTCAGCAAGACCTAATTGGGTCCAATGGGCGGGGCGCGGGACCAGGAGAGACCCACGCGGCAGTCGGCGGCGGGAAAGAAAGCTGGTCTTGAGGGCCTTGAACTTTTTGAGTACGCAACCTGAGATTCCAGACGCTCCAACGTACATGCACGCAGGCGTGAGCGCGCGCACCAGATCTTCCCAGAGCTCTGTCTGCCCTCGGTACCGTGTACATTCACGGAATGAAAAATTGAGGCTCTGCAGGACCGAGCACTGAGAGACCCTTCCTCCCTATCCTCTAGAGTTGAGAAGTGGGGCTAGAGGGCCACAGCTAACGACCCTAGGACCAGTGACAACCCCAGGGTCCCCACCCCTTAACTTGCCTGTTGTCCCCACCCCCAGCCACTCCTCAGGCTCCAGGGTAATCAGCTGCTGCGCTCTGCAGTAATTGGTGGTGCAGACCGGGCCTGGCGGAGGACAGGCGGGCGGTGCAGGGGCGGGCGAGGGGCTTAATTGCAGGGCTTCTGCAAGCAGTCTGGGCCGCAACCCCACCTGGGGGGAGGGGACAGGCCCAGAAGCTCCGCAGGCTCGGCCTTGGAAGAAACCTTTTGGGTTGGTAGTTGGGGATCCCTTATCTGCAAACGGTGAATTGGGGCGTTGAACCCCAGCAAGGGTGTGGGGTGGGGGGCAGTGAGGGAGGGAGAATGCCTGGCAAGAGCTGCAGGACGGGGACCGATTGCAGACTTCCCACCCCAACCTCAGAAGCCCCATTCGTCTTGACCGAGACTCCTCCCTTGTTCTGACCACCGCTGCTCCCCTTTCTGCCGCCCCCGTCACCCCCCTTCTCATATCCCCAGGGCGCTCCCACCCTAGGGAAGAATGTGCCCTTCTAGCGCACCCTTGCCATGGTAACGGCACACCCCCACCCCCGCGTACCACAGCGGCGGGGCCTGGCCCAGCGGGCTGCAAAGTGTACGTGTGGTGGGGGGGAGCGCCTCCCAGAGCGGTGGACACACCTCGGCTGTCCTCGTTGCCACAGCAACCAGTGGCGTTTGGAAGTACGCAGCCGCAAAATGGACACGGGCTCTCTTCACTACCCCTTACCCTTCTACCACACCAGCAGGGGACCCCAGCTCCAGGGAAAGACACCCCCTCCCCAATTTCAAGGAAAAGGTCCAGAGAGGGATAGTGGAGTGTCCAGGCCTCTAGGACTCCAGAGGCGAGTCCAGGAGAAACAGGCAGCCAGAGGGTCCCAGAGAACCTGGAACCTGGAAAGAGAGCCCCTGTCGCCAGCTCTGTCTCCCTCCCGCAGCAGAACCCAAGGGGGGCGCTGGCAGCAGGAAGCCAGGGAAGAGCCCGGAGGCGTGCTGGCCCCACAGCAGAGCGGTGATTACAGGGACCTGTCCCTCCCGCCCCCAGCTCCCACTCTCATTAAGTCATTTTTTCCCCTGTTGGAAAGTCCCCGTGCAGGAGCTGGGGCGACCGCAGGCAGCTGCCGGCAACCACATGAGAAGGGGGGGTAAGAGGGGAGGACTTGGGCCACGAGACTAGGGCCTAGGCACTCTCCAACGCGCGGAAGGCCCCCTGCGGGGGGGGGGCTAGTTGGGTATGCATTAATTCGGGGGAAGGAGGGAAGCCTGGATGACCCTGACCTTGCTTCTCATGGGGCATTCCCATGGCATTCCCATGGCCTACCTTTGAATGCCTCTCCCCTCCTCCCCCAGGTTCCTTGGGTGCCTGAAAAGCAAGAAGCCTAGGTTCTGATCCTACTCAGCCTGACTATCTCCACCTGACCCTTAACCCCGGCACTGCCTGCTGATCTGTCCAGCACACTCATTCCGTTTGCTCCCTCACTCCTTTGGAGACAATCTAGATTCAGTAGGATCTACTACTACTTCTGCCCACAAGGGCGTGACCTAGTGTCCACCAGGTGAAATGTATTGGGGGTAAAAGAGGTTCTTTTTTCCTCTGAATGATCTCTAGCCATATTCTGTTCCTATTTCTAAGGCTCACCCTGATGCTCCCCAAGCTGTTGGTTAAGTTCCCCTCATCTCAATTCTACCTTCCCACTTAATTTCAGCCTGTTTCCCGTATTTCCAATATGTACATCAATACCCTTCAGCCAGTATGCATAAGCCCAGTGCCTCTCAGGCCCCATTTCCCCATGCCCCATCACTTTCATGTCTCCCTTTAGGACCCTTGCAAAGTCCCACACACGCCTTTTCATTGTGACTCTAGCCTTGGTCCCAGGACTCAACTTCTGGCCCAGGGAGAGGATGGGAGGATGACCAACACCCTATACTGTCTCTTTCTGAACTTTTCCTCCCCTTCTTTATGGCTCAGGCTGACATAGATCACCATGACCTCACGCCTAGAACAGGTCCCCTCCCCTACAGCTCAGTATCCAGCCCCCTGTCCCCCTTGCCACCCACCCTTGCCTCCAAGGCAGCATGTTCTACAGTGTTGGGGCTCCTACCTTATTCCCCCAACTTGATCCTAGAGTTCCCACTTCCAGTCCGTCCCCCCCACGCCTCATGCCCCACACCCAGGTCTGTCCTGCATAAGGCTGGGAGGCAGCAGAGGGTGAGGTCAAGGCCAATGCCCTACTGGACACTACTAGGGGTGGGGGTAACCCCCCCCCCCCCGCAGGGCCCTAGGGACTGCAATTCCCCCAGCCTGCTTCTTCTCCTTCCTGGGATGGGAGGGAGGAAGGGGGCAGGGAACCCAGCCCCCACAGCCCTCTCTGGAGTGAACAAGAGGAAAGGAATGAGGCAGGTGTGTCTGGCTGCTCCTGCCTACCCCTCCTCCCTGGGGACTCTCACAGGCCTGCCTGTCTTTGGGGGGATGGGGAGAGAAACCCTATTCTCCACCCAGGCAATGGAATTGAGCCCTTGGAAGGGTCTCCTGCCTTGGGCATGCCTGGGAGCTGCTGGGGTGCCAGCAGAGGAAGCACAGGGAGCTGCGGCCAGCTAGGGAAGGCAAATCTCCCAGTTGGAGGGCCCACAATGGGCATCACCCTGATAACCTCCTTTTCTTTTTTACTCCACCCATGAGTAAGGAGACATGGAGCAGAGGTAGGGAATTGTGGGGGATTTTTGCAGGCTAACAATTGGGGAACAAGATTTTGTCCTTGTCTGTTTTATCAAGAGGGATGCCATTTGCGAAAAACAGGCAGCCAGCAGGGTCCTTAACTGTGAGCATAAGGAAGCCTGGCTGAAATAGTTAAATTGTTCTTTCCCTGACATCCTGAGGGTCTGTTCCAGAAAATCATCGGATCTACAAAAGAAGAATACAACCCTGTACTCAAACTGCCAGCTCAGCAGTGTCCTGATGGGGGCATGACCTACTAAGAGGGATTATTGACCTGCCAAGGGGCACCCTGAGCTGGGGCTCTGAGGGCACCAAGGCCCAGGAAAGATGGTCCCCCAGATCCTTATTGACATACCCTGCCTCTCCTCCTGCGCACTCAAGAGCCCAGAGATCCAGACAATGAGTCTGCAGCCCTCCCCCACCACCCTCTTCCCAGCCGCACCTCCTGGCCCCACCTGCTCCCCCAGGCGCTGGGCTGGGTTGAGCTGGGTCTTGCCCAGGATTATTCCTCTCAGAGTGCCTCCTGTCTCTGCCGACGGTTGCTGCTGGGCACAGCCACTCGCCCTGGCTTGTGGCAGAGGGCTCAGGCACAAAGTGGGCGGTTAGAACTCTGGCACAAAAGACCCTGCCTGGATTCAGTCCCTTTCCTACATCTTCACTGCCTCCATCCAGTCCAGGTCTCATCTCTGGTTTGGAAGTGGCCTTCCAGCTGTCAGCTTGTCCCCCAGTTCTGCATAGAACAATCCATGTAGGAACCAGACCATGACACCCCCTGCTTAAGACTCTCTGCAGGTTCCCATTCCTCGAAAATAAAATTCCAACTCCTTAACTAGGCCTAGAAAGACACATGATGTGACCTTTGCCCACCCTCTGAGCGCCTCTCTTGCCCATCAGTCCCTTGATTTCTTCACTCTAGTTGCAGTGGACTCTTTGCTGTTCCTCCAATAAGCAGAGGTCTTTTCCTCTTGGAACTTTTCATTCCCCAGGCCTCTGCCTGGAAAGCCTTTCCCCTCGACCTCCTCCGAGAGGCTCCCTTTTCTACCTCACAGATCTCAGCATGAGTACCATGACTTCTGAGGCCTTCCCTGACCCCTGGTTTTATCAGAAGGGGTCCCCCTCTCCACATCACTGTACACCCAGCACATAGCATTGTCTGAAATGACCTTGTTTGTGTGTTTCCTGGTTTATTGCTCATCTCCCTCAAGAAGAATGTAAACTCCTTTAGGGCAGGTGCTGTGTCTCTCTCTTATGCACACCTGTATCCCAGAACTCCCTTCCCATAGAGTGCCACAAGGAGAGTGCAAAATAAATATCTGTTAAATGAATGATGAGGGAAATGGTAAGGGGCAGAGGCCAGTGGGTGAGGATGACTGGGGCCTTTATAGAATTACTTCAGCTCAGTCATGTCCAGTTCTTCTTTTTAATCTTCCTCCCCCTGCCCATCAGCTTCCATCCATTCCCTCCCACTCCAGGGGAAGGGGAGAAAGGATGGGCACAGACAGGCCTGAGGGGCTGGGCTGCCTGCTTGACACGTGTGTGTCCTAAGGTATGGGGCAGTCTTCAGCCCAATTGAGCTGTGTGAGCTGAGGACAGGAAGGAGGGAGGCCAATCAATCCTAAAGCCCACAGAATTGAGCAGAGGGGTTGATTTGGAAGCCCTGGACTGTCCCTTGATTGCAGAACTGGGAGTCCTTCTGAGATCCTGTGGTCCAGTCTCTCCCAGGAAGCCAAGGTGCCCTGGGCCAAATCGCAAGTGCGGAGGCCAGGTTCCAGGAGGGGAGCCTTTCTCGGGGCCCGGGGAAACCTGTGCCGCTCACTTGCAAACGCTAACCCACTCGGTGATGCGGCACTCTTCGCACACCACGAAACAGCACCAGTGGAACCGGCAGTGGCAGCGCTCACTGCGAGTCTGGCGCAGGATGTTGTGGCCGCGGCCGCAGCACATGCTGCCGCAGCCATCCGGGCCCGCGCTGCTCTTGTTGCACAGGCGGCCCACGGTGCCTGCCGAGTCCAGGCGCGGCTCGCGCTCGCAGAAGTCGGGCGATTTCTCGAAGTAGACCAGGTCGGCGGGGCTGGCTCGCCGGCGCGGCACAGGAGTGCCCGGGGCGGGCGAGGGTGCCCCCGCGGGGCCTGGCTCCAGCTGGCCGCCGTTGCGGTTGTGCGGCCGGATGAGCGTGGCGCGGTGGAAGCGGTTGCGCAGCAGCGCCCCCACTGCTCGGAACTCGGGCGTCACCTGCCAGCAGGTCTTGAGTTGGCAGCTGCCTGACGTGCCGTGGCACTTGCACTTTCGCCGCATGTTCTCCATCACCGCCTGCGGAAGGAGGCACCGTGAGGAGTGACGCTGGCGGCCAGACCCCTGCCCTCCTCCCACTGCCGAGACTGGCCTTCGAAATCTCAGAGGCTTTTGAAACCAGCTCCCATTGTACAGAAGCAAAGACTGAGGTCCAAAGTAGGGGCCCCACAACTCCCAAGTCAAGCAATCAGAATTCCTCTGCCGGCTTCTCTGCTCTGCTCCCATCCACCTCCAACAGGCTAGGCCATGGGAAAATTTTGTCCTTCCTGGTCCCCTCTGCTCCCCTCCTCTCCTGCCAGCCTTTCCTGCAGCTGCAGGGAGCCCTTGGGGCAGGAGGCTTTTGCTTCCTGAGGGAGGGGATCCCAGATCTTCAGGGAAATTCCCTCTTCTTCCATTCCTGGGGTAGGGGCCAGGAAAAGGGGGGGTGCCAGTCCCACTGAATGCCAGCCCCAAAGCCTCTGGCCTCACTCCAGACCGTGAGCCGGGCTGGCAGTGAGTTTGAGAAAGCCCCATTCCACTGCCACCGTCCCCAGGTCTTTGGAGGATCCAAAGCGAGGGGACAGGAACCTGGGAGACCACCCCTCCCATTATGCTGACTGGGACTCATTCAGTCTTGTGCTGAGTGCCACCAGAGGCCAAAGTTCTACCTGAATACAGAAGGAACCCCAGAGAGGGCCAGGCTCTCAGTCCTGTGAAAGTGGAGAGAGGTTGCCAGGCCTCCAGGGGAGGTACTTAGAGGAACATACCTGCTGCCTAACTCTTAACTAGTCTAGGATCCCCTCCCAAAGAACTCCTTGGCATTGTCCCCCCAGTAAGGTGGCTCCCACTTCATCCCAAGACATATTCTCAGGCAGGGACAGCAAGGATCTGGGGCCCTATGGCTGGGCAGGAGGGCCAAAAGTGAGGGACCCTGCCCCTCGGGCCTTATAGGGCTGTGCAGCTTGCATGTGGTGTCAGCACCACATGAGAACCAGCCCCATGCCTCCCCTCCCCAGGCCAACAACTCCAGAACATCTGCTTCCCACAGGCAGCAGCCATTAATTAAACAGTTTAACGAGGACGAGGAGGAGGCACTGTTGGTACAGGCTGGGATGGTATGGAAGCTTGGGGAAAGAGCCTCATGCACAGGGCAGGGTTGGGTGGGAGCTGGACGGGATCTGAGGGTGGGAGTGCCTCAGTTTACCCCACCTCTAAGTGAAGATGGGAACTGCTAGATCAGCTGGGAGTCTTTGTGGAGGAAGAAGATGAACTGGAGAAGGCTAAAAGTTAAAGGGAAAGGGGAGTGAAGTAGAGAATGCTCCCCAATAGAGTTGAGAAGAGGGCAGGAACAAGGTTGGAGCAAACTGAGCAGAGTCCAGAGACGGAGTGGGGATAGAATGGCCAGGAGAGGAGTGTGCTGGGCCACCATGAGGGCCAAGGAGGCATCAGAGTGTAGACTTCACACGGAGTGTACAACATGTACAGAGTATAGAGTTCACACTGAGTGTACCATGTGTCCAGAGAGTAGACTCCACTCCATAGAACAAGCAAGCACAGGTTCAGAGCTCAACTGCCTGGGCATGGATCCTGCCTCTACCACTTTCTCCACTAGTTACATCAGCTCTAGCAAAGCTTCTTTGTCTACCTGTGCCTCAGTTCCCATATCTGAACATGAGGTTCATAATAGTGTTCACATCATAGGTGGTTGTACAGATTAAATGGGCTAACATGTAATAAGGTGCCCAGGACAGGGCCTAACACACAGTAGGCACTCAATAAATGTAGGCTCCTATTCCTTTTTTTCCTTCCTTCTCCTTTTTATTTTTTTTCATGTATTTCTTTAATTTATTTTCAATGAATATTGGAGGGGAGAAGGGATGAAGGCAATCATAACACAGGTCCAAAGGGCCCCTAGAAACCTCTTATCCCTCTCATTTTCCAGGAATCCCCCATTATGGACCGGGAGAGGAGGTCAGAGTCACATGGAACCATGAAACATTAGAGCTGGGGGACCTGACAATGATCTAGTCCAACCTTCTGACTCTACAGGGGCGTAGAAAGGGTGACAGCCCAGGCCTAGATCCCTGAGGTCCTGACTGCCAGCTCAGTCCTGTCAGGTGATACTGGAGAAAATGGGAGGAACAGACTGCTCAGCAGGGGTGTGCTGATCCCAGGCAGGGGGCAAGGTCGGTTCATCCTTGTATTTCCCAAGCCAAGTCCAGTGCCTGGCATAAAGTAGGTCCTCAAGTCATGCTTGCTGACTGAATTAGGAGGGGGCAAAGAAAAGGTCGCTGAGCTGGTCCCAGGGAAGAAAGTTGGCGAGGGGGGGGGAGGTGGGATATAGGTAAAGGGATTTGGAGCAGGTCTAGGGGTCAGGGCTCTCACCTGCCTCCCAACTCGGTTGTTGTGGAGCCTCATGCGCGCGTGGATGTCTCTGTGAGGCTCCCGGGAGTCCAGAAAGTCCTTAGAGAAGCGCTCCCCAAAGCCCACGTCAGGGCTGCAGCCGCCCCACTCCCAGGAGTCCTGCAGGCCAGGGCTGGCAGGGGGCAGGGCGGGGTGTTCCGGGACCCCGTGGCTCAGCCCCTTACCCCTCTGCAGCGCGTCCAGCTGCAGACGATGCAGCTTGCGACGGAAGGCCTCCTCGTCTCCGCGCCGGGATGCATCGCAGCCGCATGCCCGCAGTTTGCCCAGGGCGCACGCGTTGGATACGGCGTGCACCACCCCAGCTGCTGCGATTGCGTAGGCAAAAGCGCTCTCTCTGAAACCTGCGAGAAAACAAATTCTGATGCGGCCTCGCCATCCAATCCCCCTGCCCAGCTTGCCCAGCCTGCCCAACCTTAGCATCAAACAGAGAAACTGAGTCCCAGTATGGAGGGTCTGATATAAAGACACAGAGGAAGGGAGGGAGGGAGGGAGGGCCAGCAGAAATTATAGCAGAAGCCAGGCCTTCGCCACACAGGATTCAAGGTGAAAGGGATAGTTCTCCTTGATAACACACTTGTTGCACTGCCTTTCCCTTTTCATTAACATCACCCAAGCAAGTTCAGAATTCTTGTGCTTAAATTTCTCCTGTAGGGCAGAAAATACCTGGTAAACACATTCTTTTTAAGATCAGGGATTTCATCTATTGCCTTTCATGGTGATATCTGCATAAACTACTCTGCAAAGTTTAACCTAAAGAATACATGACCAGTGATGGAATTCCAGTCCCCAGGGATGCCAGTGGGCAGGAGGATAAGTAAGAGAAGATGGTCTGCTCCTAAAGTGATCTCCCCCAGATTGCCTGCCAGTGTGCACCCGTGGTAGACCCAGCCCAGAACCCTCCCTGATGCTCCCCATCCTTGTCTACAGGACACACAATCACTCAAGAATGGATACCCCCCAGCTGCTCTGCCTATGGTAGAGCACTTGCCTAAGGTACATGAAGCCCCTGGGTTCTGTCCCCACTACCAACATAAAAAAAAAATCCTTTAGATCAGTTAAAGATGTTTGAGGGATGATAGAGGCAAGTCCAGCGTCTTAACTGGGGTCTGGCATATGGTATAGGGGAAGACACCTTCTGCTAGGTGCTCAGGAGACATCAAGGCCCTTCCTGACCCATGTATTCTCAGTGGCTCAGATCCAGGCCATTTACTTGTCTGCACTGCTTTCCCTCTCAGTGTTCCAGCCTGAGCCTTCCTCTTGGAGTGCCTGTGGCAGAGGGAGACCTACTAGATCTCATATCTGCAGGCTATTTCTTGCTTATTCTGCATCTGAGAAAGGAGAAGATGGACCAGTCTCTGAACTTCAGAGAGAGGTTAGGAGTGAGAGAAGCCAAGAACAAGAATAGCCCCCACCCAGGGAGGAAAATCCACCAGTGCTACTGTGATCCACTAAGAAGCCCACAACCTGGCAGGAGGCTGATGACCTCAGCAGAGGCCAGAGATTCAGAGGAAACAAAGACCCTGTCTGGGTCCTTCTACTCTCTGTGCAGCCTCACAGACACTGGAGAACCAATCAGGATGGACCACTCCTCCTCTAACTCTTACCCCTGTATCACAGAGCACTTTCCTCCTCTTCTTGCCTAAATGATGATGATGATAAGATAAGATGGTTAGTAGTTAAGAACTGATTTCTGGAGTCAGATTGCATGGGTTCAAGCTATGTGACTTTGACCATGTGATTTAACCTCCTCAGTTTCCTCACTTGTAAAATAGACTTGCTTCATCCAAGAATTAAATTAAAATAGTGCCTTATTCATATTAGGTACTACATAAACAACATTAGCTATTATTGAGAAGGTCTTCCTACAGTCTGACTTCACTCACTTCTGCATTTTAAGGTCTTTTTTTTTTTTTTTTTTTTTTTTTTTTTTTTTTTAGTACAAGGGATTGAAACCAGAGGTGTTTAACCACTGTATCACATCCCCAGTTCTTTTTTTAAATGTAATGCTTTGAGACAGAGCCTTACTAAGTTGCTGAGGCTGCCTTAAGCTTGCAATCCTCTTGCAAGTGGCTTCCTGAGCCACTGGGATTTTAGGCATGTGCCACCCCACGCAGCAGGTAACTATTCTTTGTTTCCCCCTGTTCAAGGACAGAGCCTAGCAGTTCATAACCCATTCTAAAATAAATCATTTGGGCTACTAGCAGCTCATGAAGCTCCCTCTCTATATAATCTATTTCCAGCTCATGGCATCTCAGTATGTTTTTTCATAAGGAGCCTAGCTATGATCAGACAGAAAGGGATGGGGACTGGGCTGGAGACTTCAAAGGGGATGCTGGGAATTGGCAGGGGAGCAGAAACTACTTTGGGTTGGAGGGACCTGGGGAAGGAGGATGGACCAAAGTCCCTGGGAAGCACACCCTGCATTTATCCCTTGCCTTTTATCTTTGGAACTTTGAGCACTTCCCTTATTACGGAGGAGTCATTGGCCCAGTCTAGGACACATGGCAATATTCAGGCCTCCAGAGCAACTTAGAAATCACCCTCCACACACCACAGCCACCACCAAATACACATGCACTATGCAAAATGAAAAAGCCCAAGGTCACAGGGGTTATGAAGCTGGATCCAGTTCCAGTAGTGACAACTTTCTGCTGAAGGACACTAGCTCCAAGGAAGTCTTGATGCTTAGAAAGAAACCCAGGTAACCCAGTTTCCAGTTCCTAAGACCTTGTGCACACTTGGCACTAGGAAAGAGCACAAGGCTGATTTGGGGTCATGTGCAGGGTCAACCACCATCCCCCAGGCTCTGCCACATTCAAGAGCAGACCCATAGGAATCTGGAGAACTGCAACCCATAGCCCTAAAAGAACATCCCTGTCCCATGCAGTTCAAGATGCCTTCCCCCACATGACAGCTGTCACAGCCACGTGCAGAAGTGACCAAGCAGGGCCTGAATGGCCACCCTGTGCTGCAGGCATCCAAGCCTCAAAGAAATCCATCCTACTTGAGCCTGCCCCCAGCTCCTGTTTAGGGCCCCAGTTTCGGTCCTGGCCCCGACTGTCTGGGGCAGACGCAGGCACTGTGCCATCTGGCCAGCTGGAGGGGGAAAGGGGTGGGGCCATGGCCAGCTGGGCTGCCCCAAGCAGAAGGGGGGGACTTGTTAAGATGCACAATTAGCCGCCCTGCCTTTGATCTGGGACAGGGACTGCCAGCATGTAAGTAGAGTCAGCTGCTGCTACAGGCTGCAGCCAAGGCCTGGGAAGGGGCTGGATACAGGGAGTCTTAGAGGCCAGAGGGCAGTGAGAACTAGGAGGGGTTAGAGAAGCCCGAGCCCTGACCATCCAAGTCAAAGAAGGAGGAGAAGGGAAAGGTCTGGTTTGCATCCCCTCCATGCAAATAATCTGCGCTTGCTCTTATGCCTGGGCAGAGTGAGACAGTGATAGAGCAAGAATGAATAGAGTGCATGTGGCAACACTTAGGCATGACACTCAATGGGGCTACACATTTGCACAAACATGGGTAGGTGTATATGTGTGTGTTTGTGCGTGCACATGACATTTTAATTTCTTAGAATACACTCTCATTGGGGTTGGGATTGTGGCTCAGTGGTAAAGTACTTGCCCAGCATGTGTGAGGCACTGGGTTTGATTCTCAGCACCACACATAAATAATAAATAAAGATCCATTGACAATTAAAAAACTATTTAAAAATATTTTTTTAAAAAAGAATATACTCTCTTTGCACCAACTCATCTTTGGCCACAAGTGGGAATTCACACTGGCCTTGGAGCTTGGAAGACAGTATGGTAGGAGGCTGGGTGCACACTCTAAAGTCAGCTGGCTACATGGAGTCCTGGCTGTACTGCTCGATTATAAGCTGTGTGACTAATGACAAGTTATCCAACTTCTCTTTTACATTTGTAAAATAAGGCTAATAGGATTTACCTCCTGGGGACTGTTTGAGGACTCTTCAGCATGGATAAAGTGCTTTGAACAATGCCCATCACACGGCAAATACTTAGTACATGCTGGCTAATTTACTGGGTGTCATTAGAATAATAGAATTAGAATAATAGTTAATCCTGTTTGTGCCTCAGTTTCCCCATATGAGTGCCACTGCACACATGCTCCAAGCCCTGGAGGCCTGGATGTAAAACCATGATTCCCTGAGAGGATGAATATTAAAGGTAGGTGGGAAAAGAAAGTCAGAACTTGGAGATGAGAGGTTGGACACTTACATTACTGGTTTCCCTGGGGCTGGAGCCTGGCTAGCTGCAAGGCCTCATGCCCCCTCTATGCAACCATTCCAAGTGGGTATGGGCCTTAGGGAAGGCAGTGCCCAAACTGTGTGGGAGTTCTCAGGATCTTCTCTGTGAATCTACTACATTCTCTTCCATCTAGCCTCTCCCTGACCTCCCATCCTTCCCCTTCCCTGTGCCTGAGCTCAGGAGCTCCCACCTCACATCTCCTTCCTCTCCCCACCTCCTGAGTGAGAAATGCCTCATGTAACAGGTATTATACTCAGCACCCCATCCAGGCACCAGCCTGTCTGGGTCCTCAGTAAAAAAGCTGGGGGGGGGGGTACCAGTGCCCTCATTAATTAGATCATTGGTGCCCTTGGGTTGGGCAAAGCTGCCAACATGGGCTTATATTCTCCATAGGTGCAGCTTTTTTTCTGACCCTCTCTAGCTCCCTGGAGGCCTCTATTCCTGTCCCATCTTCCCACCAGGCTGCAGCACCTCTCTTTGGCTAGGTAAAGCCTGGGTATGTTCCCAGGCTTGTTGAACCCAGATGTACCTTTTCCCCTCCCTCCTTCATCAGTCCCATCCCACCAGCACAACCCATCTCAGGGAAGATGACAGAACCACAGGAGGACAGTAGCAGCAGTAAAGAAGACCCAAGGAACCACCTACCCCAAGCAGTCTCTGAAATTGAAACTTGTCCAAAAAAAAAAAATCCACTTTAAAAGAAATCCTTTGGCAGCTTGGGTCAGAAAAGGGGTCAGCTCCCTTATATTCCACTTGGGGGAAACCGAAGTCACCTGACTCTCAATGGACCCTGAAAAGGAGACTCAGATAAGAACCAGACCACCAGGGGCTGGTGCCACCACAAGCGGCCTCCTAGGATACAAATTTAGCTAGTCCTGGAGGAGACAGATCAAGATGGACCAGGAAATAACCCTAGAGGAGGGTGGATCCAGATGTGAAGTGGAACAGGGGCTAGTGGAGGCCAAATGGAGGTGAGGTGGGGGAGTGGCAGTTTTCTTTCCGGAAGCTCAGATTCATTTCCTCCGGAGAGGGAGAGATAGAAATGAGCAACGACTGTGTGCGGGGCTGGGGGGGGGGACAGTGAGGGGGGACAGTGAGGGGTGGGGGGGCGGGGGTTTTGCAGAAGCGACGGAGGTAGGGCGGCACAGGCAAGAAGCCCAGCCCCTCTGGCGGGGCCCAGAAGCCACCGCCCCGCCCCCTCCCCGCGCTGGGCGCCGCCCCGCCCGGCTAGCCCCGGCAAGTCTCCCCCCTCCACTCCTAACCTCTCCCCCCACCCGTCCCCCCAGCTCACCTCCTGCTTATTAAACTGTGGGTGAACCCAGGAGCGCTTGGCCCCTCGCCAACCCAGCGCGGTTCCACCACTCCGAACTCGCCCCCAGTTTCAGAGACCCCAGTTTCTTCATCAGGCCTCACAGGCCTGATCGGAAAGCAACCAGGACGCCTGGGTTCACTCAGTCTAGAGGGCACGGGAGGACCAGAGGGGACCCGAGGCCGGGGAGAGGGCTGAAGAGCTTGCCCTGCCTCGCCTCGCCCAAAGCGTCAGGGGTGAGAACCTCAGCGCCTGGCCAAGCCCCCAGTGAGCGGAAACCCAAGCATGGGGTGCGGACCCTCTCCTCCAGGGCCGAGGGTTGGGGAGTACGCGGCTGCGGGAGCGCGGGGGACCTAGCAACCGGACTGCGGGAGCGGGCACGCGGGGCGGTGAGCGCCGGCCGGGCCTGGCCGGGGCCGGGAAGACACTGAGGCCCGCCACTCGGGGTCAGCCAGCGCGGGCGGCGGGGCCGGGCGGGGCGCGCGGTGGGAGCTGGGCCAGTTGTGGGCTGGGGGTCCCAAGCAGCCGCCCCTGGACGGTGGGAAAGATCGGGCGCGGGACAGGAGGGAGGGCGTGCGGGGCAGGGGGGCGCCCTCTTGGAGAGCGGCGCGGCTGGGGCTGGGAGCCGTCTGCTGCGGCCCGCGGGGATTAGTTCGCGGCTGCATGCCGCCACACGCGCCGGGCTGGGCTCCGCCGGGGAGAAACAGCGCCCCGGGCGCGCGGGGGAGGGAAAAGGGAGCGCGCGGGGGCGGGGCGGGCAGCCGGGGTTGGGCTGGGGGAGGTTGGGGTGGCCCTGACTTGGAGGCCCAGGGGACACATGCAGGAGTCCTGGTGAAAACCAAAGGTCCTAAGTTGGAGTACCTAGGGGCCTGACTCCTCCAGAAGCCCCGGACTCCAGGTATAAGGGTACCCCTTCTCATCCACCATCAGCTAGAATTGGACAAGGCCCAAGGAACTAGGGTCACAGGGTCCCCACACTGTCCTATGCAGGCTGCTGAGAGGAGAGACACATACCCAGCTAGGCAAATCCAGGAACCAGGGCCTCCATCTTGCCCCCAAGGACCTGATTCTGGCCCCAGATGCCAGGCCAGAGGTGAGAGGAATCCGAAATGAGTAATAAAACCACCTGCTGTCTTCAGCCCAAGCTGAAGTGGTCTCTGAGCCACTCAGAAGTCAGGAGAGGACAGGGAATGGGCTGCCACTCGCCTGAGCTGTGAGGGGAATAGGGGTTGGCAGAGCTGTCAGGCTTGCTGGTCTGGAGCCACCGCGCACAAGTAAGCACACACCCAGAGCTCTGATTCAGAGAGGGTTTTGGGGGGTGGTGAGGATGACACAGAGGCTGATGGTGTACCCGGCCAGCAGAGCTTCTGCATAAGTACAGACCATTGATTTACCTGCCCAGGCTCCCGACCCGCACTATTTGGCAGAATGTCATCCTTCTTCATGCCACTGCTGAGTACCTTCTCACAGGCTCTCCATTCTAAGTGTAGTTTACTAAAGTAGAGGGTAAATTGAGGCAGGTGACAGTGCAATTTCCCAGACTTGAGGGATTTTGGTGTTAGTGACAAGGCCAGATAACCCAGGAGTCTAGTTCCCTATTATGAATGAAACCTGCCACCATTGGCCAGAGACACATCTGTCCCATTTGTCCACCCCGTGACTTTTCTGAGGCTAGAAAGAGGCAGAAAAGTAGCATGGCTGGCAGATGTGAGAGGTCAGGGACTACCAGCTTGAGAGTGTAGATTTTGGATAGATTCTGGGATGGAGGTGCTGGATGGGACAGGAAGGGGAGCAGGGGTGAGTGGCAGCTACCTCTGCTGAAGATGGGACTCTCATAAGGGATCTTGTTTCGAGTCTCCAAGCTAGAGCAGTTCCAGCGCTGGTCCCGGAACTGGTGTTGGCACTCGTGGATGGCGATTTGGATGCCCTGGATGGCTGAGGCGGCCACGTCAGGGTGACGCACACACACCTCCATCTGCCGCCGGCTCAGGCCAGGCAATGTCAGGCAAACTGTGTTGGCGTTGAGCACAGGCTCCGGGGGAAGGTGGAGGCCCAGGATGTCGTTGGGTGCTGATCTGCAGGCATGTGGGGTGGGGTGGGTAAGCGTTTTGGGGAAACCTTAAGGACCCTATTTAATAATACACACTGTCTCCCAAAGGTCATAATCACTCTGTGCTTGAACTCCCACTTCTAAAGACTGGGCCCCTCAGTACACTCCTAAACATCTTCCTTTCCTTGACCTCCTCACCATCATCCTTCCAATGCAACCCACCCAGCTGCACACCCACACAGGCAAACATGTGTAAATGCACACACATCCGCTATGCCTGGCTATGCCTTTGCACACAATATTTTATGAGTACATCCCTAGGCACAGATGCCTGCCTACACAGGGCGCACCAGAAGCCCACTCTTAGAGCATGTTCCAGATGGTCACAATTACATAGACACACTTTCTGCACACACTGTGGTGAACATACAGACCCAGGAACTCTTACACACATGCACACTTCATCAGACATAATTACACACACACATCCACACATGTTTGTCTTAACATACCTGTGAACTCACACACACACATACACTACTGCTGTTTACCAGCCCAGCTTGCTAGGATCACTCTATGACACAGTCTTTTCAGCTGTAGTCGCTCACTGACCCCACCTGGGATACCTCCTCCCAGCCCCCCAACTCCTACTCTTTCAGGGATAGGGGATTTGCAACGTGGAAGGAGGAAGTTTGAATTTTCTGCTGGGGTAGGGGTGGGGGTGCGGGTGCGCTCCCCCAGAGTGACTCTCCAGGCTGGCCCTGCTCCCCTCACATACACCTCTCCTAACTGCCATCACCCTCTGAGCACTGCCCTGTCTCCCTGCACTGCCCATATTCTATCACCAGTCCAATCCCTTCCTAGGAGAGAGCTCACTGTCTTCGCTGGGGCACCCGCACTTTCCAGTGGCCTTGTCCCTCCCTCATTCCAGGGTCCCTGCCCCAGCAAGAGCACCAGAGGCCCCTGCCCCGGGGGTCCCAGCTCTCCAGGAGGGCGGAGCGTGAGGTGAGGGCTCACCTGGGCACAGCAGCAGCCAGCAGCAGTAGGAAGAACAGGAGCGCGCAGAGCGCGGGCCGCGGCTGGGGCCAGGGTCGGAGCCGCAGCCAGGGGCGAGGGTGGGCGCTGCCCATGGCGCGCGGGCCGGGCCGTGAAGGGCCGGGAGTGGGGGGCTCACAGCCCGATGGGCCTGGCGAGCCAGGGGCGGCGGCGCATGATCAGCTGGGGTCGGGGCGTCTGCGACACGCGACACACAGCTCCGACAAGACTCGGGTCACGGTTCCGAGAGCAGACGGCGCCCGCCTCCCTGCTCCATGGGGCAGCACCCCCGGGCACCGCCCTCGGGGGTGGGGGGGGGAGCGGGCGAACCGGGCACCTCCTGGCACAGGGGTCCGGGGAATTTCCCAAGGCCCCCTTGCGACAACTCCTGGTGCCTGTCGAGAGTGAGGGGGGTCCCGGAGGTACAGCGGGTGGGGACTCGAGGCCGGGGTGCCGGGGAGCACCCCAGCGCAGCGCCGCGAGCCTGTACTTCCGAGGTGAGCGAGGCAGGCGGCGGGGGCGGGGGGCGGCGCTGTGCCTGGCCCCACAGCCTGGAGAGTAAGTGACTGTCCCGGCTCAGGGAGCGCTGCCGCCTCCCTTTCTGCCCCCCCCCCCCCGCCGCGTGTAGTGTCTAAGGGCTCTACCCCACGTGACGTCACGACAGGGGTGGTGTGGAGGCGTGGACGAGTCCCGAAGCCACCGCGTCGGTTCAAGACTGGGCGGTGGGAGAGGGCGTGCTGAGGGCGGAGGAAGGAGAGGCGTCGGGGTCTGTGCGCCCTGCGCGCAGAGAGTTGCCTGTGCGCAGAGTGCGCTGGTTTGTGCGGGGTAGGTGTGTTACCGCGAGGTGTGTGCCCGCAGAGACGCAGCTGCCGGGAGCGCCCCACCCCACCCCAGCACACACCTGCTGGGACGAGATGGGAGGGGCTGTCCTCTCCCGGGTTCACCCTCCCCTACTTCTGGAGGGACTTCCCCGAGCCTGCCCTGCGAGGCAGGCCGGGGTCCTGCGGAGGGGTTTGGCAGCCTTTGGCTCTTTCTCTCCTTTGCTGCTTGGCTTAAACAGGTGCCTCCGGCTCCTGGAGACACCCTTTGCCCCTTTACCAACTGAGGGTAAGGAGGTCCACCTCATGTGTTCAATGAGCCAAGGAAAGGAGAAAATGCCAGGCGTTTGGAAGCCTAGCACCTTGGGGGTGGCACTTGCTGGGAAAAGGGATTCTAAAATCTCTTAATCCAAGAAGTGGGTTTTGAGGTCATCTTATTATGTCATGAAAAAATGTTGAAGCTCAGAGAGGGTCATGACTTCCTTAAGGTAACACAGCTTATTAGTGGAACAATGGGAACTGAATTCAGTTCTCGTGACTCCCAGCACAGCAGCTGTGGCCCCTACACTGAGTGTTGCTTGCCTGTGCCTACTGATGCTCTGAGTGTGCCCTGGCCCTGTCCACACATGGCCCTCTGGGACCACTTTTTTTCCTCCGGGCTCTGGCTGAACACCAGGCCCCTCCTCATATGGGGCAAGTGTGTTTGGCCCAGGCAAGGGCCTGAAAACCAGAGAGCTGGGGGAAGAGTCTGTGGTTTCTGTTTCTGGTTCTGATCTGGGCCCTGATACTTCCTACTCCTGCTGTGGCCTCCACATCTTCCTCTGTAAAGTGGGCACAAGCTTCCCACTCTACACATACACACCCCTTCCACCCAGTGCCCCCTCTTTCTGAAGAGAGCCCCTCCTGGCTTAGAGACAGAACTGCTGGAGCCTCTGGGCTCAGAGACAAAAGGGGCCCATTCCTGGAATTGCCCATCCTGGGGGAATTGGAAGAGAGAGGAGGGGTGTTCCTGTCCCCACACTGTCAGGTGGTGGGGGTGGCCTGAGCAACAGCAGGCTGACGGCACACACTCCCTCCCCGCCCCCCAATCTCTGCCGGCAGCCACTGCAGCTGTCAGGAATTAAGGGCTGGAGGCTGCTGGGGGTGGGGGTGGGGCAATGGGGGAGCAGTCTGGCTGGACAGCAGGAAAACAGCCCCGGGCAGGAAGCAGACTGCGTCAGCCAGAGCCTGGTTTGACCCTAGCCACCCCCTGTCCTCCCCACTCTCCCCCACCATGCTGTGGGGACAGGGATAGGGACTGCTTGGGACTACAGTTTGGAAAGGAGGTAGGGGCTGGGTAAGACTACTCTCAACACAGGAAGGAACAGGAGCCCAAGGTGGGAGAGGGCTTTGCAGGTGGCAGGGGGTCAAGCTCCCATTAGCTGTTGGGAAAACTGAGGCCCAGAAAGGTTTCAGAACAGGCCCAACACAATGCAGGCGACAAGACCACCCTTAGGCTACAGACCTCCTTGTTCCCTGCCCAGTGCTCACACTAGTGTTTCCCATGCTTGATGCACCCTGTCTCCTCTGAGGGGGGCCACTGGGGTCAGTGAAGCAACTCAGGAGGCTGAGACAGGAGGATCAGGATCGCAAGTAAAGTCAATCCCACCAATTTAGTGAGGCAACTTAGTGAGGAGACCCTGTCTCTAAATAAAATATAAAAAAGGCTGGAGATGGGGCTCAGTGGAAAAGTGCCCCTGAGTTCAATGCCTGGTACCAAAAAAAAAAAAAAAAAAGTACAGACTCCAGACCCCGTGTGACGGAACCAGCCTTTCCAGGCCCAAGGGCTCTGGGTCTGCATGTCTCACCCTAACCCAAGTGTTTTGGTGGGGCACCTTTGGGAAATGCTGCTGACCTGGTTGAGCAGCTGATTTCCCCCCCCTTTGGCCTGCCTCTGATGAGCGAAGGTCTCTTTGTGCCCTGCCACCTCCACTATCCATGAAATATGGAGGTACAAAGGAGAAAGACCTTTTCTTTGAAAACCCCAGGAGGCAAATACTGATTCTCAAGATCTTGCTCCTGGCACAGCTCAGGCCTGATGTCTAGGAGTGCCCAAATCTGGGGCACCCCTCCTCAGTCCAAGGATGTGTTGTGTTGTATGTGAGCACAAGGCCTTGACCTGTAGGTAGATGAGGCCCAGAGAGAGTGTGTAACTGAGGCCCAGCCCTGTATGCTCCACGCCATGGCCAAGCCCCTATCAGCAGCCCCCAGTCCCCACCCTCGCCCTGCCCTGAGCCCTGGCCCTCAGCCCAGCCCCAGCCCCCGCAGCCGCTGCCTGAGACCACAATTACAGGGCCACTGGGGGTGGGGGGGGCACGGAGGATCAAAGGCAGCTTGGAGAATGGTTCCAGCTGTGGCTGCTCTGGAGGAGCTTGAGGAAAGGGAGGCACGAGGGTGAGAACAGGTGGAACCCTCACAGCCCCAGCCTGACCCAATCCAGTCCCCTTGATCAGTTGTAAAATTTTGTCTTGGTGAAGAGAGGGAAGGATCCCCAGATCGATAAGGGGGCTCTTTGTCCTGTTGCCCAGAACTCAGCTAGGCCGGGGGGAGTTTGCTGCTCCCATCTTCCCAAGCTCCTAAAGTTTGGCCATTGAAGGGAAAGGGAGATGTTTTCAGAGTCCTTGGCCTCAGGCTGATCCTGGGTCTTCTACCAGGCTTCTTTACTCATATGCCTGCATTTTGCCTTTTCCTGGTGTGGTCACGCAAACATCTGGGGTGCCTCTCTGATCTTCCCCCATCTCCCCAGTACCACGTGTCCCACGCCACTCAGCCAGCAGGGGACCTTGACTGTGCCTGGGGCTGAGCAGCTGGGTGAGCAAATGTGGTGTCGGGGGCACTTCCAAGTTCTGCTTCTGACCCCTTCCCAGGCAACAGTGCAGAACACAGAGCCATCTCTGGGCTTGAAGAGAACTAGACTAATTATCCCAATGGTGCTTCCTGAGGCTTCACTGTCACCAGTCACAGGAAACAGCTTCCAGACCCCTGCTAGCTTGGTTGCAGAAAATGGGCCACTGACAGTTGACTAGCAGTTTACAGATTGCAGTGAACTCTCACAATGTGCTAAGAAGCCCTATTTTGTGATGGAAAGACTGAGACTCAGATAGGTTAACTGACCAACCAAAGTTAAGCTTGTAAACTAGGTCTTTTTCACTATGTTGTACGAGTTCCTTGGAATTACTTTCAACCTGCTTGTGATAGTATTGGTTCATGCCACTGTCCCAAATTTCCTTCTGTGGTATCATGGAGAAAGATACCCAGCATCACCCCAACCCATCTCACCACCAGGTCCAGGCAACAGTAGAGACTGGGAGACTGGCATCCCAGCCCTAGGTCTGGCAAGCCCATAGGTCCCAGACAATCTGGAACACTGGCAGCTTGACCTAAGATGTCCATAGGTCTCCTGCTTCCTTCTAGTTCTGCCAAGGGCTTTCAGTTCCCCAGATGTCCTGCTCCTTGGGTCTGTCCTTGTTAATAGGGAAGCTGGGCGCTGCCTGCCCCCTGGTGGTCTATGAGAGAGGTGCAGGAGATTAAAAAGTGCGGTGTAGAGCTCTGGGGAAGGCAGAGCTGTGAATTATAATCACTGCCACTCAGGAAGCCTCATTTCTCTTTGGTGTGGCCCGAATGCCAGTTCCACTCTTCTCCTGGGAAAGTTGACTGAGCCTACTTTGGTTGAGAGGTTATGTGTCTAAATTCTCCACGACCTTTTCCCAAATCCCAGGCATTTGATCTGAGGAAGCTGGCAGGAAAGAATACCAGATGCCCCTTCCTTCCCACCACAGCCTGCTGCACACCCTCCTTCAACACCCTGTCACTGTAAAACTGGAAGCCTGAGCCTGGCTAGATCACAGAGTGGATGCAGAGGCACTTTGGGGGAATGGTGGATGTACTGGAAGCCATGGCTAGGGTTCTTCACATCCAGGATGAGGACCCCTTCCTTCTGTACCACTTGAAGAACTCTGCTCTCCTCTCAGTGGTCGTAGGGGGCTGTCAACCCCAGTCATGGTACTACATCTCCATGGACACTGTTATTGGTTCAGTCAGGCAAATGACTAGGCTCAACTAGGCAGGGTCTTCCTTGGGATTTCTCCTGGGGATAACTGGGAAGGCTATTCTTTTTTGGACCCCCAGCTTTAGGAGAGCTGTGATATTAGAGAAAGGGTGCAGGGGAGGATGAGGGCAGTATGCAAACAGAAGCAGAGATACGCAGAAACAGCAGATGCTGGAGGAAGGGGACTGATGAGATGAGAGACCTATGACACCATTTGAGCCCCTGGGCTCAGCTGTGCTTAAATTCAGACTTGATGGATTTTCCATTCTTTAACTCCCTTTAGCCTAATCTAAAAGTTAGTTTTCTCACTTGCAATCAGAGCCTGTACTTGATAGACTTCTTCCTCCCTTTTTTTTCTCCTCCTCCTCCTCCTCCTCCTCCATTGGACCCAGGGTCTCTTGCATGATAGGCTAGGCAAGGGCTCAGCCACACCCCCCAGCTCCAGGACCTGGCTAATATCTGCAAAGCATAAATTCTCTATTCCCATTTTCACAGTAGCTACCATTTCTTAAATGCAAGTTTCAAGGAAATTATTATGCATCAAATGCTGTATTAAGCTGGGTGCAGTGGAGCATGCCTGTAATCCCAGCAGCCTGGGAGGCTGAGACAGGAGGATTGCAAGTTCAAAGCCAGCCTCAGCAAAAAGCAAGATGCTAAGCAACTCAGTGAGACCCTGTTTCTAAATAAAATACAAAATAGGGCTGGGGATGTGGCTCAGTGGTCAAGAGTCCCTGAGTTCAATTCCTGGTACCACCCCCCGCCCCACCAAAAAAAAAAAAAAAGAAAGAAAGAAAAAAAAAGGAAAAAAGCTGAACTAAGTGTTTTTTCTATCTAAAGAAAATAAATAAAAGCCTTCCAGGCAACTGTTTTGGATGTATTGTGATGGCTGCAAATTCTTTGCCATGTTTCCTATTAAAAGGTGGAGTCTGTTTGCTGCCGCCCCCCCCCCTTCAATTTTGGCTGGTTCTATGACTTACTGTGACCGATACAGAGTGCCAGTGATTCTGGACTTTAAGAAGACACAATTTCTGCTTCTAATTTGACACCCTCTCTTAGAAAGCAAGCCTTATGTAAGAAATCTGAGTAACCCTAAGGCCACCATGCTGGGAGGAAGCCCAAGACAGTCACATCAAAAGAATACTAAAAGAAGCTCTGAGGCCCTAGATATGGGAAGGAAGACTCTTAGGCAGTCCAGCCCAGCTCAGCCCCCAACCTGAGGGCCTACCATATGGAGCAGAACCACCCACCTGAGTTCCAAAGAATGTCTGACCTGAAGAATCCTGAGAAGTAATTTCTTTGGAATTGTTCATTATGCAGCAAGGGATAATTGAAATGGGGTGATATTCCCATTGTTTATAGGCACATAAACTGAGGCTAGGTTAGCCTATGTTATAAACTAAGCAGTTGCAGCTTCAAACTCAGAGCTCTTGAATGCAAAGCTCATCCTTTGTCCTACATTGCATTATTTGGACGGGGGAAAGTGAGGACTTCAAATACCCACAATTCCCCCAGGTTTCTCCAGAACTGCTCACATCCCTTTACCCCCAACTTTCAAAGGAGCCAGAAGGAAGGTGGTGTGGTTGGGTGCCAAGAAAAAACTCTTTTCCCCTCCAAGCAGGACTAGAAATGTGTGGGCAGTCTTTTCAGTGCTAATAGGGGTAAGGTTAGTTTTGACCACAGAAGAAGCTGGTGTTGCTAATCACCTAGTTTCATCATATTCTACAGTTGATAAACTGCTTTAATCTCATGGATTTGGCTGGCCCCAAAAGCCTACCCTTGAATTCCTCAGGGGCCACAGAAATAAACACAATGCCTAAATATGATGGACAGGGCTGGCCCCAGAGCAGAGCACACCAGAGGCTTCTTGTCTCCCTTTCCTGGACCTTCTCGTCCCTTTAAAGTGGAGGCTCCCATTGTGAGACAAAAAGGGTAAAAGTGTGAAGGTTCAGGATTTCCAGGAGAGTCCAATACGGTGGCAGAGGATACAGGTACCCAGGTGACAACCTTTAAGATGCTAGTTCCATCAAAACCATCTCCCTTTACACACTCCTTCTCGAGCCTTCTGGCAGCCTGAGGGAGGCAAGTCCTCCTCTCAAACCATGCATCTAGTCCTATTGGTTTAAATATCTTTATTGATGCTAAACTCACCCATCCATCCCATGGCCAGTGGTTCTGAGGAGCCCCTCTCCAGAGGCCTAGAGACCGCCTTTTTGGTTTCCACCTAGAGGGTTTGTATAGACTCCCCCAGAAACTCCCAGAGCGCCTCTCCAGAATCCGTCCGGCGCACTTGGCCTTCGTGGGCGGATGCATACCCCAGGCCACTGTCTCCAATTTCCCTAAGCCTGGGAGGTGGAATTTCCCAAGGAAAGGCTAGGCTCAGGCAGCGCTCCCTACTGGAGCCCAGAGGTCCTGCTGGTGCCGAAAGGCGAAAGGCGGCTCTGCGTAAATGGTGAGCTGGGCAGCGGATCAGAGGCAGAGGCTGAGCTCCTTGCGCACGCGGCAGCGGTGGCACTGCACCACGCAGCACCAGTGGAAGCGGCACAGGCAGTTCTCCTCGAGCTGTACGCTCTCTTGGCGGTGCCCACGGCCGCAGCACAATAGATCGCAGCCACTGAGGTCCGGGGCACTGCTGTTGCAGGCACGGCCGCGAGTGCCTGGCGAGCCGGTGCGCCGGTTGGGGGCACAGAAGTCTGGCGAATCCGCGGCGTACAGGAGGTCGGCGCGGCCTGGCGGCTTGAGCGTGCGAACCGCGGGCAGTAGAGCCTTGCCGTCGTTGGTGCCCATGACTCGTGAGGCGCCGTGGAAGCGCTCCAGCAGCCGCGCTCCCACCTCGCGGAACGGGGGCAGCTTCTGCCAGCAGGTGCGCAGTGCGCAGGAGCCGGACAGTCCGTGGCACTTGCATTCGGTGCGCGTGTGGCTCCGCACGGCCTGAGGGGAGCAGGGGAGGGATGGGGACAAATGAGGGGCACGGGGCGGGGAAAGAAAGGCCCATAAGAAAGACAGAAAAAAGATTGGGGGCAGGAGGTGTGAACCGAATGGAGGATTAAAAAACAATTTAAAAAGGGAGAATGCCAAGCGAGGAGGAGAAAATTGAGGAAGCGACAGCTCAGCGAGAAGCGAGAGGAAGAATGACAGGACGGAGAAGTAAGAGAAGTGGAAATTGGGGGGACAGTAAGTTCCATAGAGATTCCAGCGTCCAAAGCCAGGGAGAAAGCAGAATGGACAGACGCCAAGGGTGAAATTCTCACTGGAAAAGGGGAGAGGCGGGGAGAGGGGGCAGCTGTGGAAGCTTAGCCTTCCTGCCAACCTGGCCTTCTCATTCCAGCCTCTCAGGGCCCCAGGCTGGGCTGAGCAGACACAGAGCCCGCCTGGGCGTCTGTCCCCACCACCCCTCCCAACCCTCCTGACAGGTATGCGGGCCTGTCCGGACATTCCTCTCCTGGCCCCCTCCTCCTTCCCTGCCCAATGCCTCAGGCTGGAACCCTAAGGGACGCACAGTGTGTGTGTGTGTGTGTGTGTGTGTGTGTGTGTGTGTGTGTGTGTGTGTGTTTCCCTAGAACACTCTAGGATTGGGGCACAGGACGCAGGAGGGCCCCAGTGAATACACTACTGAGAACAGAACCAAGGAGGCTTCCCTCTTCTTTGTTGTTTGGTCTGAGGCTGGGGTCTAAGAGCCATAATCCCACATGTACCAGTCAGATGGCCCATGAAAATCAACTGTAAAGCTCAGAGGTCAGGGGCTAACTTGACCTACAGATTTGTGTGACCTCTCTCTCCCTGACCCTCACCTGCCCTACTTCTAGAACCATCCGACCCAGGTAGGTTTCTTATCCCTCAACAATAGTCCTGGGACCCTCTTCACAGCAGAGGGGGAATAGTAGGGTGGGGCTGCCATGGCTCTGAGCTTGTGAGACCTGATCTGGGGTTACTGGGCAACCTGTTGGAATGCCCAGAAACAGAGCTTTCCAGGCCTCCACCTGACCCCTTCCTCCCTCTGCCAGGTTGGGCCTCTGGTCCTTCACTCCTTTCCAAACCTGCTTTCCCTTCCAGCCTGCTCTGGGTCCTTTCTGGGCCTCCCTCACTTCCCTGCCTCCAGACCCCATACCTTTGTCCCTGCTTCGATTCTTGCTTCCATCCTCCGTCTTTGTCTCCTTCTCTTGCTCCTGACCTGGCATCCAGATCTCTACCCACCCCAGCTTTGCCTCACCTGTCTTGTGTCAGAGGTCCTCTCCCACCTTGGGTTCCTAAAGACCCTGGTTGCTGTTCTCTGAGTTATCAGCCAGCCTCAGGCCCTCCGAAGCCCTGTCCACTTCTGGATTGGACACCTCTCCTCTCACCTTCCACAGGCATCCATGTCCCTCCCAACCTTCCCAAGTGCCTCCTCTGTCCTGTTCACTCTCACCAACACACTCCTTCACCGACACTCTTCACTCACGCCCACACTTCCATAAACATGCTGCCACCCACACTGTACTCGCCAGCACACCATTTCCACACTGACCCCGTGCACACCCCTCCCCATACGCACCAGCCGGCCTGCCTCATTGTTGTGTAGTTGCACCAACGCTCGGATGTCTCCTCGTCCCCGCTTGTGTCGGGCATCCATAAAGAGCCTGGACTTCTCATCCCCAAAGTCCACGTCGTCACCACAGCCTCCCCACTCCCAGGCAGCGGTGGCGTCTGGGGAGCCTGCGGGTGCAGGGGGCCCTGGGGTGCCAGGCAGGCTGGAGGGCCGAGGCGGGGCCCGACCCCGGGGGGCCTGGCAGCCACACTGCAGCAGCTCGCCCATGGAACAGGCCTGTGTGACCGCGTGGCTGGCGCCAGCAGCCGTAATTGCAAAAACGAAGGCGGTCTCCCTAATGTCTGTGGATGAAGGAGGGACAGTCAAGTGGCAGGGAGAGGCCTGGGAGACAGGGTCTATGCAGGGTGTGGAGGGGCAAGGTGGGCCAGGGAGCCCAAGATCAGCGGGGAGGTCGGACTCAGGCATCCTCCCCCAAACTTCTCCCCTCTCCTCCAGCTTTCCAGCAGAGAGGAAGCAGCCCCTCTCCCACCAGGCCATCTCCCCACACTGACCCTGCTGCAGGATGCGCCCAAAGGCTTTGCTGTGGCTGGAGCAGTTCCAACGTCGGAAGCGGAACTGGAACTGGCACTCTCGCACCCCAAGCCGGGCGCCCCGGGCTAACTCTGCTACCACTTCTGGCTCAGCCTGGCACAACTCAGCCTGCCGCCCTGCCAGTCGTCGTGCCTTCCTGCAGATGCTGGTGGGGTCCATGACCAAGGGGCTGCCCACAGCCCTGGGGATCATAAAACAGCAGGTCAGGGGAGTAACTCAGAAAAGAGCAAGCCTGGAAGAGAGTGAGACCAACCCCACTCAGCCCATAGCCAGGAGCTATGGTGTACCTCCCTATCAGCTGAGATGAAGGTTGTCCTATCTGGTTCCCTTACCATACCATGTCTGTGTCCTCTCTTGACTGCATTCTAGACTGAAAATTGCTAAAGAGCAAGATGCAGTCTCACTCATCCTTCTGTGTACATCTTAATTAACAAATTCTTATGGGAACGTGACTCAAGATGAAGGCAGTTGGCACAAGGTAGGCCAAGGCTAAAATTCAACAGGCCTAGCCCAAAAGGGAGACAAGGAAGAAATTAGCAAAAGAAAGATCAAGAAGGCTGTCAAAGAAAGCATACATCAGAAAGAGACACCAAAGAGCCAGTATGGTAATACACACCTGTAATCCCAGCTTCTTGGGAGGCTAAGGCAAGAGAATCACAAGTTCAAGCCCAGCCTGGGCAACTTAGCAAGACCCTGTTTCAAAATAAACAATTTAAAAAAGGGCTGGGTATGTAGTTCAGAGGTAGAGCACTCCTGGGTTTATCTCTAGCACAGAGAGGGAGAGGGGAAGAGAGAGGAGAGGAGGGGGAGAGACGGCACACAAAGAAAAGTAAACAGCATCAAGGAAGGATCTGGTCTTAGTGGACCACAAGATGGATATGTTGGACAGACCAAATGAAAGGGAGGCACCATCCCAGGGCCATAGAGGGTCATGAGATGTTAGAATGGCTAGGGAAGGGACCTCCGGGGAGGTTTAACCCAGGTATCTCCTTTGTAGAACGGGAGAGGTAGGCTTAGATCTCTAAGGTGGGAGCCTAGAACTACCCCCATATCCTCCGTTTCCCTGAATTGAAGAGCAGAAGGAAAGAAATAGGGACCGAGTCTCTGCAGCATTTCTGCAGAGTAGGTAACACTGACTCTTCTTCAGCTCCAAGGTCTGTGGCTTTCCCAGAGCAGGATGGCAGCAAGCCAAGGCCTATGCCCTGGGGTGACATATCCAATTGGGCAATGGGGGTGTGTTTGGCTTGGTGGGTAAAGACCTCAAGGGAAGTTCCACACACTTTCAGAAATCCCTCCGCCCTTGCCTTCATTCCATCTGAGGAGAGAGCTGACATTTAGTTTCCATAGGTTGTCAGCCAAGAATTCACACCTGGGGGGAACCCGTTTAATCAAATGGCCCCTATTTGAACACTTAACTGGGATCCTTGTCTTAAAGAAATATGGGGACACAGCACTTGGAAGGGTAATTTGAGACCATCCCAAAGCCCTCTGCAAAGGGCAGAGATAGACTGGTTGGGAAGAAGGGTCTCCAGAGAAAATGTAGAGGAGAATCATGGCAGATGGGTGAAAGGTCAAGGTGACCTACTTTTCAGCTTTGCTTGAGTACATATCTGCCCCACTGTCCCCATTTGCTCCACAAGTACAGGCTGCCCAGGCATGTTCTGAGATGTAATGATCTTAAATAGCAGCAAGAGGAATTTAGGTCTTAAGGTAGAACTCAGCACTAAGGATGAGGTGTTGTAGGAAGATATGTAAGCTCAGTATTTTAAGGCTTCCTAACACTCTATCTATGATCGCTTGATCTATCTATCTATCTATCCATCTATCTATCTGTCTATCATCTACCTCTGTCTCTCAGGTAGGATTAGGTTGCTGTCATTATCCCTACTCACACAGGGATAGTTCAGGAACTATCTTTTCAATGGAAAGATTTCTACTCCAGACAACTCTTCCATTGAGCTTAGGACCGGCCCAACACCAGCCCCTCTCTTTCCCCAATCCCAGAGAAGGGACAGGCGGAGCAGAAGGGAGTAGACAAAAGCTGGAGATCCCAAGCTGGTTCTTAATGCCAGTGACCCTGGAGATTTGATCAGTCTCTATGTATCTACCCATCTATCAATTTATCTATCCTCTCTCCATTCACCTATCTCACCTCGTTATAAAAAGAATCTGAGCAGCCTCCAGCATAGCTAATACAGGGTCAGCAGCTAAGACTATGAAAATTATGACAGTCTCATTTTCCTTTCTCTAGCAGATTTTCAGATGCCTAATTTCTATTTACCCCCAATGTTAACTATGAAAATTTGCATATTATGAATCATGTTACATATGAATAACATATGTAGTATATAATACAATAATGAATACCATTTAATACATGTTTCTGAATAAATGAATGACCATCTTCCCAAGGAGGAAATCCTCCCCTGAGCCCAGGCCACTGTGCATGTGTTATTTCATGGCTCCTGATTCACTTCCTGACATATTTTTTTTTTCCTACTGGCTGGGTGAGGCTCTGCGAACTCTCCACAGCCCCTGCTGCTAAGTTTCCCAGCCCCCCCCCACTCTTGCCCTTTGCTGACTCCCATTCCCAAGGTTGACTGGACTTATCTTCCAAGGTCACTCTGCCCCATCCCTCTCCTCTCCCTCCTCCTCCTCCTCCTCCTAGGAAGGCAGGAAGGAGTGGGAACAAGCAAGGGAGAAAGGCAGAAACCTCTTGACCTTGTCTGCTTCCCAGGAGCTAGAGATAGGAGAGGAATCGTGGGGAGTCTTCAGGGCAGGGCCCTCCAGGAGATGGGGCTGGCCCTTCACAAGGTCCAGGGGCCGCCTCAGAGCCATTCCTGGTTTGGGTCTGGCTCCCGGGTTGGCTGGCTTCCTGGGAACTGGACTTGTTTACGAGCTGGTCAGGAGGCGGGATGGGCAGTGATAGCAGCTAGAATCCCAAGGGACCAACTTACTCCCTGCCTTCCCATCCTTGCTTCCATCCCAGAGACATAGGAAATGAAACAGAAGAGGCATGGCAGGGGCACCCCAGGCAAAACACTGTACAGAGCTTCTGAACCCTGAATTCTGCCAGCTCTGTGTGAGCTAAGCCACTCTGAACAGATCAGTTCCCACTTGGGGCTTCAGAAAAATGAATTAGAAGGAAAGCCTCATCCTCCCACCCCCAAATTTAACATTTGATTCCAGATCCAGGACTAACTGCCTCTCTCCCCAGTGTCCCTTCTTCCTTCCTTCCTTCCTTCCTTCCTTCCTTCCTTCCTTCCTTCCCTTCTGCTTCCTCAATGATCCCATCAGGAGATTTGGATTAAACTCTGTTTTTTGGGCCTCTGGATCAGCCCAGAAAATATATGTTTCTTTGGGGAATTTGCATGTCTTAGAGTCTGGAGGGCAGTGGTGGTAGGAATATTCAATATATAGAATCTGCAGTTCTAATCAACTACCATTACTAGAAAAGAGCTTGTCCCTAAAATAATTCAGTATTGAGTCAAGAAGGATCAAGGTCTAAGAGCTTGGCCACTTGGATCACACTAAAGTCTCTCTCCCATGGACCATGGTTGGTAGGATCAATGCCCAGGAAGATGCTATCAGAGGTCAGCCAGTTTCTACTGGTAGCCTCTGTAGACCTAAGCTCCAGAAGCCCCAGGGTTCTAGATTCCAACTTATCTTTTCACCTTTATTTAGAGGGTCAAAGAAACTAGTCCACCCCTAGCCACCTCACCCCTGTTACACAGATAAGGGTCAGGCCCTGGCCACTCACTGGAGGTTTCCCCACTGCAAGAAAAGTTAGATGACATAAAAATCTAAACAAGGTTGGAGGAAATGACTTTTGTGAGGTATGGGAGGACCCCAGGTGGCCTCTCACATCTTCCTCCCCACGCCTCTTCCTCCTAGCAGGGTTCTGAATCCATCCAGACCATACCACTTAATTTCTAGACTCAGAGCCAATATCTGTGTACCCCTAAGTCGTCAAAATCCTTGCCAGCATCTCTCCAAGCTCAACTCAGAACCCACTGGGCCCTGAGGAGCCTCCCCTGAGTCCCTGCCCTCCACCTCCTCATCACCCCAAGTGTCCTAGCGGTCACTCACCTGGGGGTGTTTACTGGTTTGCAAGCAAATTCGCTTGTTTTATCTCTCAATTAGATAGAAAACTCATAAAAGACAAAAATCTCACAAAGGACATGGTGTCATCAGCAGGGCCCATCAGGGCTTTGGGGATTGATCAGACTTGGGGTGGGATCTGGGCTCTGCCATTTGCTTGTTCTATGAGGTTGAGTGAGTCCCCAACATGTGATGCTGGTACTTAGTATTTGTTGAGTGGATGATAAAACTTACCCTTCTGCTCCTGTTTCCTCAATTGGAAAACGTAAATAATAATGCCTACCTCCTTGCCTGGTTACCTGTGCCAAAGACCTGTCCAGAGGATGGATTGAGACAAGGACTTCTGGTCATCCCATTCACTTCATCTAACTCTTGGGTCTGCACAGCGCAGGTGGTCTGTTTGGTTTCCTGAGAACACCCTTTTCTCCAACTCCCTGCCTCACTTCTCAGCCTGGATCTGTATCACCTCCTCCTTCATCCAGCCCTGCCCAGGTATTTGAGTACCCTCTAGGGCCCCTCTTCTTCCTCAGCAAGCACTCCTGATGGGATCATTGAGGCCAAAAGGCCCACAGTCCATATGGGTGCCCAGCCTCCTCTGGAGGGTCTCACAGCAGGCCTTCCTGTATTTCCCGCCCCCCCCCCAAGGTCCCTAGACTGACCCCACCTGCCAGGAGCCAGCAGAGGGAGCCCTGAGCCCTGGGGCTGTGGGTGGGGGCTGTATGGAGGTGGAGGAGGTGGGTGGTGGAGAAGGGGCAGAAAAATGTTGCCTGACGGCTGCTGAGGCTGCCGGGCCTGTGCCCGCCCGCCTGTCCTGTCCTGCTCTGTCTAACTCAGTAATTACTGTTCCCCCTCCCCCAGTCCCTACCCCCACCCCAACTACCACATCAAAGCCAGTGATGCCCCAGCTCCATTAACCCCTGCCTCCCCACTGTCCACCAGTGACCCCCATTCCTTCCCTCCTCCACTCTGACCCAATTTGGTTCCCTCTGTCTGTCCTCAATGCCTCTCTCTTCACGGCTCCTGGAGAGGCCTGGGCTTTGCCTTCCCTGAGAGACCTCACCATATAAAAGGGTTTCCTACTGGTCATGGCTCTGGGAGGCAAAGCAGTGGACTGGCTCTTAGTGGATGCCCGAGGAGTCTGTTGCACACCTTCTGCTCTCCCCAGTAGGGTGGGGAGCACCCATCTGGGGGTGGATAGGGGAGCAAAGGGGCCTGTGAAAGGCCTTGTGGCCCTTTCCTGATGCCCACCTGCCACTGCACGCAAGGACGGAGCTGAGCAGAAGGCAAACTCTCAGCCCCAGCTCTCAGCTACCAGTATTCTGGGGCACTGGGCAAGTCACCTCCTGTCCCTGGGCGTCCTGTCCCACCATGAATATTGGACCAGATGATCTCCGAGTTCCTTTTAGATCTACTTCTAGTTTAAACAGAGGACTCAGAGCTGATGGAACCAGGCAGAAAACCTCGTGGCAGAATTTTCTCCCTCAACTCTTCCGGCGTTCCAGCTGGGGCATGGAGGTCCGGAGCCACTCTCACCAGTTGCAGAGGATAGGTCTTTTCCTAGTGTTCTGGCTCTACTGGCCCCCAGCCTGGCTGCCAGCCCTGCCCAGCCCTGCCTCATCCCTTCCACAGCTGCACTTCCCCATCAAAGTGTTCATTCTGGAATCCCCCTTGCTGGGCCCTGGTGAGCAGGCCTCCCACTGACCTCCCCCCACCAACTCCTCTCTTCTGATGAGAACGGGGCAGGAGGGCCGCACCCCCCAGGAAATGTCACAGTGCCAGGACTCTGGTGGGCCCAGGGCATGCTCTGGCCTGGATCAAGCCAGCCTCCTTCTGCCCCTGCCCTTTTCTGCTCACAGCCTCATTGTCTCCCTTGGGGAAGCTGCCAAGGCGGGAGGCCTGGAGTGGGGAATGGATAGCCACCCTACCCCCATCCCACCCGACCCTGGAGCTTGGCAGGGGCCAGCAACAGGACTGACCATGAAGGGTCAGGGGTCCCAGATTAAGACAGAATTGGAAAGGGTGGCCAGGTTCGGCCTGGGGTGGAGGTGACAGCTGGAAAACTTGGGTGTTAGAAGAGGCCAAGGTCTTTCCCTGCTTCCCTGTGGAGCCAGAGAGGAGGCTATCCTAGGCCTCTGGTGCCTGTTTCCTTTCCATATGTGAAGTGGGGGTGGTGAAGGCAAGATGGGATGTGGGAGGGGACTGGGTGGTGTTTTTCCTAGTGGAACAAGAGGAGTTAGTTTTCTCTTTCAGAGAAAAAAATAAAACAGAAAGAAGAAAGGAAAAGAGAAGGGAGATTGATTTAGCACTTCCATAAGAGTGAGCTCTTTTCTACATTTACTGATTGAAGGTATAAATAAAGATGGGTCAGACATTGTGAAGAACTTCCTGGGGGAGAGCAGGAGAGGAGCAGGGTAAGAGGGGGGAGCTGGTGAGCCAGGATGCCAGAGCCTCTCCTTCTCTATCCCACTCTGCAGACTACTGGTACTAGAGCATAAGGTGGATGGCCTGAAGGCAGTGAGCTGGACAAGATGACCTCAAGAAAGCCTGGCCAATGTCCTGGAATCTGGGATTCTGAGATTCACAAAGATAATGGTTACAAGATGGATAGAAAAAAGCTGGTAGCAGAGTCCAGAATACATGCATTGAGATGGGGAGGGGGAGGCAGAAAGGAAAGGAGAGCAGAAGGGAAACTTCTTTGGAACCTGAAGCCAGGTCCCTGAGCCAATTTCAGGGCCTGAGTCACCCTCCGCCTAGACCCTCCTTTCTACTCAGAGGTCCTCAAGGCCCCTTTGATCCCAGCCTGGCCACTGCTGGTATGTCAGAGTGGCTGCTGTAGGTCCTGCTGCTTTCCTGGCTACCATTTGGAGCTCTGACCAGCATCCTGAGAAGTAAGGAGAAGAAGGCCAGCAGAGCGCGTCCTGGACATCGGAGAACAACCTGAAAGCTCCCAGCTAAAGTGAGCTGGGAGGGACAGGAAGAGCCTCAGGCCAACTACTGAGCCAGATCCCACCCACCAGCCTAACCACCCACCAAACCTGACCTTGGAGGGCAGTGGTGAGGTGGGGTGGGGACTGGAGTAGGCAGAGTGAAAGATCAAGTGAATGGGAGTCAAGGCTTAGACCAAAGGAATGAATCTTCAGAAATCCAGGAGAGGGAGGGGGCTGAGGCAGGTGGGAGGGTCAGGCTCTCTCTGAGGCACCTCTGAGTGAGGCATTCTCAGCCACCTTATCACCCAGGCCCCTCACTCTTCACCCGGCTCACCCTGCAGCTGTGCCATGAAGGCCTCTGTGTTCTCCCACACCTGCCCTCCTCAGCTCCTCCCCCACTCCCTGCATCCCAGCTTCAGGGTCAGTCTCTGAGGGACCAAGCTCCTCTTGGCTTCCACCCAGCAGTCCCTCTTGAACAAAGAAACCCCCACAGATACCAACCCCTGGAAAGACCTAATCAACCAGTTTGACAATATTCCACAAACCTATCTTCAGCACCTAAAGATATAAAGACTCTGACTTCCAGGAGCAGGATAGAGACCCCACAGCAGATGGTTGTCTGTAAAATGCAGTAATTACCCAATGCTTGGGGCACTGGGAGCAAAGAGAAGGCAACTGAAGGACAGAGAGACAATTTCATGGAGGAAAGTGGAATTTTAACTGTAAGGATTAGAACGATTTGACAGATGAGAAGGGAGGAGAGGGAAGGCAACTGCCACCAGAGAACAACCCTGACCCCAGACCTCGAGAAAAGGCAGAGTTAGGATAGGTGTGTTTGAGAAAGGAGAGATCCCTTCACTAAGTTTTAATTGGGACTCTAGATTTTGAATTTAAATTAATCACATTTTTTGCCCCCTGGGGACCTTGGCCTGGAGAAGCTGGGCTGTGAAAGGTATTTCTGAATGTCAGATCATTTCCCCAACTAAACCTCCCAGCGAGCCTTCCAGGTAGAAAGATCGTTATCCCTACTTTATAATTAAGACCTTGCCGGACTGGGAGGGAAAGTGACTTGCCCAAGATCACTGATTTAATGGCTGAGATTAGATCTCAGGTCTGTCTGCGCTACTGCATTGTGCTAAACTAGGATCAAAGAGCACATGTTCCCAATTGAGACCATGATCATCCTCAGTTTGCCCCCTTATTGACACCCAGGAGGGATGTCTTTCCCGCATCACGGAAGAGATAACCGCTGGCAACTCGCTGTGTGGGCATCCTACTTTATCTCGCCAGAAGAGAGGATTTGCCTGCCTAACCCCTCCTTCCAAACCAGCGAGGTGGGCGAGGACTGGAGTGTGGGAGTTCAACCAATGAATTGGTAATATGCAAATAGAGAACCTTCTGCCTTCTTAGGATTGGATGATCCATTAGCACTATTGTCCAAATCCCTCCCCTCTAAACGCTGAGCTATTCCCCGCGGGTTTGAGGCTCCGTAGACTTAAGAAAAGGGGTAGTGGGGGGGGGGGGAGACTTCAGGATTTCGATCTCTGAGCAGACCAGGCGGGCATCCACCTTCCTCGCCCTGCCCATCCCTCAAGGCTCAAAACTCCCGCAACCTTCGCTGGCTAGTGTCTGCTCTACCTAGGCCAAGGCTAGATGCCAAGACTTTGAAGATGTCCCCTGTTCCTTGGCAAACCAGGTCCCTCTCCCTTCCACCAGGATCCTCCCGGCTCCCGCATCTCCTGGGCTGCACTTTTATTTATTTATTTTTTAATCAATGACCTTCATATCTGGAAGGGCCAGGGGCCTGGATCCCTTTCTTGCTTTTCTTTCTCTTCCTTGTTAGGGGGAGAAAGTAGAGAAAGTCAGGGTCCTGACTCAGTTTCCCCCTTTGCATTCCTTTCCTCTATACTACTGCCCACGCTGAAGAAGGCACAGAGGGAAGCTGGAGGGCTGGTAGGCAAAGAGGGGAGAGGGGCAGCTGTTTGACTCTCTGCCTTCCCACCTTTTTCCTCTGAGGAGGGAGCGCCCAATATCCAGCCCCCCTCCCCTAGTTCCGGAACCCTCCTCACTCATTCTTTTCTTCAAATCTCTGATTACAGATCTCGGTCTCAGAAACTCTTTCCTACCTACCCGCCAATTCTTAGTGATCTGAACTGAGCTCAGTACTTTGGGGGAGGGGAGGACCGGGGAGGAGGAAACACAATAGAATGTGTCCAGGGGTTGGGGACGTCAAAGTGGTACTTAAAAGGCACCCCCGGCGGAGACCGTGAGGAGAACTCCAGGCACCTTTGCCCAGGGTCCCCAGGCCACTGTCCTGCAGCAGGGTTCCGCGAGCAGATAAAGTCCGTAAAGTCAGGAGTACAGTGCGGAGCCCTTGGACTGGTCCACGGATCCCCACCCTCTGAGTTCGGAGCCGCACTGGGACAGCCCCAATGCAGCACTCACCACCACAGTCCGCCGACGTGCGCTGGACACAGGAGTAACAGCAACAGCAGCCCGAGGAGGGAGGACACGGACGGCAGCATCGTGGCTTGTCTATCGCCTGCAGGCGCGGGCAGCAGGCGAGGCTGCAGAACGAGTAGGTGCGCTGGGCCGCCAGGGCTTCAGGACGAGCTCAGCGACTAAGGCGGCGGTCTGGAGGCGATGGCTCCGCCGGCGGCGGCGGCGGCGGCGGCGGGGGGGCCCATCCCGGGCGAGGAGGGCGCGGCGGAGGCGGAGAGCGGACCGGGCAGCCAGTGCCTGAGTCTCCTGCCGAGCTCGCTCGGGAGAAGAAATCAGAGCCGGGGGCGGGGGTAGGAGGGGAACGGGGCCCGGGCGTGGGCGGGGGCGGGGGGCAGGGGGGCCGTGGGGGTGGCAGTTGCGACAGTCAGGCGGCGGGACTCTCGGGAGGGAGCGAGAGCCCCGGGGCGGCGAGCGCAGAGCGCAGCAGAGGGCGGGAGCCGGGTGCCGGGGCGGGGCCGCAGCGCGCTCCTAGCTGCGGGACCCGCCCGCCTCACCCCCTCATCCCGCCTCTCCGGGCTGCCCCCCGCCGCCCCGGGCCGTTAGGAGTCGGGGGCAAGGAGGGGCGGGGAAGAAGAGTAGAGAGGGGTAAGAGAGGGAGGAAAGAAGAAGAGCTGAGGGAGGGGGGGCTGGCTTGAAGGGAGACGTTTGACAGGTTTGTTGACTGTAAAGAGAGAAAACTTCCCAGGAATGAAGGAGTTTGGGGGGGCGGAGAGCTGTGCAGAGGGAGATGCTGTGCTGGCGGGGACCAGGAGAGGAAGTGGGCCTGGGGCGCGGGATGCTCCGGGAGGGGTGTCAACTCCACTGGCAGCCCAGCGGACCTCGGAGGGATCACCTCTTCAGAACGCGGTCTCTGCGCCACACGCCCCTTCCTCAACCTTTCCTGGAGGAAAGGAGGAAGCCCTAGGCCTCCGCTCCAGCTCCCCAGCCATCCCGCCTCTTCAGGCCGGTGTTCAGGGGCGGGAGTGGGGGGAGATTAGACAGCAAGGGGAGCCTCTCTAGGGCCAGCGCTCGAGTGCTCGCACGTGTAAGCGAGAGCAAGGGAGGAGGTTGCGGACTTCCCAGAGATGTGCGGCCAGAACTCGCTGCAGCAGCGCCTCGCGTGTCCGCGGTCCCTTCCTCGAGTTCCTCCCCCAGCTTGGCCCGGGCAGAGGGTGGGAGAGCCAGCTGCAGGTGAGATGGCGTTTATCTGATTCTCTAATGCCACAAAAATGTCTTTGATGCCCCCGGGCCCCTCCCCACGAGGGGGAGATCAAAGGCCCGGTGGGGAGGAGGGACAGCTCCATTCATCACGCCAAGCGGCTGGCAGCGGGGCGGCAGCCCCTGCTCCTCAGTTCGGGGCAGAGGCCCCCCGACATACCCCAGGAGTGCAGAGGGACAGGTGGTGCTGACGTTCTGCAGCAGGGGCCAGTTTCCCTATCACTACCATTTAGAGAATCCACAACATTTTAAGGGTGTCCTTGAAGGGAGGACAGATACAGCACCTCAAGCCCATGTGGCAGAAACTTCAGGCACCAGGAAGAAAGCTCTCCCTTGTCTGGGGTGGGCTCTGGAAGTGGAGACTGAGGTCACTGCCAAGAAAGACAAACACCCCTAGTGAATAAGAGAATGCACTATCCTGAGTATCCCAGATAGTGGGGAAGAGTGGATCAAGATGAGGCTGGTTGTCCAAGGGGAAGCAACAAAAGACTATAGATGCCTACCCCAGAAGAGGAAAAAGATCTGGGAAAGGAAGAGGAATAAGTAGAGAAGAAATAGAGAAATGTTGGCCCAGAGGAAGCCCCTAGGTTTTCTGGGAGTCCCACCTGGTGTCCAGGCTGGGTCTGACCAGTCCTTTGTACTGGTGCAGAGAGCTGAAGGGTACTCTGCAAAAAGAGAAGGAGCAGAGGGGGGCAGTAGCTAAGTGAGACAGTGGTCATTTTAACCTTCAACAACTTCCCAATGCCTAGTGATTTTGTACTCACAGTTGTCATTTCTGCAGGGCAACACTAACCCTGGACACTGCAAATTCAGAGACATATCCATTTGGGCCAGATGGTGCTAAACAGGCAGCCAGAGTACTCTAAGGGCTCCCTGGAGGCTGTAGGTGACAAGTGACCAGTCCCTGGGGAATACTGCCTGGGTTCCAAACCCCCTGCCCACCCTGCCCCCACCCTGCTACTGTTATTGCAGATTATGAAATGCTCTCCCTATCCTGCATTCTTCTCTGAGGCAAGAATTTTAATGTATTTGTCTTTGTCATCAGGGGACCTGGGCTCTGGGACCGCCCTGCCTCTGCCTGAGGAGGGAGCGCCCCAAATCTAGTCCTGGCTGACTCCAGACCCCAGCCTCTCTCCGTTGCCACACCCCCCATGCCCTAGCCCTACCCCTTGCCTCCCCCTCTGAAGATACAGTCTCTCTGTGGGGTGGATAAAAATGATGTTATTGAAACAACAGAATTGGGAGCAGTGGCAGGGAGCAGGGATCAGCTCAGGAAACTGGGGCGTTTGCCAAGAAGCCTTCTCCCCCGCAGGCAGCTTTTCTGCCCCCACCCCCCACCTTTCCTACAAACACACACAGCTCACCCCACCCCTCCTGCAGCGCTGGCTCTGGCCAGATCTAGCACAGAATCTTTAGCCATCCCTGAACTCCCCAAGCTCTGATCCTTCCCCCATAGAGTCCCACTTCAGAATCACTTGGTGTGGGATTGCCTGTCCAAGCTTTGGGCCAGGGAGGTATGGGCTGGAGTCCGTGATGGGCAGGAAACCTCAGTTTCCAGGGCTTTGGTTCCAGCAGCAACCTTACTTCTGCCCACTCCCCTTTGCCCTCTCTGCATTCTTATCTGGGGTTGCTTGGCATCTGGGTAGAGCCAGATTGATGACTTCTGTCCACAAATTTTCAGAGACATGAGTTCAGATGTTTCTGAGCCTTCACCTCCCCGCTGTCATCCTAGTAGCCTTTCTAGAGAGCAGGACTGGGAAGTGGGAGATACAGACCAAGGCACACAAGATAAATCAAGATGTGTGTTCCCGTAGGCACGCTCACACACTGACAGCTGGCACAGGCGAGCAGATAACCCCATAGAAACCACACTCCTCCCCTTAGGCAATGCTGGGTAACTTTCACCCACAGGTACAGATGGACAGAGATGCACTGGCTCAGGCTGAAATGAACACCTGCCTCCCTGGAGATTGCATGCAGGTGCATGCGCGTGCACATGCCACTTCTACACAAATGCACATGCAGAGAAATGTTCATGAGGGGCACTCTGGGCAGCAGGAGTGGGGAGGTGCCAGCCTGACCCCTCTTTGGGTACTGAGCTCTTCCGCCTCTTCCCCCATTGCTTGCCTTAAGTGCCAGGAACCTCTAAACTCCACTTCTAGTCCCTGTGCAAAAAAGAGACAGAGAAGGAGAAACCTGGGTGTCTGATTAAGGGGCTGAAGAAGAAGGAGGGGCAGAGGTGGTGACTGTGGAGGGGGGAGAGAAGCAGCTGGAGACAGATAACATCGGAATGGCTGCGGGGCGAAAGCAGAGCCCTCTGTCTCTGTAGGATTCTCTCTAGCTGCCTTTTCTGTGTCTTTTCACGTTTCTCCCATGGCTAGAATTTGGTCTCTATTTGTGTCTGTCTCTAAATTTCTCTCTCTCTCTCTCTCTCTCTCTCTCTCTCTCTCTCTCTCTCTCTCTCTCTCTTTCTTCTTCTTTTTCTTTTTCAGAATGACCAAAGCAGCAGGAGCCCAGGAATTTGGGCTTATGACCCTTCCCCTCTCAATAACCTTTCTTTCTCTTCTTCCTCCCTCCTTCTTTCTCTCCCTCCCTCACCAATGATGGGGTGTCTCACTCTCAGGGAGATGATAGGCTTGAGAATTCTAAGAACTCCAGGTCTCAGAGTCCCAGGAGAAC
Source organism: Ictidomys tridecemlineatus (assembly GCF_052094955.1). Lineage (NCBI taxonomy): Eukaryota > Metazoa > Chordata > Mammalia > Rodentia > Sciuridae > Ictidomys > Ictidomys tridecemlineatus. Next base: position 180,826,992 of record NC_135483.1, on the reverse strand, counting down.
AGAGGGAGGAAAGGCCAACTCCCTAGAGAGATGGAGGGAAGAAGAAAGTTAGAAAAAGAAAGGAGAAGGACTGGAGTTGTGGCTCAGTGGCAGAGTACTTGCCTATCATATGTGAGGCACTGGGTTCGATTCTCAGCACCACGTATCAGTAAATAAAATAAAGGTCCATTGACTAAAAAATATTAAAAAGAAAAAGAAAGGAGAGACTCATTTCCTCTCTCTTCTACATCCTAGACAGTTCTACTTAAGCTTCCCCAGCCACCTGAAATCCTAAGGCTGTGCCTTTCCAGCTGGTGTCTCACCCTTAGCCCCTCTTACCATACCCTGTAGACTCCCTCTGAGCCTTTGTCCAAGAGACCTCCACCTAGTTCCCCACAAAGCCAACCTGCACATCTTCCACACCCCCGGTGAGCTTGAAAGAAGGGGCAGGGCTCAGGGAATAGGGGTGAAGAGGTAGGAGATACTGCTGCCCACCAGAACTGGGCTGGGGGGAGCCAGGGAACATTGACTTTCAATTAGCTCAGCCCCAGTGGACCAAATGGGAGTGGTTGGCCCCTCCTGCTTCTTTCTTTTTGGCAGGTGCCAGGGATCAAACTCAGGGCCTTGTGCATCCTAGGCAAGTGCTCTACCACTGAGCCACACCCTCAGGTCAGCTCCTGTGGTTTTGATTGTTGGGCTGTAGGGCTCTGGCATGATTTCCAGCATTCTGGAGAGGAGCCCTCACCTTCTGCTCTTCTGACTGCTCCCTGCTGCTGCTCCCCTTCTGGCCTCTGTGTAAGGAGGTGTCCAGAACCAGTTTCTCTCCTGGTTGTATTGCTGGCTGCTGGCAGATTTAACCCCTATCCTCATGGAGCTGGCAGTCATTAACGCTGTCATCTTCCAAACAGAAGGAAAACCACAGCCTAGAACATGCTGGGAGGAAGAAGGAGGGCCCTTGAGAGGCTGAGGTGAGCACTGACTAGGTCAGGGAGCAGGGAGGCTTCTCTGAGGAGGGAGTACTCCAACAGAGATGTAAGGAGTTAACTGGTAGATGCAGAGAGGGAAGGCCATTTCCAGCTGAGGAAATAACCATTGTGAAAGTCCTGCCTGAGCATGGAGGGAGGATTGCATGCAGGGGACATGGTGAAACAGGATTTGCAGGAGGTTGGAAGAGGGGGTAAAGTACAGCCTGGTGGGGTGTATAGGCTGGAGGGATTTGGGATGACCTAATCAAAAAAGGCATGGAAGGTAATATTTTTTCTTTATTTTAAGAACAGTGGATCCAGGTATGGTGGCACATGCCTGTAATCCCAGTGACTTGGGAGGATGAGCAGGAGGATTGCAAGTTCAAAGTCAGCCTCAGCAACTTAGCCAGGACCCTAAGCAACTTAGGGAGACCCGTCTCTAAAACATCAAAAGAGTTGGGGATGTAACTTGGTGGTTGAGTGCCTCTGGGTTCAATCCCCAATATCAAAACAAACAATGAAACAAAAACAGTATCAATTTCAAGAGGGAAAAGAAAGAGAAGGAAGGGGAGCTTGAGGTTAAAGAAAACCAAACGGGCATATAAATAAAGAACAAAACAGGTAAATTGGAACTACAGTATTTAGGAATGCATGTTTGGATGACGAAGAAAAATACAGATGCTTCCTAACTTATGATAAGGCTACAGATAAGCCCAGTATAAATTGAAAATCTCTCAAGCTGAAAATGCATTTGATGTACCTTACCTACTGTGGCTCAGCCCACCCTGCCCTGAACATGCTGGTAACACTTGCAGTAGCCCAGAGCTGGGCAAAATCCTGTAACACAAATCCTATTTTATAATAACACACTGAATATCTTCAGTAATTTAGATAGCGTAGAAGTTGAAAACCAGCATTGTTATATGTTAGGTTTTTTTGTTTGTTTGTTTGTTTTGCTGTAGTGACTGAAAGACCCGATAAGAACAATTTTAGAGGAGGAAAAGTTTATATGATGCCTCTCAGTTTCAGAGATCTCTCAGTCCATAGACAGCCAACTGCATTTCTCAGGGCTCAAGGTGATGCAGATCATCATGGTGGAAGAGAGTGGAGGAGAGAAATTGATCACATGATGATCAGAAAGAAGAGGTTCCACTGGCTATATTCAAAATATGTATCCCAAAGATTCACCCTCAGTGACCCACCTCCTCCAGCCACACCCTACCCACCTTCAGTTACCACTCAGTTAATCCCTATCAGAGGATTAATTAATTGATTGGATAATTCATTGCTATAAGACTCTCATAACCCAATCATTTGTCCTCTAAAGCTTCTTGCATCATTTCACACATGAGGTTTTGGTGGGGAGCATCTCACATCCAAACCATAACATATATGGATGCAGTGAACACATCTGTAGACATTGACATGAAGGGGTTTGGAAGTACAATATCCAAAAATTGCTGGCAACGTACTATACTGTAAAGCATTGGTTGTTTCCCCTCATGGTGGTAGGGCTATCTGGGAGCTGAGATCTCCTAAGAGTAACTTACTACTTATCACTAGCTCAGGAAAAGGTCAAAAGTCAAGTTACGGTTTTACTGAATTCATATACTTTTACACCATTATGAAGTCCAACTGGTGAGTGGAGTAAGCCAGGGGCAGTCCCTAAGTAGCTACTGACTGCTATTTGCTACAAAAGTTGGGGTCATAGCTCTGGGAGTAGGGGAAGGAGACAGTTCTGCTTTGAGGGGTACCCTGGGAAGGACAGCCTGGCAAGATTTCATCTCCTTTCTTGGTCAGTCATTTCACAGGTATTCAATTGTACATTTGTTTTATGCTCTTTTCTGGGTTCATTATTTTAACCCTAAAAGGATTTTTTTTAAGACATACCTTGGCAATGGGAATGACTGGTCAGTTCTATGCTTTGAAGGTTCAGGCCACCCAGAGTGAAGACAGGGTTGGAAAGCAGCCAAAGTGGAAGCAGGAAGACCAATTAGAAGGCTCTGTGGCTGTCCAGGCGGGAGTGGGAGGGGTGGGGGCAAGGCAAAACAGTGCAGCCTTGACCTGGGTGAGTGGCAGAGGAAATGAAAAGAAGTGGAAGTTTAGTGTCAGGGAAGTAGGGTCAAGTGGACCTGGGGACTGGTTGAAAATGAGGGGAGGTGTCAAGGATGTTTCTGAAAGTTTTAAGCTATTTAACAGGATGGATGCTGGTGTCGTCCACCCAGCAGCAAACACCAGAAGAGGACCAGCATCGGGCAAACTTTGGGACATAAATTCAAGATACTTCCGAAACACTCAAGAGAAGCTGTCAAGCAGGCTGTTGGCTCTGTGGATCTGAGTGCAGAGGGGAGGCCTGGGCTGAGTCATCTCTGTGTAGGGTATAATTAAACTGGATCACCCAGGGGAGAGGACAGGCTGAGAGGAGCCTTGATGAAGGGCAGTTTTTCATGGCTAGATGAAGGGGAAGAGGCTGCAGAAGAGACAGAGGGGGTGCTGCTGGGGCAGAGGTGGTGGGAGATCACAGAAGCCAGGGAAAGAGGGCACTCAGGAGGAAGAAAGCGGACAACTCTGATGGCCTCTCTGAGATGTCAGTCAGGAGAGGGAAACATGTTCTAGAACACAGGAGGAACACCACTGGGTTAGCTAAACCTTGGGCCAATTTTGTCAAGGCACAAACACCATCCCACCAACTTCTCGCTGTAAAACCTCCGTCTTCCATCAGCACATCTCTGCTTGCAAAATAAAGCCCATACTTCTAAGCTTGGCCTTGAGATCCAGACAATTTCTGTTTCTCTCTCTCTCTCTCTCTCTCTCTCTCTCTCTCTCTCTCTCTCTCTCTCTCTCTCTCTTTCTCTCTCTCTCCTCTCTCCCCCGCCTCCCCTCTCTCTATGTGGAACACTTCTCGAATTTGGGTATCATCCTTCTGCAGTGGAGCTAATCTGTATCATTCTAATTTCAGTATGTCTGCCAAAGTGAGACCCGACCAGTTTGTCTCTTGTTTGTCTTCCTAGCCTCAGCTTGCATTTTGTCTCCACGTGAGCTCCAAGCTGATAGGGGATCTTGTTCAGACCCCAACCCCTGCCCACACTGGCTCTCCTCCCCACCAAACAGCCCCTACATCCCCCAAGATCTCAGGTACCTATAGCTGGTAGCAAATGCCTCCAATTCCTAATAGCTTTCCTTAAGGAAATACAGCATCCAGAGTGAATTTTGTCTGTAAATTTCCTCCCATTGGTTCTGGGTGGTTTGGGAGGACATGAACTGAGTCTGGCCTCACTGAGTGATAGCCTGTAGGGCAGAGCAAGGCAGGAATTCAAAAGGCAGAGTAACACCTCTTTACCCAAACCAGGTCTTCTGGACTCAGATGGAAAACTGGGGAGCCCACAGGAGTTCTTGGCATGGCCTCTCTTGGTGCACCCCACCACCACCACCACTAGCTCCAAGGCAGGCTCCGGGAGTCTGAGTGCAGAACCACAGCGCCATCTCCTGGCATGACAGCACACTGTTCCTCAAGAGAAAAAACTGGACTCCAAGACAGAGAAATGCACATGAAAAATTAGAACTAGGTTGATCTCTAATTTGTAATATTAGCAACATTTTAGAAGATGGTGCTAGTAAAGAAGATGAGCTGGAAATTTGACCATATTTTCTGGAGAACATACTAACAAAACTGATTATCTACTTTGTAGAAGTCCTCTTCTGGATTGATACACAAAGGAAGTTATTCAAGAGGGGAAAAAAAATTCCCTGGGTGCAATAGTACATGCTTGTAATCCCAGGGACTCCAAAGGCAAGTTCAAGGTCAGCCTCAGCAACTTAGAGATGCCCTGAGTAACTTAATGAGATCCTACCTCAAAATTAAAATGGGCTGAGGATGTAGCTTAAGGGTAAGTTACCTACTGGATTCAATCCCTAGTTTAAAAAAAAAAAAGTTTGGTGAATCTATCTATATATATGAAATATATCCGTGAAAAACTTTTCTGTTAGGGCAATGACTAGCTGGAAGTAGGGCATAGTTAACCAAGCATGATTTGCCCACAGGATAAAGTACTGTGCAGGCCTTAAAATGACGATATGTTCATTGTATTAAAACAAGAAACAGACTTCTTGAAATAAAGCCAATTGACAGAAAGAGCACCCCAAATGTTATTTTCATAATAAAGACTGTGAAGTAGACATGTGCACAACAATAAGCAGTGGAGAGGATTGAAAATCTCATAGTCAATGTTATCAAAGGATGAAGAAGCCCTTGGAATTTTTTTGTCTATTTAAAGACTCTTTGGTTGATACTTATTTTTATTATGAAAACATCAGCTATTCAGTAAAAAAAAATCAAACAAAAAAGGAATTGTCTAGAAAAATACCCAAAGTTTACAGAGCTGAAGACTGTCCCTCAGGGGATAGTAGTGTTAGAGATCTTCTGTAAGGTGTTTCTCCAAAGCATTTTTCCCCTCCTAATACACCCATAGCTCATAATATGCTCTTGGTAGATGTCTCTGGAGCCCCTGAATGAACATGATGCTGTGCCCACCATAATGGCCATCTTCCTCATTGCCCTTCTGCTCTCCAGAAGTGTGCTCGGCCTATGGCTTCAAGTTATTCACTGTGGTTCTGTGAGGGCCTGATCATACATGGAAGCTGTGAATGACCTTTCTAGCTGCCTACTTTCAGTGCTTTTCCAAAATTAAATCTAAGACCAACCAGAAGGTGGTTTCCAATGAGCAAGGAAATTCTCACATTTTGAATTCATATATGAAACTGCTTAATCAAAACTAGTTATATGCCTCTTATGTCCTAGGCACATAAAAAAGACATGTCACAGGCTGAGTTTGTAATGCTTGGGGTTTGCATGGAATCAACACCTGCATTGGTAAGAAGAGGAAGGAAATAGGATTGGAGCTAAATTCCAATCCAGGGTTCTGGAGCCATGGAGGAAGATTGGCCCCAGAGTGTCCCTTGCTGGGTTGAAATGGCAGGTCTTTGTACCGGTGCCTCATCCAGTCATCAGCTATGTGGGCAGTCCTGGGAAGGATAAGAGGTGTTTTCTGCCACTGAGGCTGATCCCAAAGGAGCAAACAGCTAGACACTTCCTGCTGGCCACGCTCTTCCAGTTGACCAGCAAGTTCTTCCTTGAAGGGGAACCTGGGTGGTACATATCTGTGTTTACATGGATAGGATATTTAGCATATAAAGTAACTGAAGCCAATATCATTATCATTTGGTATTATCATCTCAGCTTATGCTTCTGCCTGTATCCCAACCCTCCCTTCCCTGCCTATCCCACAGTGGTCCAGCACTTACCAGCCCCAGTGAGCCACCCCATCCAGAAGGCCCCCCATGGAGAGAATGTTATTGATGGCCTGTAGATGGATGACCAAAGGGGCCACAGGGTATCCAGCAGGATCAGCGACATCAAGGGTAGAACCCAGGATGCTCCTTCTTACCCACTCCTCCCCACCATAACCAGGACATATCACCAACACAATCCCTAACCTCCTGTGTGTCTGGACCTTGAACTTTGTCCCTGCCTCTATCACAGCATGGACCACCTGCTGCCCTCATGGGGCCACTCTCTGTCCCCCCTGCACAGAGAGTCTCTATTGCATAGATGCTGCCCCTGACATTATTTCTTAATTATTGCTTTGTATCATTTTACTTTTAGTTTCAGAACTCAAGCAAGATCAGTTGATATTGGAAATAATCAGGGTGTGACAAATTCAGCTCAACCACTTGCAAACTGTGGGGATTTAAGTAACTAACCTGTCTGTGCCTCAATTTCCCATGAGGACCAGAATGCCTACTACACAGAGCTGGAATGAGGATTAAATAGCATTGCGAAGGCACAGAACAAGGTCGCTACTGAAAGATACCAGCTTTAAGTGGAGAACTTGGTGAGGATCAATGAGGATCAACTTTCTTGCACTAAATGAAGATTCAGAGACAGTTGCCAGGAAACCAGATGCATGCATGGGTCATCACCTGGGGGAAGAGTGATGATTTCCTTGGTACTTTAAGCTTAAAATGAGACATTTTAAAGAAAAATAAGTAAATAATAATCTGGGTAGTACATGGATATGAAAAAATACATAAAGGGGCCATCAAAGCTGGCATTTGGAGAAGCATGGCCTATGCCTTGAGTGTTCTTTAACTCATCTGCAGCAGACCAGGGAGGACTCTGGTCCTGAGCAATCAAAGGATGGCTCCAGCTGAACATTTGTTCCTCCAATTCCAGGGGCCTTGTGTGACTGGAGTCCCTGAGGGCCCCAGGCATATGTTGAAACCTTCCTCCCCCAGGTTGGTCACCCAGTCTGGCATTTGGTGTCTTCTTTTTTTAGAGAGAGAGAATTTTAAAATATTTATTTATTTTTTTTTTTCAGTTTTTGGCGGGCCCAACATCTTTGTTGGTATGTGGTGCTGAGGATCGAACCCGGGCCGCACGCATGCCAGGCGAGCGCGCCACCGCTTGAGCCACATCCCCAGCCCCTTGGTGTCTTCTTCATTCCTCCCAAGATGGCATGTGGAAAGAAAGGTCAGAGACCTAAGTTCTGGGCCCAGAACTTAGTTTTTGCTTTTTTCTTGAGCAAGTCTCTTCACTACTTGCTGCCTTCCTCTCCCCATGTGACAGGGAGGAGTGGACAAGGATTGAGCCCTAAACTCTGTAGGTCCTAAAATCTTCTAAGGATTGTGGTGAGTCCTAGAAACCAGCAGAGGGTGCCAGACCCTAAGGAGCAGATTTGATGCGCTGCTCAGTTCTCCCCAGGGGAGAGAAAGTAGGAAGAGCCACCAGGACCTGGGGAAAGTGGCTTAGCATTCGCTCAGGGGAAAAGAGCTCTGAGGAGGGACAGGACCAGCCCAAGGCTGGAGGCCTGGCTCCAGACAAGGCATTTTCTCTCGCTCTGCAAATAGCAATTATAGAAAAACTCTCAACATTCAAATGCAAGATTCCGTGCCAACACCACCTTCTCTTTAGATCCTCCAGGTCACTAAGATGAGACTTCTTTTCTCTTTCTGCTAACAAAAAGGTTGGGATTTTTGCAGTACTGGAGACTGAAGCAGGGCTCTGAACATGATAGTCACTGAGCTACATACACCCCCAGTCCTTCACATTTATTTATTTATTTAGAGGTGCTTTACCACTGAGCTACATTCACAGCTATTTTTATTTTTATTTAAGATAAGTTCTTGCTCAATTTTCCAGGCCAGCTTGGAACTTGTGAGCCTCCTTCCTCAGCCTCCTGAGTATCTGGCTTACAAAAAGTTTTTAAGTGAACAAAGGAAAAAAGAAATCTAGTATCTGAATGGATAAAGAAAATATGGTATATATACACAATGGTATTACTCAGCCTTAAAAAAGAATGAAATTATGCATTTGCCAGTAAATGGATGGAGCTGGAGAATATCACGTGCTAAGGAAATAAACCAATCCCAAAGAACCAAAGGTCAAATGTTTTTTCAGATATGTGGATGCTAATTCACAATGGGGGAGGGGCTAGGGAAGAATAGAGGTACTTTGGATTAGACAGAGGGGAGTGAAGGGAGGGGAGGAGGTATGGGATAGGAAGGATAGTAGAATGAATCAGACATTATTACCCTGTGTGCATATATGATTACATGACAGGTGAAACTCTACACCATGTACAGCCAGAAGAATGGAAAGTTATCTCCATTTATGTATGATGTGTCAAAGTACAATCTATTGTCTTGTATAACTAATGAGAACAAATAAAAGTGAATTTGTAATTTCAAGACATTTGAACAAAATAGATCATTGGGGCATTGATGGTACTAGGAAAACAAAACAAAACAAAAAAACACCTTAAAACAATTTTTATGTTTATCAGTAGGAAAATAATTGCACTTATTATAGCCAATGCTATAAAATATAGGCTCTACATATGCTGACAGGGTCAAGACATATTTTCATTGAAGAAAGCAGGAACATCATATCCAGGATAAATCTTTAAGTGGAAAAAAAAATCCTCTAAGGGGTAAATTTCTGGAAGAAAACACAATAAACTGGTTTTTAAAAAATATTTTTATTTGTTATTGATGGACCTTTATCTATTTTTTTTAATATATGGTGCTAAGAATTGAACCCAGTGCCTCATACATGCTAGGCAAGCGCTCTACCACTGAGCCACAACCCCAGCCCACAATAAACTGTTAATAAGGGTAACCTAAAGATTATAGGAAAAGGGAGATTTTTCTTTTTAATATTATACCTCTCTATATTGCTTTAGAATTTTTTTCCAACAATGTGCATGTCTTACATTTGAAATGTCAACCCTGCCAAGTAGGTATTTCTATTCCTATTTGAGCAAAGTAGAAAACCAAGGTTTAATGAATGTGATTTGCTGAAAGTCACATAGTGAATACAGCCACATCTTTTGGCTGGGTAGAGCAATACAGCCACATTTTTTGGCTGGTAGAGCTGTGTCGGACTGCCCTCCGACAGAGGTTGAGGAGAATCACTAGACCAGCTAGTGAGTGTCTCCAGGCTGAGCGAGAGGGTGAGTGTCGCAACCCGGCCCGCCACCCTGCCTGGCAAAAATCACATTGAGTTGGGAGTTGAGTCAGCCGAGATGGCACAGCAACTCAGTTTATTGTGGAGGGAGAGGACTTATATAGAGAGAGGAGAAGGGAGGTAGGGGCAAAGGCAGGGGCCAATCAGAGATCGGAGAGTCCCCCAGATTGGGGTAGCCTAGGCACCCCAGTTACAGAAACAGAGCCCCGTTACCCTAGTTACAGAAACAATACCCCATTAGGTATGTATGCCCCGTTGCTGGGGAGTTATTCTTTATGTTTGTGGAAGCCATATCTTGGGGCCGTTCAGGCACGTATATGGAAGCCATTTCTCAAGCTCTAACTGTCAGGTACATGGAGAATCACAAAACCAGAATCTCAAGACTGGGGATTTCCCAACAGTGGTTTTTCTTCCTCTTTCCCAGCGATTGCATTTCCGTGGTCAGCAGAGGTCCCAACAGAGCTGGGTAGATCTCTGTTGAGATCCTGAAAGAACAAGGCAACACGCCTTCCTAAGTTCTCTGTGGGATCCTGGTGAACTAGGCCCGCTTAGGACAATGAGACTTAGGCGAATGAGACTTTCTCCTTGTAACAACTTTTTTCTTTTCTTTTTTTTTTTTGTTGCTGGGGTTGTGGCTCAGTGTTAGAGCCCTTGCCTAGCATGCATGAGGCACTGGGTTTGATCCTCAGCACAGCACAAAAATAAATAAATAAAATAAAAATGTTTCCTTGTCTTGGAAGGAAGTGTAAGAAATGACAGTATCTTTTCTTCTGGATTCTGGAGGGCCCAGAGCAGCTATTGCCTCAGTACTTGAAGCTGACACCAGAGACAAGCAGAGCTGGAAAAGCAGTGCTAAGAAAATCAAGGGAAAATCCACCAGAGTCTCTGGATTAAATTGGTTGGAAGCCAAGCCTCACCTCAGTGACCCAGTGAACCAATAATTTTCCAAATTATTTGATCCCAGTTGAATGGAATTTTCTGTTACATGTGTCTGAAATCATCCTCAGTAATACTGCTTGCTTTCTGAGAAACGCAGTCTCAGCTGCAGCATCCACCGCCCATGGGGCCCTTGTTCCTGAGCCACACAGATAGTCGTGTTGGTCCCCATTCTGGTCAACTCCTTCTCTTTCCCTCCCCTGTCTGTCCCACTCTGGATCACAACACAGACGATCTTGCTGCCTGGATGCTATGACAGGTCACAGGAAACTTCCCAAGATTTCCAAGGCTTGGGGTGATCCTGTATTGCTCTTGGTACTAGGATGCTTCTGCTGTTCCCACACCCCAGACTCTGCAGCCCTTTTTACTCTGAGCGCCATCCAGGAGGCGTGATGGGTATATGGACCAGAGGCTGAGGGTAGAGCGCTCTCCTTCAGGGCCTCCCATCTGCTGCTCCTAGTGTTTTCTTCTGACTTTTCCCACTACGCCCCAAAGAAAGAGAACTTTAATCTCCTCTTGTTTCATGCTTATTCTGCTAAATCTTTTGTGTTTCTTCTTAATCCCACTTGTTCTGTTCTTTTCCTTTGCTTCAATTTCTTGCCTTCTTTTATTGACTAATTCTGGTTCTATTCTTTTAATGCTTTTCCTAGGTGTGACAGCATGCGTGATTAACATATCAAAATCTAAAGCATGCAGACAACATTAGATTTTTCAAATACTTTAACTCCATTCTCCCCTATTCTTTTAATTTTTTTTTAGTTGTAGATGGACACAATACCTTTATTTTACTTGTTTATTTTTATGTGGTGCTGGGGATGGAACCCAGTGCTCTACCACTGAGCCACAACCCCGGCCCGCCCCCATTCTTAATTTATATGTTACTGTTGCCAATATTTTAATTCTGTAACTTCACAGGACATTATAATTTTATTATTTGTATTTATTTTTTGTTTTTATTATGTATTTACTTTTTCAGTGTTAGGCACTGAGCCTGCTAGGCAAGCCTCCCAGCCTCCTCTTTATTCCTTTTTAGGGCTCAGATCTACCATGTAAGATTGCTTTTCTCCTCTCTGAAGCATATACTCCAGAATTTTCTTTTTTTTTTTTCATTTTTTAATTTTTTTTATTGGTTGTTCAAAACTCCAGAATTTTCTTTACTGATGTAATGAACTCTTTGTTTTTATTTGTCATAAAATACATTTTTTGATCTTCTTAGTAAATTTTCTCTTGATATAAAATTATAAACTGGGAGACAGGCATGGCAGCACACACTTGTAATCCCAGTAACTCAGGAGGCTGAGGCAGGAGACCACAAGTTCAAGGCCAGCCTCAGCAAGTTAGCCAGGCCTTGTCTCAAAATAAAAATGAAAAAGACTGGGGATATAGCTTAGTGGCAGTGTACCCTGGGTTCAATCCCCAGAACTCTAAATAAATAGAATTCTAAGTTGGAGATTATTTTCAGCACACTGAAGATATTCTACTGCTTTCTGATCTCCACCTTGTATTGAGAAGTCAGCTATTACATTGTCGTTATTTTCATTTAATACATGAAGAAAATGAGGCTCTTTGAAAATAACCTGTCTTTTTCTCCTGCTGCTTTAAAATGTTCTCTCTTTGTCTTTGGTGCTCTGATGCATGATGTTTCTGGTGGGCTTCTCCTTTATTTCCCCTGGCATTCGTAGACACTGTAATTTTTTGATCAGTTCCAGAAAACCTCAGCTAATCCCTCAACATCATGCTCTGCTCCATTCTCTCACTACTCTCCTTCTGGAACTCTATTGAAATTTGCTTTAGTCTTTTCTACTCTAACTTTTATTCTCTAACTCTCTTTCATATGTCTTTTGGATATACTTTCAACCCTCTGTATTACACTCTAGGTAACCTCTTCCGACCCGATGTTTAATCTTTTTAGTGCTACCTAAAATATTGTTAAATTCATCTGTTCAATTTTAACTTATGTTGTGTTTTTCATTTTTTGAACCTATACTCACTTTTTTTTTCAAACTGAAAATCTGTCAAGCTGCCTTTTCTTCTCTCTCTCTCTCTTTTTTTTTTTTTTTTTGAACTCAGGGGTGCTTTACCCCTGAGATACATCTCAAGCCTCTTTTTATTTTTTATTGTGAGACTGGCTCACTAAGAGGCTTAGGGCCTCACTAAGTTGCTGAGGCTGGCCTTGAACTCACAGTCTCCTGCCTCAGCCTTCTGAGTCACTGGGATTACAGGCATGAGCCACTATGCCCAGTTTGCTAAGCTGCTTTTTAGTTTGCTAGTTGTGCCATACTTTTTTCAGGCTTGCCTTATATTTCTTTAAACATATTAAGTATAATGTTATGTATAAAAGGTCTGATATTTCCAGTTTCTGAAGTTTATATAGGTTTGCTCCTGCCATCTTTGTGCTGGTTCTTGTTCATGGCTCCTTGTTTCTTTATGTGCCTAATTATCTTCAACAATGTGATAAATATTTTTGGAATAATCTGTGATTTTTGGAGAAGGTAAGTTTCTCCAGAGAATATTTATGTTTGTTTCTGCTGAGCACTTGGGTCATTACTGATTCAGTCCCACTTTACATCAAGTTCAAGGTTTAATATTGTCTGGACATAAAAGCTAGTTTGCTTCCGGATGCACTTGCTCTGAGGGTGCAATCCTTTTGAGATAACTGCTTTCTACAGATGGAGTCTCTTCTCTCAACTTGCATGGGTTGCTGGACCCCCATCTAATGGCTCTTGCTAAAATTGGCAGATGCCCTAGAGCAAAAGTCACTTCTCACTAACGTTCTTTCAGTTGGCCCTTATCTTATTTTAGAAAATGCTCTTTATATTTTATCCAGTCTTTTTTTTATTCCTAGTGGAACATGTTTTCTGAATAACCTAATCTTCCCCAACTCCAAAATATTTTACATCAAAGGTTTTCCATTTCTTCCAGAAGACCTCAGAAATGCACAAGCCAGAAGGTGCTCCTCTGCACTGTACTATTTCTTTCTGGAGACAATAAACTAAGACGTTCCAGTTTGAATGAGAAAAATCAATAGGTTAGAAGAAAGTACCCACTTCCCAATTTTGTTCCTATTTTTAAATACTCTTCCATCACATATGTAAACTGCTTAACCTGGTATCCAGCACACATTTAGTGCTTCTGGCCACAGTGAGTGGAGCATTGGCAGAATTAGTCAAATAAGGGTGAATCCTGGCACTTATACTGGAATTCATAGGAACTCTTTCCAACTCATTTAAAGTATGAAGATACACTATTTACAGCTCAGTAAATATTTATTATTGTTTCTATGCCCAAACTCACCTTCTTTATGTAAAGTCTTCCTTCAATAACCTTGTTCCATTTCAATCTTCCTTTTATTCTATTTTCTTCAAGCACCTTGTAAAAGTTCCCGTGACAACCTTCTGATTTACTCTAATTGCTTTCTCAAATGGGCACTATTTCTTGGTTATAACACTTTCATCTGCAAATGACCAATGACACACTTCCAATTTCTTTAAACCAACCAATAATCAAACGTTTCTATTGGTTTATGTAATTGAAAAAGCCCAGCAGTAGGTCTTCAGGTACAATTTAATCCAAGGATGCAATGAATGCCAGGAGGATCTGTCTTTCCCCATCGTATCATGATTCTTGCCTGTGGATTGGTCTTTATTATCTGCCCCGCTCTCCATATTAGCCCCCAGATTCTCCTCACTATATCCTTCTACTTCACCTGTTGAAAAGAGTTCCTATTAATTCCAGCAAAAGTCCCAGGATTTACCCTTATTTGACTAATTCTGCCAATGCCCCACTTACTGTGGCCAGAGGTACTAAGTGTGGGATGAGCTAAGTCTGAATTGGAGGTCTTCTTCTTGGAACCCACCCATAGCTGAGCCCTCCAAAAATCAAGTGCTCTGAGATCAGGGAATTTGGGGTTTTCTGAAGAAAATCTTGGAGGTGTGCCAAAAAAGGGGCAAAAGGATACTGTGGCGGGGTGGGGGGGGGCGGGGAGGCAAAAGTACTATCTGGGCACTACCATCCCCAGCAGCTCACAGGAAAAGCTCAGCAATGGGCCTGTGGACCAATGGAACTGTCACCAAGGTGCTGGTTCTGTCCAGTCCACACATGCTGCTGTGTCCAGCACCCCCAGGAAGGATGAGCTGATGTGTCTGGGCCACTGAACAAAGGCTACTCTCACAGCCTCTCAACTGCTCTGGCAGAAGGGGACCTCATCTGTGATTTGTCAGTACATGGTTTCGTCCGGGCTACTCCCTTGGCCTCCTCAAGCTGTTTTTCTCCCTCTGATATAAAAATAACGCTTAAACAGGATCCCCAACTCCATGTACTATCAAATCGGCTCTCCAGAGGTGGCAGCCAAACTCACCCTAGAGTCAGGGTGCAGGGTCTTTATTATCCACACAGTCTGTGAGGCAGTCATGAAGCAGGATTTCAAGAAACATAATATCATGACCAGAGGTTAAAATCAATCACCCAAGAAGTATACATTTCCAACCGAGGCCAGTATGTTCTGCCGATTTGCCTTGCCAGAGGCGACAGGTGGGAGTTGGGCTGGCAGTGAGCAGGTGTGGGAGATGGAGAGGCAAAGGGCAGGGGCAGGGCAGGGGCAGGGCAGGGGCAGGGCAGGGGCAGGGCAGGAATTGGGCACAGTCAGGGCAGGGGCAGGGCAGGGGCAGGAAGGAGCACTCTCTTTAAACTAGCAAATCATTCTGGTCTCAGTGCTAAGCAGCACTGATGTCTGACTCCAGCCGGAGCACACCTCCGACTCTGATGGCAGTGTGAGATTGAGATGACCTCTAAGGTGCTGAAGCCCTCCCGTGCCTGCCTACCTTTGGAACCTCTGAAGTGGAGGTCTGGGGTCACTGGGAGCAGGTGGCAAGGTAATAATAATAGTAACCACTTACTGAGCACATATTACATGCCAAGCCTGTGCTCCCCCTAAAGTTCAGTGGTTACTTATGGGCACTGGAGTTCAGAAACCCTGGATCTGATTCTTGGATTCATCTCACTAGCTTTGATACTTTGATCAAGTTACTTCAATCTATTTATGCCTCGGTTTTCTCATCTGTAAAACCACAGTAATAAAATCATTATTTCACAATGTTGCAAGGGATTTTGTGGGATACTGCTTAGGATGTGTTCAGTGTTCTCTATAAACAAGAGATCTACATATGTAAATTCTAGTGCTACACCAATCCTGCAGTGTAAATGTATTAATTAGAGAAAGATGCTACAGCAAAGGTCCCACTTGTCAGTGGCTTACACAAGACAGAAGTTTATTTTTAACATAACAGTCCAGAAGTAGGTGGGGGTGGGGGAGGATTATGATCTGAATGTGTCTCCCAAAAGTTCATATGTCGGAAATATTTTTAAATGTTCTTCTTAGTTATAGATGACAGTAGAGTTTAGTTTGACATATTTATACCCTATGTTGGAAACTTATCTCCAAAATAACAGTGTTAGATATGCTGCCTCTAAGAGGTGGTAAGGTCATGAGGGCTCTGGCCTCAGGAATGGATCAATGCTGTTTTCATGGAGTGGAAAACATTTGCTCAAGAGTGGATCTGTTATGAACAGATTGCCCTCTCTTTTTCTCTCTCCATGCAGGCTCTTTTGCCTTTTGCCTTCTGCCACAGGATGATGTAGCAAAAGGGCCCTGCCAGATGCAGACCCTTGATCTTGTATGAAATAAATTTCTTTTCTTTGTAAATTACCTAGTTTGTGGTATTCTGTTATAGTGACACAAAACTGACAGAGATAGGTAGGCAGGTCATGGTAGGATTGGGGAGGTCCTGCATCTTCTATCATTGGGTTCAAATATTTATTGCAAGGGTACTCTGGATCTATATTCTTATTCTCTCTAAGGAGGTGGCAATCTTAAAGCTATTGGAGAAAACACACGAGGGTGTAAAGGAAACTCCCTTCTTCTGATGTCTGCCCACTGAGCTGGTTCCCATTGTCTGCTGAAAAGGATGGGCTCGAGAATGGGCTGGGAGCCCAGGTACCACCTTCTTCCAAACCATATCTTATAGGTAGCCCTAGTGCCAGCTCTTGTAGAACTTTGCTAGAAGCAGTAAGTTACAGCCAACATGCACCAGTGGTCTCAGTGTTTCCTACCAGTTTCCATGAGTTAACAGGTTCTCTGAACCATCCACAAGGACACACGATGCAGTGGACCCAGAGAGCCCACACCTCCAGCTTCTGCCCACTGCCCCCTTGTGCTCTGAGTCACCTTCACAGGCACAGAGCAGACTCAGCTCACACCACTGCCATGCTCCATTCTCTGTGCTACTTCCTGCAGGGTCAGAAGCAGGGCCTCCTCTTCCGGGAAGTCTTCCCTGACTATTATCCAAGTTGCATTTCCTTACAGTGCGTGTCCATCTCAGTAGAGTTGAGCTGGCATTCACCCAGCTGTTTCACAAGCAAACGTTATTCATCTCCAGTTCAACTGTGGGCCCCTTGACGGCCAAAATATGTTGGCTGGATGTGATGAAAAGTCTGTTTTGGGGACAGACAGACCTGATTCCAGCTTAGGCTCAGTCCTTTGCTTGCCAATGACCTTGGGAAATTTTGCTTGATTTCTCTGAGTCTTTTCCTATGAGCATGAAGATGAAAATCATGAAAAGGGAGTTTCTTTTACACCCACGTGTTTTCTTCAATAGCTTCTGTAACAGAGACTGCCAGTTGCCTCCTAACGTCTGTTTCTTTTTTTCTTTAGTAATAAAATGGCTTGAGTTTCAGCTGAAAGGGCTGCTGTTACAGTTTGGATCTGCATCTGGAATGTTTCACTAAGGCCCATATATTGAAGGCTTGATCTCCAATGCAGCAATGTTCAGCAGCAGAGCTTTGGGAAGTGATTGAATCAGAAGGACTCTGACATCATCACTGGATTAATCCATTGGTGGATTCACAGCTGAACGGACTATTGGGAGGTGGTGGAGACTGTAGGAGATAGCCAAAGAGAGTGGTCCCTTGGAGTGTGCTGTTGGGGACTACATCTTGTTCCCAGCCCCTTCCCCCCATCCGCTCTCTCTCTCTCTTTCTCTCTTTTTCTCTTTCCTAACCACCATGATGCTCTGCCTCACCACAGGCCACGAAACAACAGCATCATCTGACAATGCTCTGAAACCATCAGCCAAAATGAATCTTTCCTCCTTTAAGTTGTTTTTCTCAGGTATTTTGACACAGGAATGAAAGACTGCCTGACACAGCTGACCATAATAAAGACTTTGATTCTCAACATCTCTTGAACTGACCAAATTCAGCCAATGCAATGTGAGTGTAAATAATGGTAGCAACTTCCAGGTTAGGCATAAAAGAAAAAGTTCCCCCTTTCCTACTTGGAATGCTCATGTAACACTAAGAGCTAGAGTGGCCATGTTGTGCCCAAGATGGAAGATGCTTGGAAGAACCATTCTATCAGCTTCTCAGTCTGCAAACTAATGCAGAATTTGATATTTGGAAATGGTACTGCTTAAAATCCTAAAATAAGTGTCAGAGGATTAGAGATTGAACATGAGACAAGGATAAATATTGCCTGCTGGTGAGCTGTGGACCATTGTTGCATTTCTGCAAAGTACAGGGAATATCTGTCATCTGTGATGCCTTGATAGATCATATGCTGGTGGTATGTCCATTGTATGAGATGTCCCCATTAGCTGTGCCTTGGAAGTTTCCACCATCAGGAACCACAGAGAGACAGGCTCCAGGGATCCTGTGCTATTTGAGACCCACAAGAAAAGGTAAAGTCCCCTTCTTGCTCTGTTCTCCTCCACCCTCCCCGCAGACAGTGCAGGTGCTCCTAGGGAGGGAGGGAAATATGCTTAACAAATTCAGCAAGAAATCCAGTAGTCCATTTCTGAATGTCCACTCCTGAGCCAAGGACTGGGATGGAAGAGGCTGGAAGGAGGAAGGGAGGGGGAGTGAGAAGGGAGCAGGAGCAGCTGGGTCAGCTTTCCTGATTTGGACGCTGACTCAGGCTCCTGGAATGCCAAGGAAGGGGGTGGGCAGCCACCAGAGCCAGGCTGGGATTCCGTTGGCACCAGGAGAGATAGGGACAGTACACACAGCCGTGGGGGCTGGGGCTCCGGAACACCCAGACATCTCCTAATCACAGGAAGACACCGACAGGTGCTTCCCTCTGTGGACAAGCCTGGGCCCCAAGCCCTGAAGCCCACCTCAAGCCTGGGAGGTGACCTGCGTAGCTCCCCACCTGCCTGACCCACCCACTCCACCTCCTCCACCTGAGAGAAGGAGAGGATCCCAGACTCAAATGGAGGGCATCATGGCATAGACCGGCTGCTCTGCCGGGATCACCCCTGAGCTCCCTGCCTTATCCCCAGCCTGCACAGTGGCCTCCACTGGTTCTTTCTAAGCCAGCATCACCCCCACCAAAATTTGTACTGGGAAGAAAGTTAAGCTCAACAGCCTCCACTTTCAGTACTTTGGTGCCTGATAAAGCTGAGCGGGGCCCTGGGACTGCAAGAACCCAACTTTCTCCTAGTGCTCATGCCCCCACAATGTGCCAAGCCGCTTACTCAGCAGCAGGGTCTATCTAGCTTGTCCTGGGAGACCTGGAGGCCACCAAAGACCAGGCACCAAGACTCGCAGGTTCGCCCCTCGCCTCCCCAGCCCGCCCCCAGGCTCCTGCGCTGGAGCAGCTGCGGGTGGCCCGCTCCCTCCCAGCTGCCTGACACCCAATCAGAGAAACCGATCCCGGCAAGGCAGGGCGCCAGAGGCCGGGCCCAGAATAGTGCTGCCCAGCCCGGGAGTCGGCACTTGCTCATGGTTGGTTGGGGCCTGCTGCATGGAGCCCGAGCTGGAGCACGCACTGCGCAGGGTACTGGGGTCCCAGTGGGGCTGGCACCGGGGCAGCTGGGCCCGAGGATCGAGAGCACAGAGGGCACCGCGTGTGAATGTGTGTGTGTATGTGTGGTGTGTGTGCGTGTGTGCTGTTTGGTCTACACTTTCTCTGTTTGTGTGAGTATGTTGGTGCCTGTGTATATACATAGTGTGTGAGTGTGTATAAGTCCTGTGTGTGTCTAGGAGTGGTTGGATGTTTCTGTGTGTGTTTGTGTGTGTGTGTATGTGTGTGTGCCTATGTGTACAGTGAGAGGGAAGAAGACCTGGGGTTCGGGAACCCGAGGTGTTTTTCCCACCCCTTCAGACATTCTTCTCCCCATAGACCCTGTCCTGGAGCAGCCTAGGGGAGCCTGAGCATCAAGGTAGGTAGACTGCCCGATTTCTGTGGGTCTGCATCCTCTCCCACTTCCTTTGTCCCCCATATTTCTGGTATGCCAATTCCCAGCCCCTAGCCTGAATTTTGTTGGGAGAGGTTCCTTCTTCCTCCTCTGCATAGTGTGTTTCTCTCATCTCCTGAACCCCACTCCTGACTCTACCACCTCCTAGTTGTGTGATTGTGGCAAATTGCTTAACCTCTCTGAATTTCTGGTCCCTTGCACGTAAAATAGGGATGATAATAATGCCTCCCTTATATATGATGAGCATAGAATAAGAAATATGATGGAGAAAAAGCCCCCTGGAAGTTTGCCAATAGTGTTATTAACAACATTTTAACTGATTTTGTTGTACTGCCCACTTAACCAAACAGGCCCTGTTCTCCCTTCCAGAGATGAGCTTCCTAGAGCAAGGAGACAGTTCCTCATGGCCTTCACCAGCCACGACCACCAGTTCAGAAATAATCCATGGGAAACGGGGGGGCAAGGCATCAAGATGGACGAGGCAGGAGGCTGTGGAGGAAGGAGAACCACTGGATCTGGAAGAAGGTAAGGCCAAGGCCAGTTCTGGAGAGGTGGGAGCCAGGGCAGTGGGAAGCCCAGAGCCTGGGTGGCGGGACTGCCGTGGATCCCTTCCTAACACCGAGTTGGGCCCAATCCTCATCTTGTGACTTCTGTCTCCCCACACGGGAGAGAACAACTTCAGGGCAGAGCCAAGGGCCCTATGGCCAGCTAGGACCACAGACAGAGCAGCTACCTGGGTGACTTGGGTCCTCCACTGCACTGTGAAGTCACAGCATCCAAGCTTCCCAAGGCTGCCACGAGGTCACTGAGAGCTGATGAGAACGTGCTTGAAGATGGAGCTATTATCTTACCCTCCTTCTCTTCCCATCAGGTCCCCCTTCCAGGCCAGCTGCTGAGTCCACCGGGCTGGAGGCCACATTCCCAGAAGCCACACCCTTGGCCAAAGCTGCTCCCTTGGCCCGGGTGGGCACCAAGCCCACAGGGTGGGAACTCTTCCCCCAGCACTCTGCAGCCTCAGCCGCCAGCTCCAGCACAGATGATCTGGAGGTGGCCATTGAGTTCCCAGCCCCAGAAGCCTGGGGCTTTGAACTTGAAGGCCCTGGGGAAGAGAGGCCTGCCCCATGCCCATCGCCACAGGCTCCATTACTCAGCCTGGGCTGGGAGGATGAGCTGCAGAAGCCTGGGGCCCAGGTCTACATGCACTTCATGCAGGAGCACACCTGCTATGATGCCATGGCAACCAGCTCCAAGCTGGTCATCTTTGACACCACGCTGGAGGTGAGACCCAGCTTGCCACACCAGAGCTCGATCTCCATGCTCAACGCCATCTTGCCACCACCATTCATGCCCTCCAGCATGCCCTGCCAAGTCCCCTTCAAGAGCTCCTTAGCACCACGGAGCCCAGTGGGGAGAGGGAGGGATTCTGTTCTTTGGGAGCATCCCATCATCCCATCTCTGCAATTTCACTATCTACAAAACTTTGCGTTGATCAATTTACCTCCATTATCTTGAAAATGGAGATCAGAAAGCCTGCTTTGCCCCCTGTGTTTCAGAGTATCAGGACAACCCAGTACAAAGTGAAAACAAACTTTGAAGTATGTCTAAGACATTGCAGAGTTGCTTAGGAAAGAAGAGCAGGAGACTCTTGGTAACAGAAAAAATTAGAAGATCTCTGGTACCTGGTCTTTCATTAGATTAAGCTACCAAATGTCTGTGGTTCTGTTTTGTTTTGTTTTGTTTTTTGGTACTGGGGATTGAACTCAGGGGCACTCAACCACTGAGCCACATCCCCAGCCCTATTTTGTATTTTATTTAGAGACAGGGTCTCACTGAGTTGCTTAGCACCTTAGCACTTTTGCTAAGGCTGGTTTTTAACTCATGATTCTTCTGCCTCAACCTCCCGAGCCACTGGGATTACAGGCGTGCACCACCACGCCTGGCTGTGGTTCTGTTCTTATTACTGGTATAAATGAGCAGGTAGTATATGTAAAATGCTTAAAGCATGGTTTGTATGTCACCTACAGTACACAATTTGGTTCTAGTAGTTCATAAACAAATACTTTCATTTCAGTAGCTTTGTATTTATTTTAATGTGTATTAGAAAAATACAACCAGCATGTACAGAGTGTATTGTTTAATATGAGTCAATTTATAGTTTATTCAGAGACAAAAACTATGTAAATATTATGTAAATAATTCTATCTCTAGTACTTATTTAGATTAGTAAAAAATTATGCTTGTGTCTGTACATGCATGATTTCCAAGTGGAGACTCTGAATTAGGGCTTCTAACCTGCTGTAACTGCTGAGGGTCTTCCTGTACCTCCCGCCACAAGCAGCCTTGTCTATAATTGTAAATGTGCCCAAGTGGGATCTGGTCTAGTGTGTGCCATGACATGGGAAAGACAGGCAGGCTCCTGTGGAGGAGAACCTGGGAGAAGATCCCAAGGAAGGACTCTGGTGGGAACAGCAAAGAGGACAGCAGGTGGACAGGGGAGTGGCCACTGAGGGGCAGCAAGAGGGGAGTATGAGGGCCTCTTGGGACTCACCCTTCCACTGTTCTGTCCCATCCTTCAGATCAAGAAGGCCTTCTTTGCCCTGGTGGCCAATGGTGTGCGGGCAGCACCTCTATGGGACAGCAAGAAGCAAAGTTTTGTGGGTGAGGAGAGGGGGGGTGAGGAATGGCAAGGGCGCTGGGAGAGTGGCACCTTTAACCCTCCTCACACCCAAGGACAGAAAGCTTATGGTCCCCCCTGTGTCCCGCCTGCCCGTAGGGATGCTCACCATCACAGACTTCATCCTGGTGCTTCACAGATACTACAGGTCCCCCCTGGTAAGGAGCAGCCGGGAGCCCTGGGTGCCAGTAGTATTGGGGTGGAAGGGGGTCTTTAGGGAGCCTGGTGCCTGCCAAGTCCACATCTGAAACCAGAATCCTGCCGATGCCTCTAGGTCCAGATCTATGAGATTGAAGAACATAAAATCGAGACTTGGAGGGGTGAGTGGGGAGAGGGGCTGTGGGGTTAAGGGTGGGGCCCAGGGCCTGGGGCAGAGGGAGGGCCAGCTCAGAGGATTTCCTGCAGGGTGCAAGCCATAGGGAGGAAACTGTGTACTGTAGGTGCCTGGGGGAAGAAAAGGGTCCAGCTGCAGGCGAGGCAGTGGCCACTCCCTCAGCCTCACTCTGGCTTTTTCTACAGAGATCTACCTCCAAGGCTGCTTCAAGCCTCTGGTCTCCATCTCTCCCAATGACAGGTAAGCCTCCCCATCAACTACCTGAGCCCCTGTCTTGCCCTGTCCCCTTCCCCTGACCCATCCTAGGAAGCAGGCAGATGAGACCAATTTGGTGCCCTATCCTCCTTCCTATCTGCGGGGACTGGAGTAGAAGGTGTCTCTTCCCACGCTGCTTCCCCTTCTCTGGTCTCACCTCTGCAGCCTGTTCGAAGCCGTCTATGTCCTCATTAAGAACCGGATCCATCGCCTTCCAGTCCTGGATCCTGTCTCTGGCACGGTGCTCTACATCCTCACACACAAGCGGCTGCTCAAGTTCCTGCACATTTTTGTGAGCCCAGGGCCAGGGGGAGGCAGGGGGAGCCACAGGAAGGTGATTCAAGGGGCTAAGTCTTCAAGCCTGGACGTGGGAGATGGAGGAACCCAGAGCCCCCTTGGGCTGCTTGACCACTGATCATCACCCTGTCTCCACCCCACCAGGGTGCCCTGCTGCCCCGGCCCTCCTTCCTCTACCGCACTATCCAAGATTTGGGCATTGGTACATTCCGAGATTTGGCTGTGGTACTGGAAACAGCGCCCGTCCTTACGGCACTGGACATCTTCGTGGACCGGCGTGTGTCTGCCCTGCCTGTGATCAATGAATCTGGTACCTGCACTAGAGCAAGAGCAGGGTGGGGGGACAACATGAGGTGGGGTGTAGGGTGGCAGGAGTCCATGTGGCACCAACTTGGGTGCCCAGGGTGGAGTGGAGTAGAAGTCACCTGCTTTGAGCCTTGGACCAGTCACTTAACTTTTCTTTGCTTCAGTTTCCTATCTGTGAAATGGCAATCTTAACAATATCCATACATCTGACTTCACAGGATTTACAAGATTAGTTGCAATAAAATCAGCACAGTGAGGTGAAACAGCAGGACCAGTTTTTTGGTTTTTTTTTTTTTTTTTTTTGGTCTCATTCATCTTAAAATGGGCCATGAGATCTTGGGCCCCCAGCCAGAGTCAATTTCCTGTTTTAGAAAGGACCAGAGGGACAACAAGTATTCTTCTTTGGTTGGGTGTGGTGGTGCAGACCTGTAATCCCAGTGACTCAGGAGGCTGAGGCAGGAGGATCGTGAGTTCCCAGCTGACCTGGGCAATTTAATGAGATCCTGTCTCAAAATAAAAAGGGCGGGGGATGTTGTTCAGTGGTATAGTATTCCTGGATTCATTCCCCAGCACCCCCCCCCAAAAAAAAATTCACCATAATAAAGCTAGATATCCAGAAGTGTTTGGTTTGGTTTGGTTTCCCCTTCAGTACTGGGGTTTGAACCAGAGGTGCTCCACTACTGAGCTGCATCCCCAGCCATCCATTTTTATTATGTTTTGAGACAAGGTCTCTCTAAGTTACCAAGGCTGGCCTTGAACTTGTTATCCTCCTGCCACAGCTTCCTCAGTTGCTGGGATTACAGGTGTATGCCATCGTGCCTGTCAAGAACTACTTTTTAATTTATTTATTTTTTATTTTTTTTTATTGATTGTTCAAAACATTACAGAGCTCATGATATATCATCTTTCATACATTTGACTCAATTGGGTTTTGAACTCCCATTTTTACCCCAAATACTGATTGCAGAATCACATCTGTTACATACTCGCATTTTTACATAATGGCATATTAGTGACTGTTGCATTCTGCTACCTTTCCTTTTAATTTATTTTTGACTTGGAAAAATTTCAAATAAATTTTTAAAAATTGTGTAATTAGGGCCTGGGGCTGTGGCTCAGCAGTAGAGTGCTCGCCTAGTGCATGCGAGGCCCTGGGTTCGATCCTCAGCACCACATAGAAATAGATAGATAAAATAAAGGTATTGTGTCCAACTACAACTAAAAAATAATTATTAAAAAAAGAAGGGCTGGGGATGTGGCTCAAGCGGTAGAGCGCTCACCTGGCATGTGAGTGGCCTGGGTTCCATCCTCAGCACCACATACAAAGATGTTGTGTCTGCCGATAAATTAAAAAATAAATATTAAACAAAAATTCTCTCTCTCTCTCAAAAAAGAAAGGTTTAAAAAAGAAAAGAAAAAATTGTATAATGAACCCATATATATGTTGCCTGGATTAACTATTGTTAATGTATTGCCATAATCAGTTCATCTTTTTTTCTAAAGCATTTTAAATTACAGACAATATTATGTCTCTGAGTATAATTTTCTACCCTAACAGAACCAGGAATGATTTACTAATGTTATATCTAATGTTCAATACTTATTCTCATTTTGCAATTTCTCCCAAGATTTTTTTTTCTTTTACAATTGATTTGTTCAAACCAGTATCCAACTAAAGGTCCAGATTTTGCATTTCTGTCTTTTGTCCCTTAAGTCTCTTTACATCTAGAACTGTTCCCTTTCCCCTGACTGTTTGACACAGGTGAGTTGAAGAGCCTGAATGGGGTATCCAGAGAATATTCCTCTCCAGATTTGCCCATTTGCTTCCTAGAGGTGGATTTCACCTTATTCTCTGCTTTAGTTTCCTGGAACCCTGATGAGTTGGCCCTACACGTTGGGGACTAGACTACTCACTTCGTAGGTGATGCACTGTTCTCGTATTGCATCTCTTCAGGGGGCAGGAGATCAGGTGGTCTCACTCTCTGTGATGCCAGGCTGACTCATGGCTCAGAGGGAGCAGCCTGATGCCTCATTATAAAGCTGCAACATGGGAGGATATGGAGGAGTCCACTCCAAGACCTGGCCCAGGCCCTCCGCACTGCACTGGTCCTGATGCGGCCCTCTTCCCTGTCTTTCTCCTCTCTCCCCTTGTAGGTCAGGTCGTGGGCCTCTACTCCCGCTTTGATGTGATTGTAAGTGTCTGTGGGGCTTGGGGTGCCGTAGGGAGGCTGTGGTAGGAGGATGGATGGGGGAGTATCTGTGGACACACTTCACGAGTGTGTAAGGGGTGCTGTCAGGTGAGGTGGGAGTCTAAGCAAAGCGGTGACTTGGAACTCTCTTTCTCTCCCTGCCCCAGCATTTGGCTGCCCAGAAAACCTACAACCACCTAGACATGAGTGTGGGAGAAGCCCTGCGACAGAGGACACTGTGTCTGGAGGGGGTCCTTTCCTGCCAGCCCCACGAGAGCCTGGGAGAAGTCATTGACAGGATTGCTCGAGAACAGGTACCCTGTGCCTCTCCAGGAATGCCCCCATAGAGATGGCCCAGTTCTTCCATGTGGGCTCCAGCCATCCCTGGACAGTGGACACCTGGCCTGTCCTCCTATTTCGAGACCAATTCTTGGCATTCACCTTGGTATGCACCTGGTCCTGTCTATGAGGTTCTCTTGCCAAGGGCCAGTCAACTGAGTGCTCAGAGACTTTGCCAGCTGGTTCCCAGGAGACACCCTCTTGTCCCCCCAGCTATGTCAAACTGTTTCCCCTGCTTGTTTGGGATGGGGGGGGGGGCCTGGTTAGTCACTGAACAATGTGACCCACAGGTACACCGGCTGGTGCTAGTAGACGAGACCCAGCATCTCCTGGGCGTGGTTTCCCTCTCCGACATCCTTCAGGCGCTGGTGCTGAGCCCTGCTGGCATTGATGCCCTCGGTGCCTGAGAAGACGAGTCCTCACTCCTATTCCCCTCACCTTCCATACCCTGAAGACAAGGAAAGGAGCAGGGGACCCAGATTTCATCTTTCCCCATCTGTTTGCCAAGTCAGCTCTGTTCCAGGTAGGCTTTGCCCCCGGCCCTTGGATCAGCCCCTATAACTTTTTAGTTTCCTAGATCTCAGACTGGGGCACCATGAAGATGGCAGTGGCCCCTCTCATAGCTGAGCAGAACCCCTGGAGGGAAGCAAGCTAATAAACCTTTGTCAAATGGAATTTCTATCCTCAGTAAGAACTAAGCTCCCTTAAAATAAGGTGCCCACACCTAGTGCTCACCGTGGTAAATTTGTTGTGATCGCAGACTCTTTCCCTGTAACGTTTGCTAGAGGTTTGCAGAGGGATGGGGGACAGTTTTCACCTGTTGACAGTGAATGGCACAACTCTCCTATTGGGAAGGCAACTCCCCTCCCTATTTGGTCACTATGTTCCCTTCTCTCTTCCTCACAGGCTTCTCCAGCCTTCCTGATTGTCCTTGCCCTGCCTATACTCCCCAAAGTTCTTGGGCATGCCCAGTGCACTGTGGGATGATGAAATTAAGGAGAACAACTGAGTCAAGGCTGGAGGTCCCTGAAGCACAGGCACTGGGACTACCCCAGGGCCATCTGTGCCCCATATGCACTCATATCCCTTTCCCCTACCTGGATCGGGCTGGTTGGGATGTGATAGTGAGCCAGTAGCCTGTAGGCTTATTCAAGGGCTCTGGATTCCTGGGCTTCTGGACTGTGTTTGGCTCGCACCTGGGAGACCCAACTGTTCTTTCCCCATGGGGACCACTTTAGTGGTTCCCTATAACTTTGCTGCTGCCCTTCTACCCTCCTGGCGTGGTCATTTCAGGGCTGCTAGGGTCACAATGGAACAGCAGTTACTTGTAGAACTGTCTGATGGTGGGGGTCTTCTCTCCATGGTAGTCCAGAAAATGCCTTATCTCTCACCAGTGACAGATGACCTTGTATTTGGATCCCTGAAAATGAGCAATCAAAAACACAAATGCAAAAAGAACAAGCCATGAACTTGAATTTTTATAAATTCCACTCAAAATGCTAGGTGTTTAACCTAACTTTCTGAAGATCCTTCTGCTTTCTGAATGTAAGACTTGGAGGAAAAGTCTACGATTGACAAAAGCAGCAAGTGGCGTTTCTTTTGTGCATAGAATGTTATTCCACTGACTTTTAAAAAAATGTTTTCTTTATAACAAAAATCATAAAATATTTATTAATTTATTACATGGTAGGTAAAACCCAGTCTATAAAACTCGAGCTTGTAAGAAATAGCTATGTTTCTAACACTGAATGCAATTTCTATTATGAACCCCATACCAGGTGGTGGAAATTGATCTAGTCAATTTGGAGTCTCTTCCCATCTTTTCCTGGGACTAAGTTTGGAAAACTTTAAGTAGCATAAGCCTTTGTTCCCCAGTGCAGCATCCACCATGCCAGTACCTGCTGAAACATCCCTGTTGGCAGTTGGTCGATCATTGGTGTGCACAGTCACAGACATTGCCATGTGCTCCCTTACTCCCAAAGCCTGTTGGAGCCTGACTGTGCTTGGGGCAAGCAAGACATTTTAGCTCCAGTCCCTCCATCCCTCTGGGTTTTGGAAGCTCTATGAGGCTGTTCCAGGCCCATGTGCTGAGCTGTACAGCTAGTATCCTGTTCTACCCTACATCTTACCATTTTTTCCAGACTCTACTGGGAACACGGGGCACCAGGCTCTTCTACCCTTAGACTCTCCTCACCTGTATGAGGTATTTATCATACATACCCCTTCCCCTTCAGACTTTTCCCCTTTTCTTAGGGACCCCATAAATGTCCACTGCCATCTCCAGCCCATCCCAACCTATGGAACCTTTACCAATGGGGAGAGAGGAGACCTTGGTCCTCTAACCCATCATATTTATATTCGGCCAAATCCACAGTCTGTGTCCTGAGTTCTTGCTACCCACTGTGAGGATCAGCCTTTTGAAACTCCAAGGCCAAGACTAGGCTTCTCCTCTGTCACCCTCCCCTGTGGCAATGGGCACCGAAGCTCCAGTTGTCTCATGCAGGAAGCATAGGTTAATATTTCTGAAATATGATCTTGCCCCCATTACCTCCCAGAGCTGCAGAGTGGAGACATTTGTGATGATCTGTCAGGCAGGAAATGAAGGTATTTTCTCACTAGCCATTTTGCCAGATCCCAGAGTCTCTGCTGGCTCTGCTCTGTCCCTTAGGAAGGTGTGAGGTATTGGCTCGAGTGGGAGGATGAGAAGGGGGCAACAGTTGCGTCTGGGCCAAAGGAAGATCTCTCAAGTGACAACGTCCTTGGGGAGTTCAGGGTGGGCTGCCCCCAGCAAGCGCTGGCTCTGGAGAATGTAACAACAACCTTGATGGTGTGACTCTGAGTTGCTGTGCCTGAGTCAGGCCTTCAGGGGTGATAGCAAGGCTGAGGAAGTCACCAGGTCCCCTTGGGCTCCCCTCACACTTTCCTGGGAATATGAACATCTCTACTTGTGTGGGGTCACCATTCTGAGGACACAGCAGAGCTCCTCCTTGGGCGCTTTGTGGGGAACCATCCCACCTCCCTGTCTCTTTTGATCAAGCTCCACCCTCAGCTTCTGGCTCACCCTTGCAGCCATCATGGCTACCAGAAAAAGAGATGTAGAATTTCCATGGAGGCTGCAAGCACTTCCACCCTAGCTCAGAATCACCCTTCCCTAAAGTGCAGTCTGCCCTGCTGTCCCCTCGTGCCTAAGTAGGGGTCAAGCATTGTTGTCCCCAGCTCCTCTTCAGTCCCCCAAGGCTTCTCTGCGTTTCTGTGCCCTCAGGGCTGGACTCTCAGGCCTCCTTTGCTTTCCCCATCTCTTCTCTCAACCCTCTCAATGGTTCTCGGCCCTGGGTGTGCTTCAGGATCACCAAGGAAGCTTTGTAACATCCAGAGCCCAGGGACTCATTCGTAGACATACCCATTTCCTGATTTTGGAGTGTAGCCTGGGCATCTATGTTTATTTTCTATAAAAACAAGAAACTTACAGTTACTAACACATGATGAGCATGAGAGTGTGCTGAGAAAGCAGGATGAATGTCTCATTGCATAGTAAAGTCAATGCGGTTCCCTGTCTATTGTCACATGATGGGATCTATCTATTATTAAATTTTGACTAAAGTCTACAAGAAGCAATGGCTAAGAATGACAGCATGTTATAAAGGACATGTAATTTATTAGCCTCTCACAGATCCTCTTCCCAACATCCTTAAGCACAACAGTATTCAGTATAATGTTATTATTGTTCATTCCATGATGACAGCTGTCAAAGTTTTTACTTGACAGACATATTAAAACTAGAATCATACACAACAATTTGGAAAAAAATTTCTATTATCAAACCAAGATGCATTCAGAGCTAAAATGTCTACAGAACATGAGTGTTTTAATAAAGCAGACATCCAGGCAATGCTGGCGCCCTTGTCTATTTTTAATCACAAGAGTGTTGGCTAGTTGTTTAAGAAGACAAGCTGTTCTCTTAAAAACCTTACTCAAAATATCGATCCCACTTTGACCAACAAATTCCAATGAGCTGGACTGGGAGTAACAAAAGGTGCGTTCTTTTCAGTTAAAGGTGTATCTGCTGGGCTGAATCAATCTACAATTATCCTACATCTGCTAATATTTTTCCTTATAGAGGCAGGTAGGGTGGGCCATCAGGGAGCCTCACTGTAACATCCCTTTGCTGTGACTCTTGGGCACCCTGAGATTCTCAGACCCTGGAAGGGGGTGCCATTACTGGCCACTTATGGGCTTTGTGCCAACCCTCCAACAGGGCTTCTGCTGTTCACCCTGCACAGAGAAAGCTGCAAGGGAAGGGACCTACCTATGACATCACATCCACCCTGTCACACTTATGCGTGCTTGAACGAACCACTGTCAAATAAAGTAATGTTTTCGTTTACATTAAAGTAGTCTTGTGAGGCATTGCAATGGAATATGCATAGAGAGAGGTCATTTTCAACTCCCAAGATAAGCAAAAGAATTTCATGTACACTTTTGGTGGGTCAGCCTGCCTGCCTGCCTGCCTTTCTCTCCCTCCCTCCCTCCCTCTCTCTTTCTCTTCTGGTATTGGGGATGGAATCCATGGCCTCACACATGCTAGGCAAGTGATCCACCTGTGAGCCACATACCCAGCCCAATGTGGGTGTATTTTTTGATTTATTACCTATAAGCAAAAATCTTTAGAAAGAAAGAAAGAAAGAAAAGGAAAGGAAAAAAATCTTCAAGTATAAAGTGCAGGACTCTTGGCCACGTTGTATTTTGTTTTTCCTGGTTTGGCATGCAAGTCTTTGATTCGCCTCCTCCACTGCTGCTGCATTTGTGGGCTTTCTGCTAGTAGCCCCTGTGGCCAAGGTGTCATGTCTGTGTCATTGACTCCTCAGCACTTATATCTTGGGTTCTGCACTTGCTGTAGGTTGGTTCTGGAATGCCCCTCAAAGCCAGTTGTTCAAAGGCTTAGTCCCCAACTTGGTGCTATTGAGAGGTGGTGGGACCTTTAAGAGGTGGGTCCTAGTGGGAGGTCTTTAGGTCACTGGGACATGTCCTTGGAGGGGTTAGAAAGTGTCTTTTGCTTCCTGCCATCATGAAATGAACAGCTTTGCTCTACCACACACTCTTGCCATGATATGCTGCCTTGGCACAGGCCCCAAACAATGGGGCCAATTGATCATGAACTGAAATCCCCCGAACTATGAGGCAAAAAAAAAAAAACAACAAAAACTTTCCTCCTTATAAGTTGATTATTTCAGGTATTTTGTTGCAGTAATGAGAAGCTGACTAACTAGCCCTGTTGGCAAAAGCTTTTGAAGGGAGCCTCTGAAGCTGTGCCCATGTCACATCTTAGAGTGAGAAAGTGTAGCATGTCCTTTAATTAATCTTCTCAAGGACTCGACTCACTCACCAGTCTACTTAGCTAGTGTTTCTCCTTTGTATTTTTTATTTTTGATTTGAGTTTGGATTATAAGCCCTGGAGATACACACCAGGCAGAGTTGCCTCAGAACTTTCTATGGTACTTGATCCTCAACAGTATTGATTACATGGAAAGCTTTTTTTGCAGGGGGGTGGGTACTAGAGATTGAACCCAGGAGTGCTTTACCACTAAGCTACATTCTCAGTCCTTTTTATTTTTATTTATTTGCTTATTTTTCTTTTTAGACAGGATCTCCCCAAGTTGCTGAGATTGGCTTCCAACTTGCAATTCTCCTTTCTTAGCCTCCTGAGTAGATGGAATTTCAGATATGTGCCACCATACCTGTCTTGGAAGCTAATTCTGCAATAATCTTAACCAAGATGATCTTCAGAGGTTTTTTTTGAGGTATAATTCACATACTGTAGAATTCACCCTTTCAGAGTATATACTCCAATAGTATTACTATATTCACAAGGTTGTGCAACCACTCCTACTATGTAATTCCATAACATTCATCACTTCCCAAAGAAACCTTATATCCATTGACAGCCACTCCCTATTTCCCTCCCCTCCTCCCAGCACCTGAAAACTACTAATCTATTCTGTTTCCTCTGCTGGATATTCCATAATGCATGCAATCATACAATATGTGGTCTTCTGTGTCTGGCTTCTTCCACTTAATATATTTTCAAGATTGAATCATAACATAGCAAGAATCAGTATTTCTTTTGTGTGGCTGAATAATATTCTGTTTATGGACACACACACACACACACACACACACACACACATATATATATATATTTACACACACATACAAATATTCATTCATGCATATACAGTCTTTATGGGTTTTTGTAGATATGGATTTGTTTTCTTTTCTTTTTTTTTTTTTAGTAATATTATTGAACTGTATACAGGGTTTGAACTGGAGATTTACCACTGAGCCACACCCACAGCCCTTTTTATATATTTTTTTTAATTTAGAGTTAAGTTGCTTAGGGTCTCACTAAGTTGCTGTGGTTGGCTTTGAACTCATGATCCCTATGCCTCAGCCTCCTGAACTGCTGGGATTACAGATGTGCACACTGTACCTGGTTGGATTTGATTTCTTTATAAAATATTTTTAACTGGCAAATGAAAATTATATATATTTATAGTGTAAAATACTTTTTGATAGTTATACATATTGTGGAATGGCTAAACCAAGATATTCATTCTGTGGAAGCACCACTTCACATCTGTGCTCTTGCACAGGATGATGATGATTTTGTCGTGCTGGATATTGAACAGGGCCTTTGGCATACTAAGCAAGCACCCTACTACTGAGCCACACCCTATCCCTTATCATGCTTTGTGTGTGGTAAGAACACTCAAAGTCTAATTCCTCATTCATTCCCAGGTATACACTATATTGCTATTAACTCTAGTCTCCATAATGTAGAATAGATCTCCTGAACTTACTCCTCCTGAGATTTTGTGTCCTTTGACATACATCTCCCTAATCCCTTGCCCTTGCCCCTATCCCTGATAACCACAATTTTATTCCCTGTTTCCTATGAGTTTGACTTTTTTCTGATACCACATATAATAAGAACTTCTTTCTGTGGCTTGCTTATTTCATGAAACATAATATTCTCCAGGTTCATCCATGTTGTTGCAAATAACAGGTTATACTTCTTTTTAAAGGCTGAATAGTATTCCATTGTGTATCTACACTACATTTTCCTTATCCATTCTTCCACTGGTAGACATTTAGGTCAGCACTGTCTCTCTGCTACTGTGAACAAAGCAGCAACATGGGAGTGCAAATGTCACTTCAATATGCTGGCTTCATTTCCTTTGACTATATCTCAAGTATATATCCTGAAATTGCTAGATCATACGGTAGCTCTTTTTAATTTTTTGAGGAATCTTCATATTGTGTTCTGTAATGGCGGGACCTTCGTGGATTTTGATGTGAGATTAGTCAAATTATGAGATCATGAGATCATTAGTAAGTTGGAGATCATGAGTACAGAAATGCTCTTGCACAGTTGTTACAAAACCCCAATCCCAGTTCACATCACACATGTGTCTCCCACCGGGCGCCAGGAGTTGGGGAGTTCACGTGGCTTCAGCAGCTGGGCCCTGCTGGTTTCAAGGAGCAACACACTGGGGAAGGCAGAAGTCTCCTCTGGTTGACTTTGAAACAGAGATCCTAGCACCCTTTGATCCAAGACTCCATCCTCTGAATTTATAAAGAGCCCTCACAGGTGAACCCACTGCCCCAGTAAAGTCAAGGGCCATGTCCTTGTGATCAGAAGTCCCTCCCAATCTCCCCTAGCTTCCTCTACTCAATGTGAAAAGCGCTGTGTTCCTCCCTCCTCCTCTCCTTCTTCCTCCTATTCCAGTCTCTTCTCATTTAACAAATATTATTTATTTATTTATTTTTGTACTGGGGCACTTAAACCACTGAGCCACATCCCTGGCCCTTTTTATGTTTCATATTGAGGCAGGATTTGGCAACATGAAATTGCTTAGGGCCTTGCCAAATTGCTGAGGCTGGCCTGGAACTTGTGAGCCTCCTCTCTCTGCCTCTCAAGCTGCTGAGATTACTGGCACCAGGGTCAACCAACCTTATTTAACACCTCTTAGATTCTGGACAGTTAGACTGGATCCAAACTGAAAGGAGGTGATTTGTGCCCTTCAGGGAGTTCACAGCTGGCCAGGAAGACAGTCGGGTCTACAGCGAGGCGGACATGTTGGGTGCGCGGTTCTGTACGGAGGAGGGCACGGGAATCACCTAGAGGGGTCAAGGAGGGTTCTGCAGTAGCCAGGACATTTGATCCAAGGAAGAGCAAATTCCCTTGGGCAACATGACATTGATGAAGAGGCGACTGTGCCAAGAGAGGGGACATTAAGTACATGCCCTAGGAGGACACAATTGGTGAAGAGTGTGTTTTGCCAAGCGAGGGGACAGTAAGTACAAAGTTGTGAGCCAGTAAAGAGCATAATGTGCTCTGGAAGATGCAAGAAGTCAAGCTCAGCTAGGGCAAGGGTGTCCTCAGTGGGGGTGGACAGTGCCCGGGCATGATGCGTCTTATAAGTCATAGGAAGAATTTTTTATTTGGTTTGATGACTGAGGGGAGCCACTGAAGGATTTGAATCAAGGCAATGACTGAATTTTTAAAATGGGTTCCAAGCCAGGCACAGTGGCCCACACAGTGACCAGTGGGAGACTGAAACAGGAGGATCACAAGTTCAAGGCCAGCCTCAGCAACATAGTGAGACTCTGTCTCAAAATAAAAAGGACTGAGGATGTAGCTCAGTGGTAGAGCACTCCTGGATTCAATCTCCAGTACTAGAAAAATTAAAATACAATAAAACAGTTTTATCCCCAGAAGTGTAAGAAAATCAAGTTTCTTATGTTTTCTGACTCAGAAGAATGTACCGCTGGGGCTGGGGCTGGGGCTGGGGTGGTGTTCTTGATCTGGATACCAACCCCTGTTCTTACTACAGAGGCTACAAATCTAAAAACTACAATCCCCAGCCTCCCTTGCAGCTGAGGTTCTAGGCAGTTGTACTTAAGGGATTTGAAAGGTGAAAAATGAGGCCGAATAATGTTCTTTTCCTGCTCTCAGGGGCGGTCAGGAGGCAAACAATTCAGTATTGGTTCTTTGAGTACTGAGAGGCATGACGGTCTATGATAAGGTGGTTGTGCTTGGGGACAACTAAGGCGATGCACAGTTGTAGCAACAGTTTCTTGCCTATCATCCTCTGGATTGTGACTTTCAGCTCCTCGAGCAGTTCCATATCTATTAGAGGCCACTGCAGCCCAGCCCAGAGCTCCTCTAACAAATTGTGTGGCATTCTGTTGGCTCTCTCTCAGAATTTTCCTTAAAAATGGGTGTGTGTGGGGGTTCTTCTTCTTCTTCTTCTTTTTTTTTTTTTTTTTTTTTTTTTTTTTGAGACAGGGTCTCACTCTGTGGCCCATGTTGGTCTTAAACTCCTTGGCTCAAGCATCCTCCTGCCTCAGCCTCCTGAGTGCTGGGACCGCAGGTGTGCACCACCACACCCAGCTGGTGGCTTCTATTATCTGCAGTGGGAGCAGGACCATAGAAGCGCTGCTCTCTAAGGCACCTGGAATCATTCCGCTGCTGCCACCCTGCTGCAGCCCTAACTATGTGAAGCCAAGGCCTCTCTGTGAGGTCTGGGGAAGCGCACAAGGGTCTCTCTCTCCAAGGAGCGGGCAGCAAGGCCTCCCATCATGATTCCTAAGTACAGAAAGGGTGTTCCCCAAACAGAAAAGGGTTCGGATGCTGAGTGGTCCAAAAGAAAAACAGACTCCAAAGAATTAGAAGTCCTTTTAGTTTATATTGTACCAAGAATAGCAATGCAGTAAGAGATGGCCTTTCATCTGAGAGAGGGTTGCTCACAATGATACAGATGTGTCAAAAGCTCCGGGTTCTGTGGGAAGGTGCTGAGTTCTTCCAGCCTGTTGAGTCGGACAGTCCCCTTCCTTTCCTCCTCATCTAAGACCTGGCAGTGTGCGAGGGCTACTATGCCAGACACAAGGCCTCTGGGACCAGCCCCAGAAAGGCAGGTGCCCAGCTCAGCACTGTCTCTGCAGGAAACGCAGGCCCACCTTCTGACTAGGAACCAGGACAATGCGGGACACAGGCTTCACCTCCCCAGTCTCAGGAGCCAGGACCACCTCATAGTGCTGCATCAGCTGACAGAGAAAGAGCACAGGTAGGACTGGAGCCTTGACCTCTATCCACTGCCCCCCTCTGCAGACGCTGACTCCGAACCTCCCTGCCTCTCCTCCCCCTCAGACTCCTTCACCCTTCCCTGGCCCACGCGAGCTCCCAGTTGTCCCAGCTCACCCTCGCCAGCAGCAGCTGCATCTCCAGCTCGGCAATCCTGCGGCCCAGGCAGGCCCGGACCCCATAGCCAAATGGCACAGAGCCAAATGGGTGTTGGTTTCCACGAATGGCAGGCTCCCTCTTCCTCAGCCAGCGGTAAGGCTGGAAGCTCTCAGGCTCAGAGAAGGAGCTGGGGTCCCGAGACACCACATAGTGGCAGAACACAAACTGGGTCTACGAGGGAGGAATGGACAGTGTGACTCCCTCATCAAAGGGCTCTGGGCACTCCTGGCTACTTGGGCACTCTGGGCCCACTCACATTCTTGGGGAAGAGGAAGCCATCAACTTCAATTTCCTGATCCACGATCCGGGAGTTTGTGGGGACCACAGGGTAGAGGCTGCAAGGAACAGAATGCCGGGGGTCTGCCAAGGAGGGACAGAGTGGCCACTCCTTCCTCGCCTTTTGGTGCCTTAGCCCCTCTTCCCATCTCACCCCTGTTCCTGGCCCTGGCCCACCAGCAGCCTCCACTTCCCATTCCTGTCTCTCACGCTTTCCCACACACAAAGACCTTGAGCTTGTGGGAATCACATCCTACCGCAAGGTTTCCTTAATCACAGCTTTGAGCAGGGGCATGCGAGCAAAGTCTTTGTGCTGGGGCACCTGCCCAGTGGGCACCACACCCACCACTTCCTTGTGCAAGGCCGCTTGGATCTCTGGGTTCTTTGAAAGGTGGTACAGAGTCCACGTCAGCGTGTTGGATGTCTAGGGGGTAGAATGGGAGATAAAGTGAAAGGGGATTTCTAGAGAAGTACCCAGCGAGGCGAGGCGAGGGTCTACACAGTGCGAGCATGCAAAATGTGAAAGTTAATTTGCCACAAACATGGCAGGAAAACAGATGAGGGTTCATCACCTTGATGCTAAATGTGAGTGGAATAAGGACTGATACAATGAAGAATTGCACCTTACAGGTGACTGTAGCAAGGAGAAGCCCCATGTGACAAAGGGGCTCAAAAGGAATCTGCTAGAGACAAAGGTGCCCATGGACAAGCAGTAAAAGAGAGTTGGAATAGGTGTGTGATGACCCTTCCAAGCTATCAGAGAGCAAAGAGCCCCCAGAGGTGATGGGATCCCTCTTACAAAAGGACCAGCCCTTTTGCCTCAGCCGGGCTAAATGACTCTTTTCCTTTCACAGTCGCAGCCATGTTATAGAAAGAGCAGCTACATGAGGGATCAAGGTCAGCATCAGGCAGAGGGTAGTGGGGGATTTGTTCAGATGGGAGCTGGGAGTCCTGGGTCTCCTTGTCAGCCCGGCTCACGCACCGTGTCCACTCCAGCGAGGAGCAGCTCAGGCAGGCTGCCTAGAGCGTTCTGAGGACTGAGCAGTCCACCGGTCAGCAGGAAGTGCAGGTAGCCAGATACCTGGACCCCATCTGGCCCCCTAGCCTGTAGCTGGGCCTCCACTTCCTTGACTTTCTGATCAATCAACTTCTTCCCTGCAGGGACAATGGAGAACAACAGAGGATGGGTCAAACCTTTCCAATGGTTGGTGGCATGAGGGAGATAGTCCTGGGAGAGACTTGGAGATGCACAGTCCTGAGAGCCAACCAACTTTCTTCCCTGGCCCCAGTCTGGGAGTCCTCACCAAAGGAGAAGATGGTGTCCCAGCCAGCCAGGTATCGCCTCCAGAAGGGCAGCAGGGGACGGGTCCACTTGGGGAGGAAGGTTGAATAGACTGAATTCTGGAACATGAGCCCCACAGAGCTGATGAAGGTCGCAGTGTCCTTGGGGATAGAGGGCTCCAGACAGCCCACCCTTTTCTCAAACAGGACGTAGCAAATAGCTGGGAAGAACAGAAGCCATTAGAGGACCCAGAGCCAGGAGACACAAAACCCAGGGAAATGAAGAGGAGGAGCACAGCCTTCCCTTGCCCGCTTCCCACTCTGAGCCCCATGTCCCAGCAAGGGTACCTTCCAAGGCAAAGTGGTAGAAGAGGTGAGCCATGTCAGGCACCTGGTCCCCTGAGGCACTGTCAGCTCTCACCTGGTCCAATCGAGCCATAAAGTCACTTATCACCTCATTTAAAGAATCTGTGTAGAGTGCGGCCTCTGCTGGCTTCAGCATCCGCTGGTTCAGAGCCTGGCGCAGCTGGTACCAATGCTCTCCTTGCCTGCGGGACACAGAGTCAGCTCAGGTGTAACCCTGACAGGGATCTGGTTAAATGCTCTCTTCCCACCCAAGGCCTCCACAGAATTGAGGGAAATCTGGCTCCTGGAATTTAGAATTACACAGTCACCAAGCTTTCAATGACAGAATCACTACTGCACAGTTTATGTGGATAAGGTGGACATCTATAACCAAACTTCTAGGACCAAATCACAGATCTGAGGATTACCTTAGGCAGGTGACTCAACTCCAGAGTGCCCCAGCTTTCCCATCTATGAACTGGGGATGATGATAATAATGCCTGTCATCGTAGCGGGGTTGGGCAGATCATTAAAGTGTTTAGGTCAGTTCCCAGCATGTGGTGAATGCGTAATGAATATTGCCCACGAGTGTCTTTTTCCTGAATCTACTATATTTGAAATGAGGGGGAGCTGCAGATGTCCCATTCTGAGGAATAAAATTGGAGCAATGTTTCTAGGATGCTCAGATTCTGGACCTGTATGCTTTGCTTGGCTCAGTGTGTCAAGAGGACAGGAGGACAGCCCTTGAGCCACAGTTATTCAGTAGATGGTCAGGCCCCCACTCTGATTAGCAGGGATGCTCAGATGGGTGGGAACGTGCTTTCTGCATGGAAGCTTCATTTTCAGGGCTGTCTCATCCTCAGCTAGCCCAAACCTGTTACTTTTCCCAAGCAAGCTGGGTGAGAGTCCCATTTTTTTCCAAAGCTATTTCAGAGCAATAAATGCAATATGGTCCAACTTTAAGAGCAAGAGAGGAGATCCTTACATATCCCTATGTATATCTACATACTTCCAAGTACAGAAAACACACCAAATTGTCACTACTGATAGCTTAGAAAGATGGGATGGGAGTGAGGAGGAGACTTAGTATTTTGTTATACAATTTTTTACAGTAAGTGTTAAGGAATAAAACACATTTTTTATTTAAAAAATTATTTAAGTGAACCTTAACCCTCTTTCCCAGGAGCTTTCTTTACTGTGTTGGGAAAAAGCTAGAAAACGATAAAAGAAAAACCAGGTGGTGCACACCTGTGATCCCAGTGACTTGAGAGGCTGAGACAGAAGGATTGTAAATTCGAGGCCAAACTGAGCAAATTAATGAGATACTCAGCAACTTAGCAAGACTCTTTATCAAAATAAAAGGGCTGGGTATGTAGCTCAGTGGTAGAGCACCCCTGGGTTAAATCTCCAGTATGGCAAAAATAAATAAAATAATTAATTAATCAATACATTAATATATAAATAGAAATATTGCTAAAAAAGTAATAAAACCAAAAAAACCCATTTGTTGGAATTTAAGGTTGTAAGTGCTCTTACAAGAGTAAAATTCTCTCCATAGCAGAAATCAGATTTTCAGAATTTAAATGAGAGCATTTCTGTAATTGTTAAGCCACTTATTGAGAGAAAATGCTTCATAAAAAGAGATTTAAAAAATGTATATGCTCAAACAAAACAAACATCAAGTATCATAGGTTAGCAAAACAGCTCTTAAGCACATACAGGTGAGTATTTTGCTAAATATATTTAGCAAATTGGCTTCAGAGGAAAAAAGTGTACTTAGATCACTTGATGCTCAACTGAATCAGAGGTAGCCTGGAATGATGAAAACCTGGGATCCAAATCTGACTCTGGATCAGATGTCAAGTTAAAGAGGTCTTTTTAAAGACCAGACATCTGCTGCTTGGATCCCAGAACTTGGAATAAAGGGCCCAGGAATGGCTGTTTTAGTTCTGAAACTGTCCGCCTATGAAGGAATCAGGAAAAAGAATAACACTCAATGGGACAGTGATTGTGTGACCATCAGGGATAGGTGAGATGACCCTGCTACCTAGTTTATTTTCTTTCCAAAGTTGTAAGTTATTGAATTCCAGAACCAGAAAGATCTTATTCCACCATGGTTACTAGTGTCACCCTCTGGCATGTGATGTAAAACCTCTCCGGGCCTCGGTTTTTTCATCTAAAATTACAACCCACTCATGGGTTTGTTGTGAACATAAAAAGAAACAATGGATGTCAAGAGACCAGCCTGGTGTCTGCCATGTCACAAATATACCATTGTAGCAGTGTGATCATCTATACCGGGATCAACTTTCATTCCTTGAGAAGCAACTAAAACATGGTTGTCAAGTTGATTATAAATGGGGAAAACCATCCACTGTTTTTGAAATTCTGTTAACATACTATAGCAAAAAGAAGGCTGTAATATTCCCAGTTACAACCTGTGGCACTGGGAATGGCTTATCACCAATGAGCCCCATTTATCTACTTTGACTGGCAGCTGAGTCAATATCATTCTCAGATTCACTTGTCTAAAGTCACACAATGTATTAAAGTAAAAGCCCATGAATGGCCCTGGGTGGGCTTCAGCCCATCCCAACAACTGCTCCATACTGAGTATCAGGTTCAGAGGATGCAGAGATGCCACTCTGCCCTTCCCCCCATTGGCTGCCCTGTGTCCACTCTCTTTTGACCTGGTCCCTTCAGGCCCCAGCTCACGTGGTGAAGGGCCCATACGTCAGGCCCTGATGGTCCCGGTGCTCCTTCCACAGCTCCATGTGGTCCCTTAAGGGGTACTTGCCCTCCTGCCGCATCACTTGCTCTATGAGTGGCGCGCTGGCCAGGTTCACCAAGGTCTGAGACCCAAGGCTGGATATCCATAGCGGACCATACTTGGCCTTGTTCATCACCTGTGGGAGTCAACCAACACTGAATAAACGAGGTCCGACTAGGCAGGGTTTCTGGGGCAGGAGATGGGGCATGGCGCACTAGTGAGTGGAGTGTGTAAGAGGCAGGCAGAGGGCTGGTGGTTCTGGGGGCATAATTCTGGAGAAAATGGCCACACAAGGAGCAAGGACATTGAGAGCAAGGTGTATCTGGTGGAACTGGAGGAATAAGAACCTTGAAGTAATGAAAATATGTGAGAAAGGGGGATGTTGAAGTGTAGATATTTGGGACGCAGCATTTTAGGAAAACTGACCCCTTTAGTGAGTGAGGTAGAAAGCCTATGGTTCCTTCTTAGCATTTAAATCTACTGCAGCTTGTAGCTCTGAGACGAATAAAAATGTCTGGTGCAATCGACAAGAAAAAAGGAACGTTACAAGATGAGAAATTCCAAGAAAAACAAGAAACTGGATGAGAAAGGCATGAAGTAAACTATGTAAGTGTGTATTTTTTAAACAAAAACATTTATTGTTTGTATTACATAACTCCCAAATATTTTACCTTCAGGTCTTAAGGACTGGGGATGTAGCTCAGTGATAGAGCACTTGCCCAGAGTACACAAAGCCCTGGGTTTGATCCCAAGCACAAAACAAAACCAAAAAACTATCCAGAATTTCTAAAGCACTTGGTAACTAATACTCATCACATCTATGAAACTGACATTGCCACAATGTACTTATAGTTGCTGAGAATGAGACAGAAGAAGCACATTTTGCTATTTGGAGTGGTGGTGAAACAAACAGAATCCACAAATCTGAAACAAAAATTTACTAAGTCATAGCCACAGACTGAGAGAAAAAGAAACACAGGGGTTTGCCAAGTACTTCCTCTTTCATAATCGCTACTAAAGACTTTTTTTGTTTTGATTTGGCTTTTTGTTTGGTTGGGTTTTTTGTGTGTGTGTGTGTGTAGGGGGGGTTGTTTGTTTTTAAGAGAATCAGAGTCTGTTGCAGTACAGAAATAAGGCCTAAGGGCTTCTATAAAGAGACACTGAAGTTGTAGAGATCTATCATTCAGATTATAGAAGGAAACGTCACCCAAATTATAGTGAGAAAAATGCCAGTCTTTACTGGCTTTCACTATTGGCCAATATTGTTTATGTTGCGTGGTCCTAGGACCATAATTACTCTTGATATATCACCCACTTGCTCAGAATCCATCCTGAACTAATAAAGGCTGATTCTGCCCATTCCCAAGAAGACAGTTGAGACAACTGAAGGACTACCTACAGGAAGATGGGGGTGGAGTGCAAAGAATATTCTCAGTGTACATCATGTTATATTGTTTTGAGAATATATTATTTGATAGATAATATATTCTCATTACCTATGAGAATATATTATCTGTCAAATTTGTTTTAACCTAAAAGAAAACAAAACAATGTTTTCTGAAACAGCAATACACCCAGCATTGATCAGATAATTTCAGAAAGCAGGAAAACCTTGTTGAACCTCTGAACTCACATATAAACTTCTTAGATCTATAAGTAGACCCTAGCCATATTTATTTTCCAATAAACGGAGTTTTGTTTTATTTGTCTTAATATTTCCATTTAAGAATATTACTCAGCCTTAAAGAAGAAAGAAATTATGGCATTTGTCAGTAAATGGAACTGGAGAATATCATGCTAAGCCAATCCCAAAGAATCAAAGGCTGAATGTTTTCTCTGATATGTGGATGCTAATACACAATAAGAATGGGGGACTTAGGGAAGAATAGAGGTACTTGGGATTAGGCAGAGGGGAGTGAAGGGAGGGAAGGGGATTTGGGGTGAGAAAGGAGAGTAGAATGAATCAGACATTATGCTACGTGCATATATGTGTAACTCTACATCATGTTCAACCAGAAGAATGAAAAGTTATTCTCCATTTATGTATGATGTGCATTCTACTGTCACGTATAACTAATTAGAACAAATAAAAAAATGATGAGCAAAAGGAAATCTAGTAGAATGGAAGAAGGAGAATTGGGAGGGGAAGGAGGACAGGAGGGAAAAAGGACAGAAAAAGGAGGGGAACATGAACTGCAATTGAGTTCCATGTATTATGAGTTAATTGGAATGAACCCAACCATTATGTATAACTATAAAGCTCTAATGAATACATTAAAAAAATAAAATTTCCACTTAAACATGTTTTACATACATATCTATTTTTTTCCTATTAAATTCCTTAGGAGACTTATGATAAAAGTAGGCTTAATTTGTGTTCTAGTTTGGTTTAAGACATTAATAATAATAATTGCACCTATTTCTATGAAGCTGACCATAACCAGACACTGTTCCAAGAACCTTACTTAAATTAGCGCATTAATCCTCACTACAGTTACATGAGTTGGGTTTAATATTACCGCAATCTGCAGATAAGCAAACTGAGGCCCAAAGAAGTTGCTCAAGCTCACTTACCAGTAAGTGGAAGTCGGGGTTCAAATTTGGACCACCTGGCTGGAGGCCACACTCTTAACCACTTACTCCACTGGTCCCTGAGAAAATTGGCTGTGTCCTACTGAATGGAAACAAACTTAAACCCTTTAAAGACACCTGCAATTTTGAAACCACAGTGACCATGCAATATCCATGTTCCTCCCTCGTGCCACTGTTCCCCTTTGGGGTTGGATAAGTCTGTTCTGGGAAGCTCCTGTACCCAGCAGGCTGTTTTGCAGCATCCCTGGCCTCTTTATAGTAGTAGCTTCCAAGTTGCAACAACCAACCAAAAATGTCTCTAGACATTGTCAAAATACCAATTCACCTAAATTTGAGAACCTTTACAGCAAACCCTACCTCTTAAAGTGTCTCTTAATTTTTTTTTTTAATTTTAGAGGACTCTTTTTAGAAAATAATAGGCCTTTTTGAAGAAATCTTTCTCTGAAATTTTGGTTTATTTTCCTTTAACATTTAAGTAAAATAACATTTAATATTTTTTTATAAAAATGTGAACACTGGTGATCTCAGC
This sequence comes from Ictidomys tridecemlineatus, assembly GCF_052094955.1. Classification (NCBI taxonomy): domain Eukaryota; kingdom Metazoa; phylum Chordata; class Mammalia; order Rodentia; family Sciuridae; genus Ictidomys; species Ictidomys tridecemlineatus. The sequence continues at coordinate 180,782,847 of NC_135483.1, read as the reverse complement.
AGTGGCAAAGAGCGGTTTGTAAATCAGTAGATAAATTAATTTTCTTCTTTATACTGTGGTTTGTTTTTCAAATTTTCTACCACGATCTGAGAATCAGAAGAAAAAAAAAAGTCACATTTAAAAAGACTGGATAAAGACTCATTTTCTTGGGTACTAGCTTCTTCCCTGGGATCCATGGTCTCTGTGACCACTTATTGGCTGTCAGTGTGGAGATTTCTAGGACGTTTGTCCCTTTGTCCAGGCCATGCCTTCTTCCTTCTTCCTTCATATTTCTCTTCTCAGTTTACTGGTGGAACTTACCAAGGATCAACTTATGTAAGAGGTTATTTTAGAAAGACACTGGGACACTCGATGAGAGATTTGTTCTGTGCCTGCCCTTAGGTGGTAACCTGAGCCAGTTAAAAAGCCCAAGCTTCAGGGCTGGGCTTGTGGCTCACCGGACGAGTTCTTGCCTAGCACGTTCGAGGCGATTCTCAGCACCACATAAAATAAGATAAAATAAAACAAAATAAAAAAACTATTGTGCCCAAGCTTCTCCGTGGAATGGAGATCCACTGTTAGGATGAATGAGAGAACTAGCCCTCACCTGGTGAAACCCCAGGGAGTGAGTGCTGAATTCATTCAACATTTACTTATTAAACTCCCAATTTGTTTCTTCTATTCCATTTCAGGGGACAAGGACACAGCACATAACAGAAAAGACCTAGCTTTAGAGAGTTTCCAATCCTGGTGCATGTTGGATAGGTGAGAATTTGACTACATAGGCTCCCAAATGATTTTCTAATGATTTTTGTGGGTGTCTTGTCCCTTCAACTAGATTGAAAATCCTAGAGGGCAGAAACCAAGTAGAAAAATATTTCTTTATTTCCTCCCATATTGTTTGACTCCAAAATGTTAGGCACGTTATAGATACTTAATAAATACTTAGATACAATAGATAGATAAAACAGATACAATAAATATTTAGTAGTTGTCAGTAAACCAGGGTGGGGGCAGAGTGGGTGAGGGACCAAGTTGCAGACAATACAAAGAATAGGCAAGACAGAGACAGACCTTGAGTTGGGAAAGACAATGAATGCCAGGAGCCTGGTAACAATGGCTCTTCCAGGATGGGCATTTGTTTTGAAAACCTGGAAGGATAATCTGGAAAGGAAATTAAGAAAATAATTCCCAGGTTGGGGTTGTGGCTCTGCAGTAGAGCGCTTGTGTGCGATGCCCTGGGTTTGATTCTCAGCACCACATAAAAATAAATGAATAAAACAAAGGTATTGTGTCCAGCTACAACTAAAAAAAAATATTTTTTTTTAAAAAAAGAAAACAATTCCCTTTATAATAGTCTCTCTCTTTTTTTTTTTTTTTTAACCTGTCCGAGATTTTATTAGCAGGACCGAAGCGGTCAGTTGCATAAGAGAAGGGGGTTGAGAGAGAGAGAGAGAGAGAGAGAGAGAGAGAGAGAGAGAGAGAGAAAGAGAGAGAGAGAGAGAAGAGAGAGGGGGAGAAAGAGAGGAGAGGGGGAAGAAAGAGAGAGTGGGGAGAGAGAGGGGGGAGAGTAAGAGAGAGAGGGAGAGCAAGAGAGTAAGAGGGGTAGAGTAAGAGAGAGAGTATAGTAGTCTCTTTAGAGATGAAATATTTGTATCCTCTCAAAATTTTTATATTGAAAGTCTAACCTCCAGTTAGAGATGGGCCCTCTAAAAAAGTCTTTGTGGTTAGGGGAGGTCATAAAGATAGGGCCCCTGATCTGATAGGATTAACGCCCAGAAAGTTTGCACCTTCTCTATTCACAAGCACTGAGGAAAGATCATGGGAGCAGCTGTGTGCAAGCCTGGAAGAACCATCTCACTCAGAAACCAACAATGTTGGCACTCTGATCTCTACTTCTAGTCTTCAGAACTGGGAGAAAAAGGATTTATTTATTTATTTTTTTTTTGAGCTGGGATTGAACCCAGGCTTCACACATGCCTCACAAATGCTCTACCACTGAGTCACTTCCCCAGTGACAAAATTAATTTCTGTTATTTAAACCATCCTGTCCATGGTATTTTGTTATGACAGCCCAGGCAGATAAATACATAGTGTTAACCCAAATAATAATCAGAGAGAGATCCCCAAAGAATAATAACTATTTGGGAACAGCACAGCCTTGTGATGGGGCTGCACATAGTTTACTCTGTACTCAAAGAGATTGAGGAAAGGGTGAATGTTTAGGTGTGAAATAGGGAGGACTGCATAAGATATTGTCAAATAATTATTCTGACCACAAAAACAAATAAAGTGTCATCAGCCCAAGATTAAACAGACAGTTGTTGGGCAGACGTTCTTATAGAAGTATTCTTTTTGTATACAGTTGCAATGGCAGTATAGTTCTGGAGACTCTTTCATGACTAGCTCTTGTTATCCAGGCATACATACATGAGATTCCCCTCCATGTATTTTGCATGTATTTATTTTGGTCAGGATTTGACAAAAGTGACACCATTTTGATTCTGACAACTTTGACAACAGCATTCAAAAGAATAAAATACTTAGGAATAAATTTAGCCAGTGAAGTAAAACACTTATACACTGATAACTATAAAAGAAAGAACAGGGAGACAATACTGATAAGATGACAGGGCTCTCCAAAGCTAACTAGAGATTCAGTGTAAAGCCCATACAATTCCAATGACCTTTCTGCAGAAATGGAAAAAGCTGGTCCTCAAATTCATATGGAACTGCAAGGATCCCTGAATAGCCAAAGTCATATTGAAAAAGAAAGCAAAGTTGGAATGCCCACACATTCTGATTTCAAATTTTACTACAAAAACTACGGTAACCAGAACAGTATGGTAGGGGCTGGATTGTAGTATGTGTGAGGCACTGGGTTCAATTCTCAGCACTGCATATAAATAAATGAATAAAATAAAGGTTCATCACATCTAAAAAGATATTTAAAAAACCCAGCATGGTACTGGCATAAGGATAGACATAGAGACCAGTGGAATACAATTCAGAGTCCAGAAATAAACCCAAACATTTCTAGCCAATTAATTTGCAACAAGAAAGCCAACACAATTCAATGAGGAAAGAAAAGTCTCTTTCACTGGTGGCACTGAGAAAACAGTTTAACCAAACACAAAAGAATGAAATTGGAAACCTTCCTCACACCACATGTAAAAATTAACTCTAAATGGAATTATCAACAACCTAAATATGGGGCTGGGGTTGTGGCTCAGTGGTAGAGTGCTTGACTAGCATGTATGAGGCATAGGGTTTTACTTATCAGCATAGCAGATAAATAAATATAGTAAAGGTCCATTGACAACTAAAAGAAAAAATAAATAAATAAATCCAGCAGGCATTTAAAAAAAAAAAAGACATAACCTAAATATAAGATCTGAAGTTATAAAATTCTTTGAATAAAACATAGGAATAAATCTTTTATTTTTATTTTTTTCAGATGTTGATAGACCTTTATATGTGGTAATATGATAGACCATGTATTTATATGCAGTACTGAAAATCGAACCCAGTGCCTCAAACATGCTAGGTAAGTGTTCTACCACTGAGCCACAACTCCAGCCCCAGAAATAAATCTTTATGACCTTGAACTTGACAATGGATTATTAAACTTGATACTAAGGGCATAAGCAATAAAAGGAGAAAAGATTAATTAAATAGGACTTCATAAACATTAAAACTCTGGCTGGGTGTGATGGTGCACACCTATAATCATAGCGACTCCGGAGGCTGAGACAGAAGGATTGCAATTTCAAAATCAGCTTCAGCAACTTATTGAGACCTTAAGCAATTCAGCGAGACTCCATCTCTAAATAAAATATTAAAAAGGATTTGGGGGCTGGGGCTGGGGCTGGGGCTCAGTGGTAGCGCACATGCCTAGTATGTGTGAGGCACTGGGTTCAATTCTCAGCACCACGTATTAAAAAAAATAAAGATCTATCAGAAACTAAAAAATATTAAAAAAAAAAAAGGTTTGGGATGTGGTTCAGTGGTTAAATATCCCTGGGGACTGAAAAAAAAATTAAAACACTGGTACATCAAAGGACAGTTTTGAAAATGTAAAAATACAACCTATAGGAGAGGAGAAAATATTTGCAAATTATATTTCTGGTAAGGATTTAATATCAAGAATATATAAAGAAAAATTATAACTGAACAACAAGAAGACAAACAACCCAGTATTAAAATAAGACTTGAATAGACATTTCTCTAGCAACGATATACAAATAGCCAAAAAGACCAAGTGCAGTGGTACATGCCTATAATCCAAGCAATTCAGGAAGCTGAGGCAGTGTAACAGATTCATAACCAGCCTGGGTGATTTAGCAAGATCCTATCTCAAAATAAAAAGGGAAAGGAATGTGGCTCAGTGGCAAAGCACCCTAGGTTCAATCCCCCATACCTCCCCACAAATCCTCTTGCCCCAACCTCTTTGAAGATACCTAGTTTACTATGGCGTGAGTATTTCTACTGCAGCACTCTGCTCTTCCCAGATGAATATCACTCTTCTTTGAAAAACTGGATTTTTTAAAAACATGGACATGGCATGCTTTTCTAAGTATTGAAAAAGTTGTGGTTGCACAACATTGAAAATACATTAAATGCTACTTAACTGTATTTGCTTTAAAAGGGTCAACCGTTGCTAAATGTGGCACATGCCTGTAATCCCAGAAACTCCAGAGGCTAAGGCAGGAGGATTGCATCAGCAATTTATGGAAGACCTAAGCAACTTAAGAAAACCCTGTCTCAAAATAAACAAAAAGGACTGGGAATGTAACTCAGTGGTAAAGCACTCCTGGGTTCAATTCCCAGTACCAATAAATAAATAAATAAATAGATAGATAGATAGATAGATAGATAAATAAATAAATAAATAGTTGTATATAATGTGAATTTCACTCCCAACATTTTTTAAGCCTAGAATTTTTCAGAGTTTTGTTTGTTTGTTAATTTTTGACACACAGTCTTGCTGAAGTGGCCAGACTGGCCTTGAACTCTTCCTGCCTCTGCCTCTTGAGTAGCTGGGATTACAGACATGTTATTTTAATTTTTTTTATATTTTTGCAGTATTTGGGATGGAACCCAGGACCTTGCACTACTAGGCTCAATGCCCAGCACTAGAAAAGAAGAGGGGGGATGGTACCTGATCTGAGAGGATGCCAGGATGCCATTGTAATCCAGGCCACAGTCCAGGGCAGACTCCATTTCTGCTCTTTAACCTCTTGGTCAGGAGCCTACGCCCTGCAGACCTCAGGTCAAGCTTGGTAATTAATCCCAGATGGGTTAAAGAGTTAAAAAGAAACTACATAAGAAATGCAAAGGAACATTCTATTTGTACAATCTTCCAATGGGCAAGGACTTTGTAATACCACACCCAGATTCAAAGAACACAGTACAAAGATTGATCTGATAAGAGAAAATTATAAAAACATCAGCCCAAGAAAACATTCATGAGCCACACATTATTTTTGACAATGTCAGACTGCATAGATGACACTGTCCCACAAAATTATATTGCCTAGTGAGATAGTATCCATTGTGGTTTCTGTAAACACACTTTATGATATTCACAAAACCACAAAACTGCTTCATAATGAATTCTCAGAATGTACCCATGTGATTAGTGACTCAGGACTGTATATCTGCACTTTATATAAGAAAGGGTTCATAACTTTCCTATAGAAAGAGGGAGCTGAAATCCATGTGAAAATTAGAAAAACATGTTGTCAAAGTAGATATAAAAGTAAGAATAGTGAATTTTCAACAGAAGATATATGAGCTCAGTAGGTTCAATCCCTAGTATCAATCAATCAATAAATAGTCAGTTGTAGGTGATGAGAACTTCACACAAAGACATGTAGAATGTGTATCACGAAGACATAGCATTTCAACTATGATATTTGAAGGTTTATTTATTTATTTATTTTTGTACCAGGGATGGAGCCCAGGGTCACTCAACCATTGAGCCACATCCCCATCCCTTTTATATATTTTATTTAGAGGCATAGTCTCACTGAGTTACTTAGGTCTCACTAAGTTACTGAGGCTGTCTTTGAACTTGCAATCCTCCTGCCTCGGCCTCCCCTATGTCACTGGGATTACAGGCATGCATCACCATGTGCAGTTCTGCAGGTTTATTTTTAATGAGCATGCTCTCTCTCTCACACATTAAACTACTCCCTTTGTAACTTTTCTGAAGGAAGTATAGCTAGGCGCAGTGGAGCATGCTTGTAATCCCAGCTACTTGCGAAGCCAAAGCAAGACCATGGGTTCAAAGCTGGCCTGGGTGTGACATAGTGAGATCCATCTCAGAAAAAAAAAAAAATTCCTCCTAAGGAGGACATTTTGGCAGTGATACATATCGAAGTCACAAAGAAAATCCTTTACCACAATTTCATTTAGGAGTTTTATTCTAAGGAAATAATCGAAAATTATTAATATTGAGTGACAGATGTATTTATCAAGCTTCAGACATATATGTCAACAACACATGGGAAATAGGCAATGACTACTGTTAGCTAGACCATGGATGTGTTTGTGTATTCATTTTACAAATGTTATTAGGCACCTACAAGCATAGGCACTATGCTTTGTGCTGGGGGCTGAAATTATGGAAGATTAGAGTTTCTTCTTTTAGTTTCTTTATATTTTCTGATTTCTCTATAATAGGCATGGATTACTTCTGCAAGTTATTTCAAATAAGTCTAAATAGATTTTCTCTTAAATGTGGCATAAAAGCACAAAATAGCCTGTACTCATATTTACATATTTTTTTTAAATAAGGATAATATTCTCCCCTGAAGTGCTGGGGATAGAACCCAGGCCCTCACATATGCTAGACAAGGGCTCTATCACTGAGCAACACCCTCAACCAAGGGTAATTTTTATAGAAAACAACAAGTGCCTGTGTCATTACCATGTGTTTTTATCTCAGCTCAGTCATCCACAGCTGGCAGTATCAGTTAAAGGGTCAGGAAGTGCTTGGCATGAGATTTTTGTTCTAGTTCCAGCCCAGCACTACCATCCTGCGTGACTTTTCCATGGCACCCTCGGGACTGTGCACCTGTCCTTATACACAGAGACTTGGACCCAGGCCTCCCTGAGTCTTGATGGTTGAAGCCCTGCAATCCTCCTAGGACAGGAGAGAAGAGCCTGCAAGAAGCTTCAAGGATGCTTCTTGCTCCCCACTAACTTCCCTATATCTCCTTAGTCTTTAGCTTCTTTTTGTTATCTGTGTAAATAATGAACTGTCTAAATCTCAAAGTGCTCATGGTATCTTTACCATGTGACTGCTTCAGGCTTTGGCTTGTCTGAACTTGACATATCTGGTGCCCAACGTGGGACCCATAAACTTATTATGTCCTTTTTGAAGACATGAGCCAAGTTAAGAGATAAATTCCCAGGATCTAGTAGCACATGCTGTGGATAGGAAGGGTGAACAGTGAGATGGGCCAGGGTCCTCCTTCTCGGGGACTGCACAAGCCAGATTAGGAGACAGGACCCTGATGGTCCAGGAGAGAAGAGGAGTAGGGAATTTCCAACTTCCTATGCACTCTGTCAACAGAGCCAAAAGGAGCATCAAATCAGCTTCATGATGGCACCTTAAGTTTGTTGAACAAACTGCCACTTCAAATCTGTGTCAATCTGCATTTGCTGGTAGACCTGCTCCCTCTGAGTTGCCTCTTCCCTGCCTGGGTCCCCAGAATTCCCTGAGCTTCCAGCCACTGCAGACCTCCTGGAGGGGCTATGCAAAAGCCCTTTGGTCTCTTTCTGTAAAAACAGTAAAGGGAACCCCAAAGGAAAAGCAGGTCTTTGAGTGACAGACCTGTGAGCCAATCCCACCTGTGCGCTTCTGCAAAAAGGTATGATCAATATTGAAATCCTCAATTGTGAGGCTTCAAGAAATGCTGGCAAGACACCTTTGGTGTGCCAAGTTTACACTGCATAATGATATCTTGTTAGCAAACAGAGGCTTTTTGCCAAGATTCAGGGCTTGTTGTCTAAACAACACTGGAGTCACAACACTGAATCTCTGGCAGTCAAAGAAAATTGCTGTCTTTTATCAACTAAAACAAAAGAAAGAAAGAACCCCCTAGTATGATCCTCAGACAGAAACTGTGCCTTCCAAAGGGGGCACACTGTCCGGGGAGCTGCCCACCTGTTCCTAACAGATTAACTACAGATTAAGTCTGTGGAGTTTTTGACCCTCTCTTTCCCCAAGGCTGAGGGAAGTGTCTTTTTGGAAAAAGGACAGCATAACCCAAGACACCAACTAGCAAGGTAGGGGACAGAATCCTAGCAGGTAGTCACAAATCCAGTTGCTGATGTGTTTAGTGACCAGAGGGGCTATCAGTCCTTGACCATTGTCCTTGAGATGACCAATAAGTTGTGTTGGTGTCTAGAGTTCAAGAAAGAGGTTCTTATAAAGGCAGGAGGGGCATTCTGTGGTTTTGAACCCTTCTATGTCACTGGGAAAGTAAAACTGCTTTGCTGGGATCCATGGCTGTGACCACAGGTAGAATCTTCCCTGGCCATCAAAGGTAATCAGATCCTCAGAGATGCACTGAGGTCCCCTTTACACCTGGCCAGGAACACCTTAGCTGAGGAAGCGAGAGTGGAGGAGGAACAGGAGACTGGGCAGCACTTGCTCCCGCCTCTTCCCTTAATTGTGAGGCTTCAAGAAATGCTGGGAAAACACCTAAGGAAGCAGTCCACCTGAGAGGAGTGTCCAGCACCTGGGGAGTCCCCTCGGATGTCAAGACAGAAACCATGACTTCCCTTTAAGGCCACTGTAATCTGACCTGGATTTGTAATAGAAAACACAAGGACTCAAATGCTCAGCTAGACTGACAAGCCTGTTCAAAGGGCACATTGGGGACAGTTGAATCTACATTAGATCCCAGAGATAGGCTCTGGAAAACACAGGACAAATTGAGTGCCCCTCAGGATAAGAAGAGTATTATGGGCTGAATTGTGTCCCTCCCCCAAATTCCTGTGTTGATGTCCTAACTCTTCGTACTTCCAAGTATGATCTTCCTTGGAGATAGGAACTTTATATAGAATTAACCAGTAAAAATGTGATCCCTGGGGTGGGCCTTAACCCAGTATGACCAATACACTTATAAAAAGGGGAAATTTGGAGGCAGACACATGTGCATACAGATAGCATGCCTTGGAAACAGGACAGACATCCTCAGATCAAGGAAAGAGGCTTGAAACAGACCCTCTGCTCACAGCCCTCACAAGGAACCAACCCTGCTAACACCTTGATTTTTGTCTTCCAGCTTCCAGAACTGGGAGACTACACACTTGTGTTGTTTAAGCCACTTAGTTTGGGGTACTGTTAGGGCCACCTGAACAAATTAACAAAGAGAAAAGTGGCCACCTGAGGATCCGGACTTGTCTCAGTCTATTTGAGCTGCTATAAAATAAATCATAGCTTGGGTGTCTTATCAACAACAGAAACTTACTTTTTACACTTCTTGAAACTTGAAGTTCAAGTTCAAGGTGCCAGCAGATTCAGTGTCTGGGTGAGGGCCCCCTTCCTGGTTCCTGGTTCTTTTGGCTGTGTCTTCACATGGTGGAAGGGGTATGTTAGCTTTTTGGGCCTTTTATTTAAAAAAAGGGCATTAATCCCATTCATGAGTGGTCTGCCTTTGTTTACCTCACAAAGACCCATCTCCAAATATCATCACCCTGGGGTTAAGTTTCAAAGTATGAATTTTAGGGGGACACAAATATTGACTACAAGACTATAGGGCCTGGCCATTACACCAGGGTATCCCTGTAGAGGAAACTGATGGTTTCCTATGAGGGAAATTCCCTTTATCAGGCCAAGAGAAAGACCCACAATGTAAAGCTCTGGGTCATAATAGTGAGAATCCTGTCAGCTGGGAATTTACTGTGGACAAAAAGGTGACCCAGAGGACCCAGATCCCCTTGCTGAGGCCTGTGCTATTGGAACTGGCATTGATCTGACCCTTCATGTTCCCCCTCTACCCAGACTTATTCCCTTCAAAATGAACAGTGCTAGAGCAAAGGCCCAAGTCCCTCCTTTCCTAAGAAGGATCAGAGGACTCATATCCTGATCGAGGTATGCTGGGGAATTGTTGGCAATCAAGGTTGTTAAAAACCTCTTCAGCCTTTTCAGACACTGAGGCACAAGTCACTAGGGTGCCAAGAAATTTCCATAGGTGTCATCAAAAAATTACTTTAACTGAATTTGGAATCAACTCTTCCAATTGGTCAATGGACGGGTATAATTTGGGGGTATTTCTTCTCCAAAGAAACAGAACCCATGGGATGTTTGCATACAGAGAGGTTTATTGTAAGGAAGGAGCTCACATGATATGGAGGTGGCAGGTCTGAAATCTGCAGGGCAGGCTGGGGATTCCAGCAGGAGTCCATGCAGGGTCTGAAAACAGTCCAGAGGCAGAATTCCATTTCTGGGACTTCAGCCTTTTCATTTAAGGCCTTCAACTGACTGGATGAGGCCCACCCACCTTATGAAGGATAAACTGCTTTATTCAAAGTCCACCAATTTAAAGGTTAATCACATCTAAAAGACACTTCGCAGTTGCACCTAGACTGGCATTTGACCAAAAAATTGGTTGCCATGGAAGTGAACACATAAAAATCAATGGACACAACTGATATGTGTTTTTGAGCCAATATAATGTACTATGGAATGGATATGTTAAGTACATGGAATTCAGCACTTGATTGTAAGGGATGTTCCTAATGGAGAAATGTCACAAAACAGTAGTAGGGGGTCAAGTCAACCATGGGGAGGCCACTCAGTTCCCTGAGTGCAGCCATAACGTATCAATAAAGTAGTACAGGATGCCAGGGGAGAGGAGGGTAAAAGGAAGACCACCACCTTGTTAGAGAACTGGTAGAGGTATCATGCTTAAAGAAACTCTCCAGGCCTGGGGTTGTGGCTCAGTGGTAGTGTGCTTGCCTACCGCGTGTAAGGCCCTGGGTTCGATCCTCAGCACCACATTAAAAAAAAATAAGTAGGGCTGGGGATGTGGCTCAGGCGGTAGCATGCTCGCCTGGCATGCGTGAGGCCCGGGTTCGATCCTCAGCACCACATACCAACAAAGATGTTGTGTCTGCCGAGAACTAAAAAATAAATGTTAAAAATTCTCTCTCTCTCTCTCTCACTCTCTCTCCTCTCTCACTCTCTCTTAAAAAAAATAAGTAAATAAAATAAAGGTATTGTGTCCATCTACAACTAAAAGAATTAAAAAAAAAAAAAAGAGAGACACTCTCCCTCAGAGTGAAGAGACTCAGGCCACTTGAGTCACTCAGCCCCAGAGAGTTTTGTCCTCTAATGTGTCAGTGACTAACAACCTTGGAGGCTGGAATCTATGACAAAAAGATGTGGCTAGTAGCCTCATGGCTCTCTAAGGTTGTGGAGGTGGATCTTGCCTGATGTCACCCCTTTCCCCCACAAAATGCTGCATTTGAGAGAAAATAATTGGCTTGTTATAGAGCACTGTTAGACACCAAGAGACTGATGATGTTCAAGTATTGTCATGCCCTGATGTCACTATCTGGGATGGGCAGAAATGAGAATACCAACAAAGGAGGCATTGCATGTTTATGCATGATGAAAACACACACACACACACACACACACACACACACACATAATTTCCACGAATTCAGTTGATGGTGGACCCACAGTCCAAAAACATTAAGTGGAAAGAACATTCATATAACTTTTTTACAATATATTATTATAGTTATTATATTTTTATCTTATTTATTGTTGTTCATCTCTTACTGTGCCTAATTCATAAGTTAAGCTTTATCATAGATATTTACATATGGGAAAAAACATGGTACATATAGGGTTCAGCATTATCTGTGGTTCCATGCATCCACTGGGGGTCTGGGAATGAACACCTGTAGATAAGGAACGACTATTATTAAGCCTCTTTCTTAAGCGGAAGTGGTATGTCTATGAAAGAAGTAAACCAGGTTGGAGTGGATCTCCTAAAAATCAAAGAGAGATCAGTAAGAGGAAAGAGATCAAGAGGTAGGTGGTACAGAATAGAGGACACAGTAACCAATCCACAAAACTACAACTATCTTATATTTGATAAAGGGGCTAAAAGCATGCAATGGAGGAAGGATAACATCTTCAACAAATGGTGCTGGGAAAACTAGAAATCCATTTGCATCAAAATGAATCTGAATCCCTTTCTCCCGCCATGCACAAAAGTTAACTCAAAATGGATCAAGGAGCTTGATATTAAATCAGAGACACGGCATCTGATAGAAGAAAAAGTTGGCTATGATCCCCCCCATACTGTGGGGTCGGGCTCCAAATTCCTCAATAGGACACCCATAGCGCAAGAGTTAACAACTAGAATCAACAAATGGGACTTACTCAAACTGAAAAGTTTTTTCTGAGCAAAAGAAACAATAAGAGAGATAAACAGGGAGCCTACATCCTGGGAACAAATCTTTACTCCACACACTTCAGATACAGCTCTAATATCCAGAGTATACAAAGAACTCAAAAAATTAGACAATAAGATAACAAATAACCCAATCAATAAATGGGCCAAGGACCTGAACAGACACTTCTCAGAGGAGGACATACAATCAATCAATAAGTACATGAAAAAATGCTCACCGTCGCTAGCAGTCAGAGAAATGCAAATTAAAACCACCCTAAGATACCATCTCACTCCAGTAAGATTGGCAGCCATCATGAAGTCCAACAACAAGTGCTGGAGAGGATGCGGGGAAAAGGGTACACTTGTTCATTGTTGGTGGGACTGCAAATTGGTGCAGCCAATTTGGAAAACAGTATGGAGATTTCTTGGAAAGCTGGGAATGGAACCACCATTTGACCCAGCTATTCCCCTTCTGGGTCTATTCCCTAAAGACCTAATAAGAGCATGCTACAGGGACACTGCTACATCGATGTTCATAGCAGCACAATTCACGATAGCAAGATTGTGGAACCAACCTAGATACCCTTCAATAGATGAATGGATAAAAAAAAATGTGGCATTTATACACAATGGAGTATTACTCTGCATTAAAAAATGACAAAATCATAGAATTTGGAGGGAAATGGATGGCATTAGAACAGATTATGCTAAGTGAAGCTAGCCAATCTTTAAAAAACAAATGCCAAATGACTCCTTTGATATAAGGGGAGTAACCAAGGACAGGGTAGGGACGAAGAGCTTGAGAAGAAGATTAACATTAAACAGGGATGAGAGGTGGGAGGGAAAGGGAGTGAGAAGGGAAATCGCATGGAAATGGAAGGTGATCCTCAGGGTTATACAAAATTACATATAAGAGGAAACGAGGGGTAAGAGAAGAATAATATAAGTGGAAGAAATGATTTACAGTAGAGGAGGTAGAGAGAGAAGAGGGGAGGGGAGGGGAGGGGAGGGGAGGGGAGGGGGGATAGTAGAGAATAGGACAGACAGCAGAATACATCAGACACTAGAATGGCAATATGTCAATCAATGGAAGGGTAACTGATGTGATACAGCAATCTGTATACGGGGTAAAATTGGGAGTTCATAACCCACTTGAATCAAACTGTGAAATATGATATATTAAGAACTATGTAATGTTTTGAATGACCAACAAAAAAAAAACAGATGATAACATTTAAAAAAAAAAAAAGAGGTAGGGGAAGGGAAGTAGACAGGCTGGGGAGTGATATTGGCCAAATTATATTGTTATATTGTGTGCATGTACAAACATGTAACAAATCCCATCATTAAGTACACTATAATGCACCAATAAAAATTGTGTGAAAAAAAAGAAGTAAACCAAACATTAGCTAGTCATTTTCTAGGAGTTGATCCAGATTCGGGGTCTATGTCAGCACTTTGGGTTTCTTGGGCACTTCATTGCACTGAAATTATTGATGGCTCCCAGGCCTGATTCAGGGAGGGATCAGCTAAGTTGAAAGCATGTGGGGTATAAGGAGTTACTGCTACTGCATAGTCCCAACAAAAACTGTTCAAAACTGGCATGAAACCAGGAACAGTGGCACATGCCAGCTGTGTGGGAGGCTGAGGCAGGAGGATTGCACCTCGACAACCTAGTAATACCCCTCTCAAAAATAACAAATATAAAGGGCTGGGATATAGCTGAGTAGCACACCCCTGGGTTTAATCCCCAGCACCCCCCAAAAAAATTGGCATGGAAAAGAGAATTCTGTTCAGTGGACACAGCTGTAGCACTAGCTTTAGGAAAAAACACTGAAAAGCACTTTATCACATTTTCACTGACTCATGGCAGTATAGATTGGTGCCTGGCAGCAGGATCGACTGGATGAGCAAGTCTCAGCCTCTCTGGAGATAAACATTATGGCAGCAAATCACACAAGACCACCACACCTCTCCCTACCTTTGTGATCTAAACAGAAGCCCACAGAAAAAGTCACCTAGGGATGAACATCAGTGGAATCAACAAGCTTGTTAGACCATAGTCACATGGATACACCATCACAGGGTATGGTAACTCATTTACAATTCAAGATTGGAGGCCAAAACAAAATCTAGTGGTTACGGCACATGAGGTCAAGAAAGCCCGGCAGATCTGACCAGATTGCAAGCCACACAGGCCAGTGGTAAGGGAAACCCTGTGACACATAGTGAGGGGCACTGGCATTGACCTGTATTGTAAATAAACTATTAGATCCCTTGCCATTTTCTCAAGATTACTGCTGGGTATTGACTGTTATAAATATGGCACCATTATTTTCATCCACACAGTAGATGTGGCAAATTATTCACAGACCCTTAGATGGACTACAGTACATATGTGGATTCTCCAAAAGCATCCAATCAGATGATGGTGCCACCTTGATAGCAAAAAGAACCCAGAAGTGGTAATTATCTGAGACACTGACTGCTCCTTCCATGCCCAATATCCTTGGGCAGCAGCAAGACAGAGCAGGTAGGACCCTGATTCTCCCAAGGTTTCCACCTGAGGGAAATTTTTTTTAGAAATAAAAAGTTCTCACCAATGACCAGGTTAAGGAGCTGCTGACTCCTCCCTATAAGCTTTCCCCAAACCACAACATATGCAACATGCCTGAACTTGACCCATATATGACCTTGCTAAAGTGGTGATAGTGAGTACCTCTACCATCTTTTGAGAGTCAAGTGCAGAGGGACCCAAAATGCATAAGCAGATCATCATATTAACTGCTCTTCTTTGAAGAGCTCAAAGAACGGACATGACTTGTGCAGAAATCCTGAGCCTGTCACACCCATCCTTTGCTCCTCGAATCTTCAGAGGACAGTCAGGGGACTCTAAGCCATGTACTATCTCCTCGAGCTAAGAGTTACAAATAGACTCTTAACTCATTATTTTCTTTTCTTTTTTTTTAAATATTTTTTAACATTTTTCAGTTTTCGGTGGACATAACATCTTTATTTTATGTGGTGCTGAGGATCGAACCCAACAACCCCGCACATGCCAGGCGAGCACATTACCACTTGAACCACATCTCCAGCCCCATTAACTCATTATTTTCATCATCTCATTCATGGTACACCTAAAAAACTTAAAAATGAGCAACAAATATACCACATAATAACTTTGAAATAGGCTAATGATTATGATAATATTCACATAACATAATATTAATGACATAATTGATATAATTATTGATAATAAATTATGTAATAAGCTCTAGATTATGATTTCCAACCTATTTTAATGCATCCATGTCAATTTCATTGAGATATCTGCAGAATTGAAAACTTGGGACTTAATGAGTTAAAAGAGAAACTAAAAAAGATTAACTAGGTCACCAAGACTCAACTGCCACTGGATCACATGCTTAAGAAAGCCGATTTGGATACGAATGTGGCAATTCATTATAAGAGTAGCTCACATTGAGCATGATTTTTAAGTATGAGATTGAGGAAGTGGAAAGAGAACCTGATTGGCTGTAAGAGACACAAACCAGATAGTTAACTCCTCTCATTCTGCTATCTTTCTTCCCATTCCTACTCCTTAGGAAACTAGGCTACTGGAATTTGCAAAGTAGCAAATAGAATTTAGAAGTGAATGGCTTAAACTTGGTGCTTCTTTTGCACCAGCTATGCTTGCTGTCTTGGGCAATCATGGATAGTGATGATAATGATCATGTGTAGAAAGTGATAATTCCTAAGATGATCCTCATGTGGTCCACACATCAGAGGGTGGGAGACCGTCTAAGATGCTAGAAAGCAAACAAGAAGACTCTACTGAGCCAGGTGCAGTGGAGCACTCCTGTGATCCAGCTACTTGGGAGGCTGAGGCAGAAGGATCATAAGCTCCAGGGCAGCCTCGGCAACTTAGCAATATCCTGTCTCAAAATTAAAAATAAATAAAAAGGACGGAGATGTAGCTCAGTGATAGAGCACCCTTGAGTTCCGTCAGCTCTTGTCCACAGGGTATCTAACATACTCTGCCACCATTCTCAACTTGATTGCTGGCAAACAAAGAATCTGAATCTGAGAATACATAGAAACTTCCTACAGACACTGACCACAGAAAGTTCGCAAAAGATGACAGAACAAGTACTGGGCGCAGTGGGGCACCTCTATAGTCCCAGCAGCTTGGGAGGTTGAGGCAGGAGGATCACAAGTTCAAGGCCAGCCACAGTAACTTAGGAACACCCTGTTTCAAAATAAAAAGGGCTGGAGCTATAGCTCAGAAGTAAAGTGAGTTACTTTCAATTACCAGTGCCTCCCTCCCAAAAAATTTGGTCTCTTTGGTCTCCTCCTGTTATTGTTGGCCTCTTTGGACACTTGTCACAGGTTGTTCCAAGGTTGTCAGCCAGTTCCTGCCGGCTGGCTGATTAGGTGCAGGTGATGACAGCTTTCGTTGAACTCCAAATGGTGCTGAGCTGCTGTCTGTCCTCCAATAGGCCTGACCAACCTGCATGGAGTCATGGCCGTGCCCACTTTCATCTAATGTTGCCTAAAACAAACAGAATAAGCTGGGTGCGGTGGTGCATGCCTGTAGTTCCAGCTACTCAGGAGGCTGAGGCAGGATAGCAAGTTCAAGTCCAGGCTGGACAACTTAGCAAGAACCTGTCTCAAGTCTGGGATATAGCTCAGTGGTAAAACATTCACCTAGCTTGCACGAGGCCCTAGGTTCAATCCCCAGTGGTGAGTGGGTGGGGAACTGTGATCCTCTGCAACAAGACAGATGGGAGGTCTGTAAAGAGCTGCTTGAGGCCACCTCTTCTACTCAACCCTCATCTCACCTGGGAGACTGTCATGATACCGCATCTCATTGCCTCCCTGTGAGTTCCCACAAGACATGAGCCTTCCAACCCCGCCTGCCTCAGAAAAGAGCTGCAGAGCATTTAGTTCCTTAGCTGCAGCCTGGAAGGGGCTTGATGGCAGCAAGGACACCCTACAATCCATGCTGAAGTCATCTGTCTCCTTGTGTTTTGGTGTTGTCATTTGGGGTGTGTGGGACAAGGTGGGTGGCCCCTTTGGCTTATTCATTTTTCACTATCTATGTAGGTAATAAACTGTCTAAATCTAAGAGTGGCTCTTTGTATCTTTACTGGCTGAATCTCTCAGGCCTTGGCTTTGACGTATCTTTTATGTATGAGCTTACCTATATTTTCTCATCAGTTAAAAAAAGGAATTATAATACTAGTGGACCCCAAAGATATATGGTGGCTAGCCTATGTGTTAAGGGTAGATAATCCCAAGCAGGCCCTGGAATCTGTTAACTAAATGATAAGGATGGTGTCCAGAAAGCACTAATCTGCCTCCAAGGCAAAGGGTTGTAATCGGAGAGGTACAGAGGCTGGAAGTCAGGGAGTAGAACTGAAATCTTACGTAATACGCACAAACTCTCTTTTTAAATTTTATTTATTTATTTATTTTTTGACATAGAAAAAATAAAAAGCTTTCAGCTTTTCAAAGTGTTGGGAAACCCCAAATTTAGACAACTGAGCTCTGAATTCTATGAACTCAAGAAGTGATAGAGCCAAAAAGTGGAAACAACCCAAATATCTATCAATGGACAATGGCTAAACAGATTATGATGTATCCCTACAATGGCATATTATCCAGCCATAAAAACAAATGAAGTATTGATACTGCAATATGGATAAAGCTCGTTGCAAACATTAAGTAAAAGAAGCTTGTCATAAAAGGCCACATGCTGCAAGATTGCATTTCCATGCAATGTTCATGACATGCAAATCCATAGACAGGAAGTAGATTAGTGGTCACCAGCGGCTGGGAGAGAGATGAGTAAATGAGGGGTGACTGCTAAGGGGGTACCAGGTTTTTCTCTAGGGTGTTGGTTGCACAAATGTGTAAATATACTAAAAAAACATTTAATTATAAACGGGTGAAAAAATGTGGTACATATACAGGATGGAATTTTACTCAGCATTAAAAGAGAATAAAATCATGGCATTTGCAGGTAAACGGATGGTGTTAAAAAAGATAACGCTAAGTGAAGTTAGCCAATCCCAAAAAAACAAATGCCGAATGTTTTCTCTGATATAAGGAGGCTGACTCATAGTGGGGTAGGGAGTAGGAGCATGGGAAGAATAGATTAATTCTAGATAGGGCAGATGGGGAGGAAAAAGGGGGCAGGGAATTAGCAAGAACGGTGGAATGTGATAGACATCATTATCCAAAGTACAGGTATGAAGACTCCAGCTGGGTGTCAACCTGCTTTATATACAAACAGAGATATGAAAAATTATGGTATATATGTGTAATAAGAATTGTAATGCAAAAAAAAGTACATGTATAAAGGCATGAATTGGCGTGAACACACTCTATATATAAAGACATGAAAAATTGTACTCTACATGTGTAATAAGAATTGTAATGCATTACGTGTCATGTATTTAAAAAATAAAATCAATAAAACTAAAAAAATTAAATAAAATACAAAATAATTATTATTATTATTATAAACGGGTGAATTGCATAGTATGTAATTATCTTAATCTGTTACCACAAAACACAAAAATGAACATTTAAGTTACCTGAAATCTACTTCCCACCAAAAATCTGATGACTGCTCTTGGTTGTTAAACTAACTGGGGGCTTGTTTGGTTTAGCAAGAGGCTCCTTGGGGAAGCTCTCATCTCAGCTAAACACGAAAAGCACAAGAAATAGCCCTGACAACCGGAGCAAACTCACCAACGCCCGCCCGGCACTGTTCTGCCAGGGTCAACAAATCAGCTTTTAGCTAGCAGCCAGCAGTTGGATAAACAAGAGTGACCTAACTCCAGGCACAGGCCACCAGTGTCTATATAGCTGACAGATGACAGAAAGAAGGCCCATTCTGGGTCACAGGCAGGGGAGTACAGCAGGGAAAGCCCATCTGAGTGCTGCCAAAGTGTCATCAGGAGTTAACCCCAACCCCTCACACAAGTGGAATACCATCTCCAAGTGACAGGAGGTGCCAAATAATTAACAGCATTCCCAGCTTCTCCTTGCTCTGCACCTTGCCGTGAATGAGCTCCTCCAAGATCAGAGCAAGCTGGTGGCGCAATTTGGACTCATGATGAGTGGAATTACTTACATTCTTTTTATTTTTTCGATTTTAGTTGTAAATGGACACAATACCTTTATTTTATTTTTATGTGGTGCTGAAGATAGAACCCAGTACCTCACACAAGCTAACTAGGCAAGTGCTCTGCCACTGAGCCAGGACCCCAGCCCACTATTCTTTATTATGAATATGTTAGTGTTGAAAATTCAGTCAAAAACAGCCATGTACCCACTTTTCTCAAATTAAGACAAGTTCATATTTATCATATTTGCTTTCAGTATTTTTCAATACTTATGTATTTATTTTAAAATTATAAAATGAATTACTGAACTTAAGTATTACATAGTAGAAACTAGACATTTTAAAAAGACTTTATACATAGATGTTTATACATATATAATAATATCTGGTGGAAACTTTTTTCTTTCTTTCTTTCTTTTTTTTTTTTTTTTTGGTTAGGGCTCTACCACTGAGCTATATTACCAGCCCATATTCTTCAAATATTTTTTAAATGAAAAATTTAATATACAAAGTCCCCTTTTTAGGCTTCCTTAGTCCTTTTGCCCTTCCTCCCCAGAGTAACAACTACCCTGAATTTGGTTATAAAACTTTATTATACACACACACAGAAAGCACACATACATACTAACATGTAGATACACATGGATATGTATGTATCTAATGATAACTTATAGAATTTCTGTGTGGTTTATAATTCATATAAGTAAGGCAGAAGGATCACAAGGTCAAGGCCAGAATGATCAGTTTAGTGAGACTTTATCTCAAATAAAGTAAAAAAAGATGGAAGAATAGCTCAGTGATAGAACACCCCTGGGTTCAATTTCCCCAGTACTACAAAATACAAACAAACAAAAAATAAATCATAGAAGTGGTATTCTATTGTATATATTATTCTGTATTCAACTTTGCTTTGAGTTTTCCATATTGTGATGGACATTTCACCCTTCTGATCTTTTTTTTCTTGGTTTAGGGATTGAACCCAGGGCTTCCTGCATGTTAGACAAGGGCTTTACCACAGCCCAGCCATATTTTTTTTTTAATTTTATAAACAAAGCTTACAAAAAGACATTTTTGTGCATGTCATTACTTCAACACTCAGAAAAGTTTCTGTTTCTCTGAAAGAATACAAAACTACCATAAGTTATAAAGATGTGTACCAGAGAGGTGGACAGTAAGAATTTCCCTCTGAGGACTAGGGCTGTAGCTCAGTGGTAGAGCGCTTGCCTTGCATGTGTGAGACCCTGGGTTCAATCCCCAGCACCACATAAAAATAAACAAATAAAAATAAAGATATTGTGTCCATCTACAACTAAAAAAAATATTTTAAAAAATAATAATTTCCCCTGATTTTGTGACCTAGAAAAACAATGGGATATAATGGGATGAAGGTAGGGGAGCATCCCAAAGTGATTCAAGAAGAGCTGCACCTGGGATGCCCTCAGGGAGACCCTCAGAAAACCGAAAGCACTGTCCACCCCTGCGGCCAGCTCCCACAGCAACCAAGGGAAACTTCAGGGGGCTAGAACAACACAACGTGGTCTGCAAGTCCTGCCAGGCTGATCAGTGAGAATACCAAAAAAGGAGTGGATGACCAACAACAGAGGCAAAGGTCAAAAGAGGATTCAAAAGTAAAGACTCAGAGCCCAACAGGGATACAGGATGGGAATGGGTGTCAAAAGATTCCCAAAATCTTATGTTGGACAGAGATACATATGGTCAACCATGTTTTATCTCCTGCTCTCAATTTCTTTGCTTTTTTGTTTTCTTTTGCACTCGTGGGTACTCGTGGGTACTCGTGGGTGTTGTACCACTGAGCTACATCCCCAGCCCTTTTTAAATTTTATTTTGAGATAGTGTCTCATTAAGTTGTCCAGGCTGTCCTCAAACTTGCCATCCTCCTGCCTCAGCCTCTCAAGTCACTGGGATTTTTGCCTGCCTGCTATTGTTTTTGTTTTGTTTTGTTTTTAATCACAAAAGGTAATAAATATGTGGACACAGTTAAAATCCAAAAAATGTAAAAGGGTGTATGATGGCAAGGATGTCTTCCTCCTGACTTTCACGTCTGGAGTCCAAAACCCCTATACAGAGGCAACCCTTGTTGTCCATTTCTTTCTTGTGTGTTCTTCTAGAGATTTTCTTTGTCATCATTAGTAGTTGTTCTCATGGTGCCAAGGACCTAGGGCAGGGTCTAGTGCATGCTAGGAAGTGTTCTACCCTTGAGCTACACCCCCAGCCCTCCAGAGGTATTTCATGCATACACAAACATATCTATAATCACATCTGCCTCATACTCTTTCTTTATCCACAAATGATGGCACATTACATATTTTGGCACCTTACCTTCTTCCCGAGTCTTAGCGAGCAATTCATAGTTGTACAATGGATTACACCATTCTTTTTAGAGGTTGCCTAAAACCCCATCTTGTGGATGGGCTATAATTTAATTAGGCTTCTATTATGGAACATTTAAGTCACTCTAATCTTTTCCAGCTGCATAGAATGCTGCCTTAAACATTCTTCAGTACCTCACTGACCACAGTGGTGCTGTAAGATAAAACCCTGGCAGTGCAATTGTTAAGCTGGTATGAGCCCTGCATTTTTTACCTTCATACCTAGCCTCAAATTTCCCATTCCTGAGGCTTAAAGGCAGTGGACTCTATTCTCCCACAGCCTAATAGAGAACCTGTTCATGTCTGCCAAATGACACTGAAAAACACACCTATAAGCTCTGGTAGGTGTAAAGGTGACATTAGTGTTGGGGAAGAAGATCTATTGAATCAATAGAAAGAGAATGTGTTAGCAGAAGAGAGGTGATCATTACAAAATTCAGAAGAGGGGGAGCCAAACAGCAAGGCTGTGGCAGCATTTACCTCTCACTCTCCAAGAGAGAGCCCCACTTCACCTAAGGGAGGGGCATCTGAGAAGCTCATTCAACCAGGTTTCTCCATGGTCTATGTGGAATTTCCTTCCATACAATTCCACTCCTTTAGTTCTGGGTCCTTGCATGCAAGCAGTCTACTAATGTAGTCATTCACTTTTCTCCCTAGGTACCTGGATCCTTGGGACAATGTAGTGAATTAAACATGGCTATAGATTCTTGGACATCTCTTAGAAAGTAGGGTCTATGTCTTCTCTAAAGTCTTGGATGCTGTAACTTCTCTGATGAATGAAATATAGTGAGCATGCTGTTGTGCCCATTTCCAGGCCCAGGCCTTAAGAAATGGATAAATTCTACTTTCTGTCTCTTAAACACTTACTCAGGACTGCTAGAACCATGTAAGAAGACTATCTTAACACCTCCATTCTTTGAGGAAGCCCAAGCCAGCCCTGCAGAGAGACAGAGACCCAGCTGTTCTAGGCCAAACCAGCCTGGCTACCAATCATGCCATGGAAGAAGGCTTCCTGGTCATTCCAGCCCCAGGAGATGTGACATATCAACCAAAAGTCAAACTGGAAGTCCAGACATAAGGCTCCACTTGAGCAATTCTTCAGCCATTTGAACTGAACCCCTCCTCGACTCCCTCATGAAATAGAGAAAAGTCCTCTTCATGGTACCCTGCTCAAATTCCTGACCCACAAGATTGTGACTCCAGCAAAATGTTTGTTATTTTAAGCCACTATATTTGGGGATAGTTCATTATGCAATAATACAGAACCAGAACAGGGCATGTTTGCATGACAGAGTAATATGACCCTGAAGGGATTGATCACCTCACAAAATAAACACGGGGGCACTCCAGTCCGCACAGTTGTTTCTGTGGGTTTGGTCAATGTGAGTCAATCCCCAATAATCTGCCCATGCTGATTGTGCTGACAAAGTTTAGTTTCTGAGCCAGGTGTGATGGCATGCAAGTTATTAGGGAGGCCAAGGCAAGAGGATTGCCAAGTTTGAGGCTGGCCTTGGCAACTTAGTGAGACCCTGATTCAAAACAAAACAAAAAAAAAATAGAAAATGGTTTGGAGTATAGCTTACTGGTAGAATGCCCCTGGGTTCAATCTCCCCAACTCCCACCCCGACAATTTAATTTCTGCACTAGAAACACTAAGAACTGAAGGGCCAGGCTCAACTGGTATGCCCTCCTCCTTCACTGTATCTCCTTCACTCTATTTGAGGTCAGACTACCCAGAGCAGGGAGCTGGGAAGACAAGTGTCACAGAAGTTTACCACTAGGAGCGTCCACTGCCCACTGCTACTCCTGAAACCTAAGACCGTGCCTGGTGCTGCAGGGACAGAGGTGGAAAAGACGTAGGCTCAGCTCCCGGAGCTTTACCAGCCCAGTCTCTAAGCCATGTAAACAGGTGATGACAAGAAACATGATACATGAAATGACAAATATGTGCTCAGGCACTCGGGGTCCACAGAAGGGTCCAGTCCAGGTAGGCCACAATCCCACAATCAGAGCTATAGAGCAGATAAATCCCACAATTCTCAGAACAACATCTTTGAAAGACAAAAGTTTGGTAGAGATTTAACATATGTCAATGTTTCTTTTTTTCTACTTTTTTTTTTTTTTGGTGTTGGGGATTGAACCCAGGTCCTTCCCGTGCTTGGCAAACACTCTACCACTGAGCTACATCCCTGACCCTCTGGCACTGTTAACATCATTGTTTGGCAGTTCCCTTAAATGTTTCAATGCTTCCCTAAGATGACTGTATTATTTTTATGTGTGATAATGTGGAGAGTTTGTCTGTGTTTGTTTTGTGAGGTTTTGGGGGGATTTTTTTTCAGCCATGTTGGGGAACAAATCCAAGGCCTGGAACATGCTGGGCAAGTACTTTACCAGTGAGCTATGCCCTCAGCACCTCTGCTTTAAAAAAAAAAAAAAAAAAACAAGGATGCAGAGGACTTCATAAGTTGGCTACCCTGACACCCCTTCCTCTTCTCCTTTTGGGTGGAAGCCACCCAGTTTGGGTGGGGGGGCCTCAACCCTCGCTTTAGGAGTGAAGCTGCATAGGGCAAAGCTAATTAAAATGTGTCTCTGTTCTGGCCATTATGATGGACTCCAGGATGGGCAATTAACCCAGGCCAACCTAGTCAACCAACTTCTACAAGACAGCAGAGCCAAAAGAACTGCAGAAAAACAAATTGTAGCTTGATGACTTCATGCCTCTTGCTATGATTCGATTATATCTTGCTCCCCAGAGATTCATGTGCTGGAAGCCTGGTCCTGAAACTCACAGTATTAAAAAGTGGTGGGTCCTTTAAGGATAGAACTTCATGGGCTAGAGTTATGGCTCAGCGGTAGAGCACTTGCTTGACATGTGTGAGGCCCTGGGTTCAATCCTCAGCAATGCATATAAGTAAATAAATTAAATAAAAGTCTCATTGATGACTAAAAAATATTTTTTAAAAAAGAGTAAAACTTCATGGGAGGTGACTGGGTCATAACCACCCTCATGATGGAAACAACTTAGTTCCAGTGAGCAGAGCTGGCCTCTTCCTGCTCTATTTCTTCTTATCTTGCCATGTGACCTCTCTCTGCACACATACTTACCTCCTCTCCTACTGTGTTATGGCACAGCCAAGAGGACCCTCACCAGTCACTGGTACCTCATACTCTTTGGATTTTTCAGAATTATAAGCCAAATAAACCTCTTTTCTTTAAAGTTACCCAGCCTCCGGTATTTCATTACAGCAACACAAAATGGACTAAGACAGAAAATTATTACTGAGTAGCATTGTTGCTATGATGATACCTAAGAACATGGAAGTGGCTTTTGAACTAGGTAATGAGCAGGGGTTGGAAGAGCTTGGAGTCGTCAATGGGTCTTTTATTTAAACAAAGCACTGTGGGCAATTCTGGTGAGAATGCAAATAAAGAGACTTGGAAGGAGCTAGATATTCTTTTTTAAAAATATTTTTTAGTTGTAGATGAATTCAATACCTTTATTTTATTTATTTGTTTTTATGTGGTGCTGAGGATCGAACCCGGTGCTTCACACATGCTTGGCAAGCACTCTACCACTGAGCCACAATCCCAGCCCAGGAGCTAGATATTCTTAGAGATTGCCTAAGTTGTTGTGACTGTAATGATGATAAAAATGAGGACAGTAAAGAACATGCAGACAAGGTCTCAAATAAAAAGGAAAAATATATCTTATTGGAAATCAGAGAATAGGCCATCCTTGTTATTAAGTAGCAAGGAACTTAGCTGAATTGTATCCATGCCCTACAGCTTTGTGAAAGGCCAAATTTAGGGTGATGACTTATAGGTATCTGGCAAAAGAAATTTCTAAGCAAAATACAGAAGGAGCTGTGTAGGTACTTTAAAATATATATATATATACACAGTAAGATTCAGGAGCAATGGCAATGACCTAGGGATGGATAATAAGAAGAAAAGGAGAGTGTGAGAATTTGGAAAAAGTCACAGCCTACTTATATCAAGAGAAAAAAAAAAGGAAAAAAGAAAAAAAGGTGTAGGGGTGCAGTGAGCCACCACTTGCTAAAGAGATTATTAGACAGACAAAGGGAGCTGGGCATCAGGACACCCTTCCATCACAGTCCCAGAGGATGCAGAGGGCAGAATGGTTCAGGAACTGCCACCCAGGGCCCCTGCTCTTCCTATCCCAGAGCAGTACTTGCCCACTCCAGCTGCTGCTCACATGGGCCCTGGTGCAGTTTGTGCCGCTGCTCCAGAGGATGCAAGCAATAGGCATTGGTAGAGTTCACGTGGTGCTAATTCTATAGGCACACAGAAAGCAAGAGCTGGGAGGCCACACAAGCTGCCACCAAGAGTAGAAAAAAAAAAAAAAAAAACAACCTAGGTGGCCAGGCAGAAGTTTGCCACAGGGGCAGGACCACCACAGAAAATCTCCATTAAATGCCCAGTAGAAGCTGAGGGTGGTGGCACACACCGGGAATCCCAGCTACTTAGGAGGCTAAGACATGAAGATCGCAAGTTCAAGGCCCCCTGGGCAACTTAGCAAAGCCCCTGTCTCAAAATCAAAAAGGAAAAGGGTAGGGATGTAGTTCAGTGGTAGAACAGCCCAGGTTTAATCCCCAGTACCTCAAAAAAATGCTCAACAGAGCCACGAAAGTGATGAAGCCATCGCCAGGACCCAAGACAGCCAGGGCAACCAGTGGCATGCCGCACTCACCTGAGAAGGTCACAAATGCCTACATGCAACCCAGCTGTCCTCAGGCCTCAGCCTCTGGAATTCAGGAAGTCTGGGGCAGGAAAGGGGGAGGGGGAAGCAGGGCTGCCTAAGAGGCCCATTCCCCACCCCAGTGTGCACAGGACGCAGGACTTGGAGCTTTTAAGATTTAATGTCTGTGCTGCAGAGTTTCAGTCTTGCTGGGGGCCAGAGAACAGAAATGTTTATCCTATCCCTGCCCTGCCATTGTATCGGAGAAAGACAAAACTTGTTTTTTATTTTACGGGTTCACATCTGGAAGAAGTTTGCCTGTGTCTCAGATGAGACTTCAGACTTTTTTGAGTTGATACTCAAAACAAATTAAGATTCCGAGAATTATTGGCCTGAATGAATGCATTGTGCAAAGGACATGAACTTCACGGGCCAGTAGTGGGTGTGCTTTGTCCCTTCAAAGGTTTATGGGTCAGAAACTTGGTTCCCAATGTAGCAGTACTGAAAGGTGGTGGGACCTTTAAGAAGGGGGGCTGAGTGGAAGAAGTTTGGGTCCTGACTATCACAGGGGGATGCTCTCACAGGGGGAATTAGTTCCTACAAAAGCGAGTTTTATGAAAGAGGAAGCCTGGCTCCTTTCTAGTCTCTTGCATCCTCTCACTATTTGACCTCTCTCTGGCATACCTTCCTGTCATGTAATGCCATCTGCCGTGGCATACACAGAGATACCAGAGCTGACCAGATATACCAGCTGCAGAGATACCAGCTGCAGACCTTGGACTTTTATCCTCCCAAACTGCAAGCTCAGTAAACCTCTTTTCTTTACAAAGTACCCAGACTTGGATACTTTGTTACAACAACACAAGACAAAGACAAATTTCTAGAGAAATTACCCTTGAAAGACATTCAACTATTGAAGTTTTTCATCCTATGAGCATATAAAAGTGCTTCAGATTTTAAGCCAGTATGAATAGTAACCAAACCAATTCTAACTGATTTGTATCATGTATGTCACTGAAACACAACCTCCTCCTCAGTAGAGCAATTGGGTTTTGCAGATGTACAACACTCTGCTCTTTACTTACACCAGCCTTTGTAATGGGGAGGGCTAATTTATTTTCCATGGGGCAATTCAAGTTCAAGTGATCCAAGATCTTTGGGGGCTCTCCTTTAAAAGACCACAAATCTTGGAGTTTCTCCAGCTTCCTCTTCCTTGTCCCAAGGCCATCTAGAATTTCTTTGGTAGCTGCTCATCTCGAGCCAATCTCCCTCTGAGAAATTCTCAGCCCATAGCCTTGGGCATTCACTGGGCCTTTCATATTTCTAGAGATTGAATTGACCAGGGGAACTTCATGGGACTCTGGTTTCTGGGCTTAAAGGAGTCAGATCCACAGGGAGTAATTTCTTAACCCTCTCTCAGTACCTTATGATCTGTCCCCCAAGCCTTAGAAATGTAAATCCAACAGGGACCTCAAGAGAGACACAGCCACATGGGCAAGTGCAGAGGATGCAGCTGTGATCCTCCCTAAGTTAGTTGTTTTGGAAGACTGTTTGTGGCAGCCAACATCACTGCAGATGATTCTGCATCCTCTGACAGTTTGTACACTACCATCTGTCATTCTCTTGCCAAGACAGCTCTCCCCACTCCCAACCTCTGGCCCCCTTCTTTTATTGGAGGGTACTAAGGATTGAACCTAACATTCATACTACTATGAAAGTGTTCTACCATTGAGCTACACCCCCCAGACATTTTTATTTTGTATTTTGAGACAGTTTCTCACCAATGATTGAGGCTGCCCTGGAACTTGCTATCCTCCTGCTTCAGCCTGCAGAGTAGCTGGCATCACAGGCTACCTTGCCTATCCACTTGAAGTTTATCCTCCAAGTCTCCTCCTTGCTGATGTCCTTCTTATGCATACCACTCATCTGCACATTTTCCCTACAAACTTCTAGTTTATGATGCGCCTCTTTTGGCCCAGAGTTAACTTCTTAACTAAGTCTCCTTTACTTTTGTCCAACGTCTCCCTCACCTTCAGCTTCTGGGTCCCACTGCCCACTCCCACCCTCAGGTCTCATGTCCCCTCCTGGTTACCTGGAGCTCATGCAAGCGCAGTACATAGCCTTGCACGAACAGCTGGAAAAAAAAGCGCAGCTGCCCTTGCCTTGGGAGCTCGTCCAAGCTTCGCAGCCGCCGCCGATCGCCAGGACTGGCTCCTGGTCCCTCAGCTGCCTCGTCCGCCGGGAGGGTGGCAGGGATCGCAGCTTTGGCTCTGGCCCCGTGTGGGCAGAGGCCACGGGCGGCCGCTCGCGTGGTCAGCAGCGCCCACCTCAGCCTCGCGCAGCCCAGCGCAGCCATGGAGGGTACTCAGGAGGCCGGGCACCCGGGCCAGCCTGGGAGGCTGAACTGAGGGGCGGATTCAAAGGCTGGGGTGACCCGGGGGTGGGGGTGGGGGGCGGGCCAAGGAAAGGCGGGCCAGGCTCCTTCCTGTTCACTTTTGTCGCGGTCCCCACCCTTGCAAAGGGCAGCCTAGCGAACACACTGCAGCCACCTTCTCCGGATGGAAGCTCCGGGCCCGGGGACGAGGTGACTTGGCGGGACCCACCGCGCTCCGGCGCTGCCTGCCTCCCCCACCTCCTCCCTAGCCCACGCTGCCGCAGACGCCCGAGGAAAACTTTTCGCTGGCTCTGAACCATGGGCGGGAGACCTGCCCTCCACTTCCAGGAGCCGCAGGCCCCACCCCGTGAGATCCGCCTTCTCCTGCGGACCCGGCGCCAGCGGTCCGCACTTCCCGGACCGACCTGGAACCGGCTCCGTGGCTCGGCTGCCCCGTTGGCCTTTCCTATTGGTCTCCAGCAGAGATCCTGGAATCGGAGCGCTGAGCCAGGAAAAAGCCAAAAAGGTCCGCGGCCAAAGTCATCTGACCCCTGGAGCTGGGAAAACGAACAAAGAAATTAAATATTAGTGAAGTTTTAAAATGCACACCTCCCCAGCCCATCCGCTAAAGCAGGATGTTTCAAACTACAAATTGAGACCAGCATTAGTGGGTTGTGATAAAGATTACTTTCAATAAAATGAAAAGAATAAAATACAGCAATCTGTATACGGGGTAAAGTTGGGAGTTCATAACCCACTTGAATCAAACTGTGAAAGATGATGTATTAAGAACTGTGTAATGTTTTGAACGACCAACAATAAAAATAATAATAATAATAATACCAAAAAGAAAAAAAAACTGTAAGAAGAAAAAGTATTGTTTAATGAATCCTTTGTTTCATGCATATTCAAAGTATGGTTTTCAGCCAGGCACTCCTGTAATCCCAGTTACACAGGAGGCTGAGGCAGAAGAATCACAAGGTCCGGGTCAGCCTCCACAACTTTGGGAGATCTTGTCTTAAAATACAAAATAAAAAGGTCTAGGAATGTAGCTCAGAGGTAGAGCACTTGCCTAGCCTAAGCAAAGTTCTTGGGTTCAATCCCCAGGACTGCAAAGAAGAAACAACTTACATAAATATTAAATAAGCACAGAATCAAAGGTTATTTAGCCCACGAATGAAGAATGAAGCAGGGTAATAAAACTGGCTCTAAAGACATGAGTCGAATGTATGAAAGATGATATGTCTTGAGCTCTGTAATGTTTTGAACAATCAATAAAAAAAAAAAAAGACATCTAAAGAATTGTTTATAGCCAGCCAGAGGAAAAAAGGACCTCTTAAATTCAAACAATTAGACTGACAGTTGATGTGACTGGTTGTAAACTTTTTGTTTATACTAGGGTGCATAGTTTTGAAACCCAAGTTCACCCCGGGGGTGAGTTGCAAAGCCAATAAGCACAACCAGGAGAAAAAAAAAGGATAAACAAAGACTTTTTGCAGCAAGTAATGACAGAGTTAGAGACAACTCTCAAAGCAGTGTTCTACCCAAACAATTTTAGAAAGCAAGGGATTTTTTACTAAGGAAAATTATACATTTTCACATATAGGAAAGATTCATCATCCCTTGTAGAGCTGGGAACATTGTTTAGCGTGTTCAATTTGAGATCATACTACATATTTAAAAGAAAACATGCCCCCAGATGTGGAGGTGCCTCCTGCAATCCCAGTGACTCAGGATGCTGAGGCAGGAGGATTGAAAGTTCAAGGCCAGCCTGGGCAATTTAACAAGACCCTATCTCAAAATAAAAAACAGAAAAAGGGCTTAAGATTTGACCCAGTGGTTAGGTACCCCTGGGTTCAATCTCTAATACAAAAAAGAAAGGGGGGAGTATGGTGGTACATGCTGTAGTCAGGAACTCTGCAATTTGGCAACTTGGGAGACTTAGGCAGGAGGACTGCAAATTGGAGGCCAGCTTGCCAATGTAGTGAGACCACTTCAGAAGGAAGGAAGGAAGAAAGGAAGGAAGGAAGGAAGGAAGGAAAGGAAAGGAAAGGAAGGAAGGAAGAGAGAAGGAGAGAGGGAGGGAAGGAGGGGGAGGGAAGAAAAGAAAAGAGGGGGATGTAATTCAGACATAGAGCATCCTTAGATTTAATCCCCAGTACTGACAAAAAAAAAAAAAAGTGCAACCCCCCCACCCCCAGTCACACCTCTGGGCAGAGACTTTAGTATTATGATGAGCAAAGACATATTAGGTCACTTAAAAAGAATGAATATAAAAAGGTGAGGATTTGACCCAGTGGTAGAGCAAGAGCATGAGCAAGGCCCTGGGTTCCATTCCCAGGTTACTTATGGCCCAGGTGAGAGGTTTGGGGGGTGGTGTTGAGTTAAAGGATTCTAGAATTTAGGCTGGTTCCTTGTAAATTTCTCTGAAGGGCCTTCTTCAGGTTCCACTTAAAAATGCCTGCCTAGCAGCTAAGTTTCTTGAATTTGTGACTAAATGTCTTTCATCAGCTTTGGGAGTTTTTTCTGTATAAACATTGCTTTTTCCTATTCTTTCTCTTCTTCTATGACTCAACCTATACTTATGTTAGAGCTTTTTCACTGTGTCTGTGTCTTCTTTATTTATCATGATTATTATTTTTGTGTGTACATGTGTGTGTGGTGCTAGAGATCTAATGCAGGGCTTTGTACATGCCAAGTATGCACTCTATCACCGAGCTGCACCCCAACCCTTTTCTCTTCTTTTGTCTCTTCTAGTTCATTAATTTTTTTAAAATTTTTTAATATTTATTTATTTATTTTTTAGTTTTCGGCGGACACAACATCTCTGTTTGTATGTGGTGCTAAGGATCGAACCCGGGCCACACGCATGCCAGGAGAGTGCGCTACCACTTGAGCCACATCCCCAGCCCCTAGTTCATTAATTTTTTGATTGATTGATTGATTTCTGTACAGAGGATTGAACCCAGGGGCACTTTACCATTGAGCTATATTCCCAGACCTTTTTCTTTCTTTAAAAAAAAAAAATATTTTATTTATTTTAGTTGTAATTGGATACAATACTTTTATTTATTTTTATGTGGTGCTGTGGATTGAACCCAGGGCCTCATACGTTCTAGGTGAGCACTCTACCACTGAGCCACAATCCCAGCCCTCTTTTCTTTTTAAAATTTTTTAAAATTTTTGAGACAGGGTCTCAATAAGTTGCAGAGACTGGCCTCTAACTTGTGATCTTCCTGCCTCAGATTCCCTGGTAGCTGGGATTTGGGGCATGAGACAATATTCATTTAATTCTTTTTAAATATTAATTAATTGTTAACTGATGCATAAAAAATATAAGAATTGTACCTGTTAGCTGGATGCTGTAGAATATATTTGTTACCTGGGAGTCTGATGCAGGAGGATTGCAAGTTCAAGGATGGCCTGGGTAACTTAGCAAGACCCTGTCCCAAAATAAAAATAAGTAAAGAAATAAACATAAAAATTAGGGCAGAGGCTGTGGCTCAGTGGTAGAGCACTTGCCTAACTTTTGTGAGGCACTGGGTTCAATTCTCAGCACCTTACATAAATAAATAAAGTCCATTAACAACTAAGAAAATTTTTAAAAAATTATACGTATGTCCTATGTGATGTCTTGATACATGTATATGTTGTGTAATGTTTAAATCAGGGTAGCATATCTCCTCAAATATCTATCATTTCTTTATGGCAAAAACATTCAAAATCCTTTCTCCCAGCTTTTAAATACATATCCTTTGAATTCTTAATTTCCATTTTTGTATTTTTTCAGTTTTCAATTTAGATTAGTTTGTTAAAGCCTATGTCCTTTTTTATAGTCTCAGTTTTAGGGCAAGATTCCTAATTTTCTCTTTTATATCTCCTTTAATTTTGTAAACACAGTTGTTTTAAGAATTATGACCAATAACTCCAATATCCGGAATCCACGTAAGACCATTTGTATTGTCCGTCATTTCTGGGGATTTTTGTTCACATGACCATATTTCTTCCAGGCCTGGTTACTTTTGATTGTATGCTAAAAAATATAATTCAAGGGGCTGGGGCTGGAGCTCAGTGGTAGAGTGCTTGCCTTACATGTGCCAGGCACTGGGTTAGATCTTCAGCACCACATCTCAAGTTTCTAGTAGAAATTACCTGAGATTTAAGGTAACTTCGTTTTCCTTGGGGGAAGACTTAACTTCTGCTTCAGACAGTTGTCTGAAGGTACTGCAATCCAGGACCCCTTGGTGTAGTTTCAGGCCTGCGATGCTTTAAAAAAGCTGAGGGAGGCTTCAGTCCTTCATCCTTCTGGGTCCCACCCTAAGTTCAAATATTAGAGATCCTGGATTCCAGCTTTTCTTCACCCCACCTAAGAGATTCTTGCCCTCAGCTTCCTCTTCTGAAAATGGGAAATACTACAGATAGAAAAGTTCTCCCAGATGCCTGATTTATCTCTGGATTTTTCTGATAATTGTTGGTAATTCTTCATTACCTTGTTTGTTCTCTGATGCTGGTGTCTTCAAGCAAAAGTTTTTCATATTTTATTCAGCTTGTCAAGTTATTCCCAGAAAGTTAGTTCTGGTATCAACAGTTGAAATCCATTTTCTACTTTTATCTTTATTAGTCTTCCCTTTACCCTACCCAGCCTACACCATGTCTGGATTCATTTCTTCCTTTCTTTGTTTTTTTCGGGGGTGGGGTGGGGTGGGGGTGGGGATTGAACCCACAACCCATGCACATGCTAGGAAAATGCTCTACTACTGAGCTACATCTCCAGCCTTTTTATTTAGAGATAGAGTCTTGTTAATTTGCTCAGGCTGGCTTCAAACTTGCAATCAATACTCCTGCAGGGATTACAGGTATATATCTCTGCACCCAGCAGGTATTTTACATTTTAAAAATATTTTCAAAGAATTGACTGCTTAATGAAGTTTTCTTCTTTTCTTTTTTTTAAAATTTTTATCAGTCATTGATGGACCTTTATTCATTTATTTGTTTATATGCAGTCTGAGAATCAAACCCAGTGCCTCACACATGCTAGGCAAGCGATCTATTGCTGAGCCACAACTCCAGCCCAAAGTTTTCTTATTTTCTAACAAATGCATTTAATGCTGTACATTTTCATGAAATACTGTTTGGATGCATGCAAAAAGATTTAATGTATCATTTCCTTCTACATTTATTTTCAGTTTGTGATTTGCATCTTACTCTAAGAGTAAAATAGAAAGTGATTTTACTTAAATGTGAACAGTTGGGGGGTTTTATTTGTTTTGAAAGGGGTCACTCTTGATATTAATTTATACTATTATTACATTATGGTGGCAATACATATGTTTTACTCTTTAGAATTACTGAAATGTTTTTGATGGCCTAGAACTTGCTTATTTTTCTAAATGTTCCATGTGTATTCTATGTTTTATTTTAGGACAAATTCTTGCGAAATTGCCAGATTGGCCTTGAACTTCCAACCTTTCTGCTGAGTCTTCCCAGTAGCTTGGAATATAGTTGTGCACCACGGTACCTGGTCCATGTGTATTTTTAAAAAACATGTAGTCTCTCTTTATTAATTTATCAATTTTGCTTTAAAATCCTTTATAACTTTACTTATTTTTGTCTAAATGATTAGTTAATTTCCTAGAGAGGTACAAGTATTCTAAAAATATTATATTGTGGATTTTTCAAATTTTCTTGTATTTGCAACAGCTTTTGTTTTATATTTTTAAGATCTGTTGTTAGGTACATAAAGCTTCATGGCTACTATATATTCCTGAGGGATGTCATCATTTATAAATTAGAGACACTGGGCTGGAGATGGAGCTCAATGGTAAAGTATTTGACTAACATGCATGAGGTCCTGAGTTTAATTCCCACAACATAACTTTAAAAATAAATTAAATTAGAAATACTTAATTGTCTTGGATTTAGTTTGATTTAATATTTTATTCATATTTTATCCTTCATGCATTTGATATATATTTATCATCTACTTTCCATCAGTCTAGGGTTTTTTAAATTTTTTTTTTAAATTTAGTTGTAGATGGACACAATACCTTTATTTAACTAATTAATTTATTTTTATGCAGGGCTGAGGATTGAACTCTGGACTTCACACATGCTAGGCAAGCACTCTGTCACTGAGCTACAGCCCCAGCCCCTTATTTTTTTAATTTTAAGACAGGATCTCACTAAGTTTCTTAGGCTGGCCTCCAATTGTGATCTTCCTGCCTCAGCCTCCAGAGTCACTGGAATTACATAGGATTTGCTCCAACCCAGCCCTGTCTATGGCTCTTAAACATATATAAAAATGTTCAACTTTCCTTATTGTAAGACAAAGACAAATAAAAATTGCATTAAAAATTTTATCACCTATAAGTTTGGCAAAAAATAACAAATTTGATACCATCTTAAAGTTCAGAGTAGGAAAGCAAAATGAAATTGCTACAGAGTTTTCAAACTTTTAGGTACACTCGTCTTTTGAACAAGCAATCCTACTACTAGGGATTTATTGTACATGTATACATGCATGCATGCAAATATAGAAGGATATTTGTACATATCATTGTTTGTACATACAAAGAAAATATTGGAAGCAATAGGGGACTAATGGAATGAGTTGTGGTTAATCCATACATTGAAATAACTTGGAGATTAAAAAAAAATTATACAATTCAGCCCCAAACATGATGATATGCCACAATTTTCAAGATATGTATTTTAAATGAAAAATTCAATATGCATAATACTGTATGGTAGACTACCAAATAGTTAGGCCAATGCCTGCATGGACACAGAGCATGTCTGGAGGTATACAAGTAATTTGTGATAGTAGCTGCCTCTAGGATAAAGAACTCAGACATATCTTCACAGCATGACCTATGGACTCTGAATTTTGTAACATGTACACACAATATCTTGTTTTTATCAAAGTGGCTCATTCAAAAGAATGCCATGAGGACATTTTCTTTTGAACTTTCTAAAAACTAGTTTCCCAATGTGATACCTGGCTGTCCATGAACTAGGTCATTTGGGTCCTCACAGAACTCAGAACTTTACCAAAGCAATAATAATGTATTAAAACAATTAAATCTTTACATATACATCATACTTCTTTCTTCCTCTCTGTTGGAGGGGATGTGATATCAGGCAATGCAGGAAATACATAATTTAAAAAATACATCTAATAAATATAAAACAGTGTACATAAAAATTGAGTAATAGAAGTACATAAAGCTCTTCAAATTCATTCATTCTTCTTCTCCTTTTTTCTTGGATATGGATCCCACTATGTGACCAGGCTGGCCTCAAACTCCTGGGGTCAAGGGATCTTGCTGCTTCAACAAGCTCCTGAGGGGAGGGATGACAAGTAAATACCACTTAACCCAGTATCTTTTTCTCATTTTTGCAGTGCTGGATATCAAACCCAGAGCCTTGCACATGCCAGGCAAGCGCTCTACCGCTGAACTACATCCCAGCCCTTGTTTTGTTTTTTTTTTAATTATCAACCAACTCATACATTTTTGCAATTTTAAAAATTAAACCAAAACTTTCCAAGCCTCTTGGTAGTAGTGATTTTATATTTTCATTGATTTCTAAAGTATTTAAGTACACAACAAAACATTTTCAATATTTCAAAAATCACCCCTAATTCCACCACTTGAAATTAGGCAACAAATTCAAAGACCCCTGCACTTACAACCCTACTCTTCAAGTAGGGGAAACTGGCTGCTGGTAATCAAATATTTTTTTCTAAATATTTCATCATGTGTCTGACTTCAATTTCTACAAAGAAAACACTGGTCCATTTTTTATCTTTTTCCCAAAAGGGAATGAAATGAAATACTCCCACCATGTGTCCTCCTGAGGCTGTGCCCTCCTGTGGAAAGAGCAGGGGCTTTAGCCAAATGCTCACAATGTTTCATTAAGAAAGTGCTGTACATTACTTTCAATCCCTAGTATCCTGCACCCCCCCAAAAAAGTAAGGTCTAAAAATACGAAAGTAATGTACAGCACTTGCTATTATTTCAGTGTGTCCCCTCCAAAATTCAGTGTTGCAAATGAAACAGTAAGAGACAGGCCCTTTACTTGGTGATCAGGCCAAGAGGGCTTCTCTCTCCTGAATGGGATTAAAGAGGTTTAACAGAAGTTCATTTTCTTGATCTTCTACTTTCTGTCATGTGAGGACACAGCCTTCCTCTCCTCTGAAGAATGCAGCCCTCACCAGATAGACAAACCTTCTTATACCTGACCTTGGACTTTCCAGCCTCCAGAACAGTGAGAAAGAAACTCCTGTTCTTTATAAATGAACATGGTGTTCTGTTGTAGCACCACAAATGGGTGAAGCTAGTGCTAGAAATGAAGCGAGTGGTTTGGCTAGACCCAGGCAGAAATATACTCACTAGACCAAATAAGAGGTTAAGAATAAAACCAAGGGACCCACCTCCATCTCCCGAAATACCTGAAGAATAATGTTGGAAACCCTACTTGAGAACTAGCAGAGGTTTTTATTCAGACACATACTATTTCATAATTCCCAGTGAAAGAAAATGTATAAAAAGCAAATTCACTATCAACATTAATATGGCTGTGTCCCTGTAGTATGCTGTTTTTAAGTTCTTTGAGTATAGACCAAGGAGAGGGATAGCTGGATCAAATGGTGGTTCCAGTCGCAATTTTCCAAGAAATCTCCATACTGTTTTTCATATTGGCTGCACCAATTTGCAATCCCACCAGCAGTGTATGAGTGTACCTTTTTCCCCAAGTCCTCGCCAACACTTATTGCTGTTTGTCTTCATAATAGCCACCATCCAGTAACTTTGGACAACACCAACATTGAAGGAATTTTTATGGAAGAATGAGTGTATGCATCTATAGTGAGAACAGTGTCTGAATCTAGAATAGAAACTCCTGGGGCTGGGGATGTGGCTCAAGCGGTAGCGCGCTCGCCTGGCATGCGTGCGGCCCGGGTTCGATCCTCAGCACCACATACCAACAAAGATGTTGTGTCCGCTGAGAACTAAAAAATAAATATCAAAAATTCTCTCTCTCTCTCCTCTCTCACTCTCTTTAAAAAAAAAAAAAAAGAAACTCCTACATGATAGCTTAAGCACAATTATTTGTTTTGCTTAAGCAACCACTGTACAGAGAGAACTGTACTTTTATTGATAATATTTCTTTCAATGACTCCTATTTCACTTCTGAAATATATCATGATGAGATTGTCAATGCCAAAGTTCTTGTCCATGTCACAGCTCATTAGAAAGTTCATTTGTTTAGGATAGAGATGGATTCTAGAAAAAACATTCTTTTATCTCCAAGGATATGGGCCTTTTCCCTTCCAGTAGGGGAAAGTGGGCAAGAATAATTAGTGCTGTTGATCTCTGTGATTATTATCAGGTATGATTAAGATTCTTAACACTTACTGGGCCCATAAATCCTGATTTTTTTTGTACTGGGATTTGAACTCAGGGGCACTCAACCACTGAGCCACATCCCCAGCCCTATTTTGTATTTTATTTAGAGACAGGGTCTCACTGAGTTGCTTAGTGCCTTGACATTGCTGAGGCTGTCTTTGAACTTGTGATCCTTCTGTCTCAGCCTCCTGAGCCTCTGGATTAAACATATATGCCATCATACCTGGCTGAATCCTGATTTTGAGTCTGTTACCCTCCTCAAAAAAAAAAAAAAAAAAAAAAAGAGAAATGTGTCTTAAATTTTAGTTTTACTTTGCCAAAGAGCATGCACTCCAGGGGTTATCATGGTTATGGCCAGAGAGCTGAACACTAAGACTGACTCTGCCAGTGCCACTGTAGAGTAAGAACTGATGAACCTGGGAACTCCACTCTCACATACCTACCTGTGATGGATTGAATTATTTGTCCCCAACTCCTATCCCAGTTAGTACATTTATGTGCTGGTCCCCCAGTACTGCATGACGTGAACTTTTTGTTATTTATTTATTTATTTATTTTAAGAGAGAGAGAGAGAGAGAGAGAATTTTTTTTAATATTTATTTTTTAGTTCTTGGCGGACACAACATCTTTGTTGGTCTGTGGTGCTGAGGATCGAATGCGGGCCGCACGCATGCCAGGCGAGCACGCTACCGCTTGAGCCACATCCCCAGCCCCGACGTGAACTTTTTGGAAATAAAGTCCTTTCAATATAATTAGTTAAGATGAGGTAATACTGGAGTAGGGTGAGCCCTTAATCCTCTATGACTATGTCCTTATAAGAGGAAAAATCTGCCTGGATATGGCAGAGCATGCCTGTAATTCCAGTAACTCAAGAGGCTGATGCAGGAGGATTGTAAGTTCAAGGTCAGCCTCAGTAACTTAGGGAGATACTCTCAAAATAAAATAAAATAAAATAAAGGCTGTGGATGTAGTTCAGTGGTAGAGTGACCCTGGGTTCAATCCCCAGTATGACAAAAATAAATAATTGTACAGACATGCACACAGGGAGGAGGATGACTGTGTGAACATGAAGGTAGAGATCAGTGTGATAGTTCATCTATAAGATAAGAAATGCCAAAGACAGATCCTTCCTCATGGCCCTCAGAAGGAACCAATCCAGCCAACACCTAGATTTGGGGTGTCTAGTTTCCAGAACTGTGAGGCAATACATTTCTCTAATATTGTAAACCACTCAATTTGCTGTATTTTTATGGTAACTCTAGCAAACTAACAGAATACCCAGAAGAATTGAAGACAGGTACTCAAATACATGTACACACAGGTTCATAGCAGCACTATTCACAATAACCAAAAAAAGGTGGAACTAGCAGGGTGCGGTGGTATATGCCTATAGTCCCAGCTACATGGGAGGATGAGGCAAGGAGGATCCCTTTAGCTTAGAGTTCTAGTCTGGCTTGGGCAACATAGCAAAACCCTTAAAAAACAGGTGGAAATTGCCTACGTGTTTATCAGTGAATGAGTGAATAAACAAATTGTGGTATATACTACAATGGAATATTATTCAGCCATCAAAAGGAATGAAGTGCTGATACATGCTACAAAGTAAATGAACCTTGAAAATATGCCAAGTAAAATAAGCCAGACACAAAGGTCCCATATTATATGACTCCATTTATATGGACAGGTAAATCTAGAAACAGAAGATTGGTGGCTGCTAGGGGTAAGGGGAAGAAGAGAAGATGAGTGACTATTTAATGGATATAGGGTTTCCTCTCAGATTAAAGAAAATGTTCTAGCATTAGGTAGAAGTTGTAGTTACCAATCTATGAATAAAATGAATACCACAGTATTTGCTTTAAGATGTTTAAAGTATGTTAATTTTACCTCAATTAAAAAAAATGCCATCCTAAAAATGTGCAAGTCTCACATATTCATTTCAATGTGTTTTACAAGTGCATCGCCCATGTGATCAACACCCACCTCAAGAATGGAGCACTGCCACCACCCCAGGTTCCTCTTTTCTTATTAGACTATTAATTCCCAAGTGAATTGTTCTGGCTTCAATATCCAAAGGTTAGTTTCTGGTTTTGAACTTGATGCAGGCATACAATATGTGCTCTTTTGTATCTGGCTTCTGTCATTCTTTGCTTTTAAGATTCATCCATCCATGTTGTTGATAAGTCAGAAGTTTGTGGTATTTAAGTGGTATTCGGTCCCAGTTTACCTGATCTCCTGTTGAGAGGCATTGGTTCAGTGTGATTTTATCAAGTTACAGAAAACATTTTGGTGGGCATATGATTGCTATTTTTTTTCCCATTTAGGGGGACTAGAGCACCGAGCAGTGAAATTACAGTCATAGGTGGATACACGTTAGCCTTGTAATAAATGGCTAGTGATCAGGGCTCTGAACCATTTTATAATTCACACCAGTCATGTGTCAAGCTTCAACTGCTGTACATTTTATTTAGTCTCTGCAGCCTCTTTAATTATTCTAGTGCCATCTCATTGTGGTCTTTGTGTATGTTTCATGGAATGGTATCTCCTTGTGCTTTTTAAAAACTATTTTTTTCTGGGGCTGGGGATGTGGCTCAAGTGGTAGCGTGCTTGCCTGGCATGCATGCGGCCCGGGTTCAATCCTCAGCACCACATACCAACAAAGATGTTGTGTCCGCCGAGAACTAAAAAATAAATATTAAAAATTCTCTCTCTCTCTCTCTCTCTCCTCTCTCACTCTCTCTTTAAAAAAATAAATAAATAAATAAATAAAAAATAAAAAATAAAAATAAAAACTATTTTTAATTTATTTTTTAGTAGTGGGAATTTAACCTGGGGTGCATAGTCACTGAGCTATATTCCCAGTCCTTTTTATTTTTACTTAGAGACAGTCTTGCGAAGTTGCTGAGGCTGGCCTTGAACTTGCAATCTTCCTGCCTCAAAGTCTCAAGTTGCTAGGATTACTGGTGTGCACTACTATGCCCAGCTCTTGTAGAGTTTTTCTTAAATCAGCATTGGGCTAGTGGCTCAGTAGCAGATGTTCGTGGCACAAGCAAGGCCCTAGGCTTGGTCCCCAGCACTGCAAACAAAAAACAAACAAAAAGATTTTTACTTACATACAAAAATATTAATTTTAAGTATATAATCTGATGAGATTCAACAACTGTATGCAGTTATACAACCACAAACACAATGAAGATACATACTATTTCTAATGTGACCCTTTAGTCAATCTTCTTCCTCATCTATAGTCTCTGGCAACACCTGATCTGCCTTCTGTGACTATAGTTCACTTTTTCTAGAATATTATGGAATTGGAAAGTATATAATCTTTCCTAAGAAAGTGTAAGTCTTCTCTCCAGCTTCTTCTTTCAAAATGGTTTTTTGTTTTGTTTGTTTTTTTGGTGCTACTGAAGATTGAATCCAGGGTGCTCTATTTCTAAGCTATGCCCCAAATCCCTTCCTCCCCCACCCCCACCCCAATTTTTAAGACAGTCTCACTGTTATCCAGACTAGCCTAGATCCTCTTTCCTCAGCTTCCTGAGTCACTGGGATTATAGGCCTGTATCACCACACCCAGCAGCAAAATTCTCAGGATTGTTCTCGCAAGAATTAATATTCTGGGGGGTCACTGGGAGATGCTCAGGCATCAGCAGTGGGGTGGGATTGGGACCTGGGACCTAGGATCAAGGTACCGGTGACCATGAGATCCCTGCATCTGCTCAGAGGCCCCTTCCTGTATGGCCTGCTCTGGGCTTTTTGTGCTTCAGATGCCAGGGCTGAGCAGCCTGGGCTTCGATAAGAACATGGTGCATGACCAAGAGCATATCATGGAGCATCTGGAAGGTGTCATCAACAAACCATAGGCGGAGATGTCCCCACAAGAACTGCAGCACCATTATTTCAAAATACACGATTATGATGGAAATAATTTACTTGATGGCTTAGAACTCTCTAGAGCCATCATGTCCATATGGAGGAAGAGAGTGAACAGGTGCCACTAATGAGCAAAGAACTGATTTACATAATAGATGGTGTCTTGAGAGATGACAAGAACAATGATGGATACATTGACTAGGCTGAATTTGCAAAATCACTGCAATAAACATTATTTGGCTATCTCCAAGTTATAATCAAATGTGACCTATCATAATGTGTTTGAATACTTTTGGTAATACAAAATAACTCATTTTTAACTACTGCTGCAGCATTTTGGTAAAAACTTGTACACTGGGGTGAAAAAGAGAAATAAAGAAGAGAAATGGGTCATTTTGTGGTCCCTCAGTGCTGTTAAATCTCTCAATGGACAAGAGCTTGATGAAAGAATCCTCTTAAGGATATGGAATAACTGGAGCTGAGCACTCAGGAACTTAACTGTAGGATAACGTTCATTCTGATCTTAATTCATGCTACCTGAAAAGTAAGACAATAAGTTTTGCCAAGTGGACACACTTTCAGGGACAGTGAAGGGATTGAGTGAATGCCACATTTCCCCTGGTGGGATCCATCTCTTCGGATAAACGAGGTCAGTATTCTCTAAAGTTCCTCTGGCCTACATGATCACTTGCTCTGGGTAAGTGGCTATTTGTTAGGCCGTATCAAAGCCACAACAAGAAGAATGTCAGATATTGAGTTCAGATGGCTACAGAGGCAAGATTTCTGTATCCTCTCATATTCTGGAAATTACAGACCACTGGCCTAAGCAATTAACCTTTTCAGATTTTCAATATTTTATACAACTACTGCCACACCTTTATACTTTCTTTTCTGTCATCTTCAACTTGAGAGGAACCTTAATTTAAAGGTGCTCTCTAATCAATAGCAAATATTTTAGACGTCTTAATATCTGTATTTCACTCATTTCTAGGGTTTCCTTTTTGCAATTTTGGGACTATTTGGAATGTAAGGACTTGGTATAGCAGGTTTAAACTATTGGCTGGCCTCGCCTAGGTGGGAAGTTAAAAGATCATTCATCAAACCTAGTGATTAACCCAATCCAAGTTCTGTTTCAAAGGAATGTTGTTTAAATTCCCTCTTCTAGCCTGAATGGATGAATTCTTAAATTTAAGGAAATATTAGAAAAGGAAAATCTCAGTATTTGAAAGTGAGAAGCAGCTGCAGACTGTAATTTGGTTTGTTGACTGTGGTAGACATGCTGTGATGGAAAACCCAAAATGATGGTTGAATGAAGGAAAGAAAACACATAAAAATGTGCTATAAGATGTACAGACTTATTTTCTTTATTAAGGTATTCTTCTAAGAAAACTTATTTGTAAAAAATGATTTCCTGTGTCAAGTATTTGTGCAATCAGAGCTGACTTGTAAACTATTCTTGTAATATCTCATTATTCTGAAAGGTGTATATAATGAATTCTGAATATATGACCAATAAAACTGATGGGACAAAAAAAAGAATATACTCCTTTTTTAATATATTTAAGTAGTATTCCATTGAACAGATGTATCACAGTGTGTTTATCAAATTGCTACACACCTAGTTTGTTTCCAAGTTCTGTTACTATGAATAAAGCTGCTAGGCACATTTGCTTGCAGGAAGGGAATTACTAGGTCATATATTAAGGTTGTTTCATTTTGTAAGAAACTTATCAGGCTGTTTTTCATTTCATGCCTGCACCAGTGATAAATACAAGTTCCAGTTATGCCAATCCCGACACCTGGTATTTTGGGGTTATTTATATATTGCCATTTTGGTGTTCAAGTGGTATCTCATCTCTTTTTTTTTTTTGGTAGTGGAACTGGGGATTGAACACAGGGGCTAACACATGAAAGGCAAGCATT
Source organism: Ictidomys tridecemlineatus (assembly GCF_052094955.1). Lineage (NCBI taxonomy): Eukaryota > Metazoa > Chordata > Mammalia > Rodentia > Sciuridae > Ictidomys > Ictidomys tridecemlineatus. Next base: position 180,738,639 of record NC_135483.1, on the reverse strand, counting down.
CTACTACTAAACTACAACTCCAGTGGCCCCACTGTTTGGTCTTAATTGCACCTCTTTGATTAATAAGCACTCTGAATTTCCTAAGCTACTTATTCTAAATCCTAACTTTTATCTCCATTGGATAGAATCAAAGTACAGTTGTCTCTTGGTATCAGTGAGGGATTAATACCAGGACCTCCCATAGATACGAAATCCCACAGAAGCTCAAGTCCTTTACATAAAACAGCATTGTGCTTGCTATGTATAACCTATGCACATCCTGCTGTATACTTTAAAATATGTCAACTTATACCTACAATGTAAATATTATGTAAATACACTGTATGGATGAGGGGACAGACTGTTCATGTTCAGTACCAACACAGCCTGAGTACATTTTTGATCCACAGCTGGTGGAATCCATGGACACAGAACCCAAGGCAGAGAGGACCTGCTGTGTATTTCACCATAGTTTAGTAATAGTAACATCCTATTATAACAGTATTATATTGCTATTGCATGCTGTTAATATTACTTTAGGTAAGTTTTTCATTGTTTGTAGTATGGGGGGTTGGACCTAGGTATACTCTACCCTGAACTACATCCCCAGACCTTTTTCTGTTTTTTGAGAAAGGGTCACCGTAAATTGCCTAGGCTGGCCTCTAACTTGCAATCCTCCTTCCTCAGTCTCCTGAATTGCTGGATTACTAGGCATGTGCCATGCCAGTCTAGAAGAAATATTTTTGGTGTGTTTTAGTACCTATTTAAATCTGCACCATATATGGGTGAGGCACTTTTTAGATGCTTTACATCCAATTTAATCTTTTTTTCCCCAAATTTAATCCTTATAACTACCTATGAGTTAGGCTTTAGTATTCTAGTTTACTAATGAAAAGCTAAATAGCTTTTCAAGTTTTTCTTTGCTTTCGCTGGCATTCCAAATGTTTCAGTCCATTATGAAATTTAAAGTAAACATGGGTTTAAAAAAACACCACCCTGGTTCCTGAGCCTTCTGGGGTTTTCACTCATATAAGAAATCTGCTAGACTAAAGCAACAGTCCTTGCAGCTTTCATTGATCCAAAGCTGGTGAAGGAGCAAGTCAATCAAGCCGGTATAGATCCCTGGGTCCTGTGAGTATACAAACTTTGCCACAGGGGGTTGTCGGAGGGTCTGGATTTGGGATTTCAAGTGGTAAGATGAGCTCTTTTAGCCACACATGAAAACTATCAATGTTGCCAAGTCCCAAAGTAGATGGTGTATTAGAACAGTAGTCAGAAGGGAACCTTTAAGGGCAAATCAAGAGGAAGCAAGGAGGGGCACTCCCTGCTGCCCTTGGGGATGGCCTTTCTTGAATAATTAATTCAACTGAGGGAGGTAGGTAGGAAGGTCCCTGTGCCCAGACATCAGCCCCCACCACTATTGGAGTGCCCCAGAGGCCATCAGGCATGTCCTCTCATTACTGTAATGGGAAGGCCAAATATACCTACATTGACAACTGTCCTTTGGTATAGCTGCTAGGTCTGTGCATCAGTCCTTTGGTTCCTGCTCCAGTCAAGCTCCCTATCTTCTGTTCCCTGTGGATGCCTGGTGTTCCCCCTTTCCAGACACCAGGCACCCTCTTTTCCCTTGCACTTTTCTTAGGATAATCAAGTCAATTTACATCTCTACTTTTTTTTTGTACCATGGATTGAACCCAGGAGTGCTCAACCACTGAGCCACATCCCCAGCTGTGGGGATAAAATTTTTTGTTCTGAAACAGGGTCTTGCTAAGTTGCTTAACGTAGCAAGTTGCTAAATTGCTGCAGCTGGCTTTGAACTTGTGATCCTCCTGCCTTAGCCTCCCAAGCATCTAGGATTATAAGAGTGTGCCTGTGCCCAGTGCACATCTGTATTCCCAATGCTTAATGTGCTCCCTTTCCCAGGAAATGTGTACCCTGTGAAATATTTAAGCAAAGATACAAATCTCTATTAAAGCAATAATGTATTAGTAGAAGAAATAACAAAGATTGTGTTTCTTGTTGCACTGAGGTAAATGGGGGGTGATAAGTTATGGAGACCCTGTTCTGGCCTCTGTACTTCTATTTTTGTAGTTCTGGGGATTGAACCCAGGGCCTCACATAAACTAGGGAAGCATGCTTTTGGACTGCTAAAATATCTGTAGCCACTCTGCTTCCTTCAATGAAAAAGTTTTAAATTTCTTGCCAAGAACAGGGCTTGGTAAGCAAAAAGAAGGAGCGATTCCTCTACCTGCTTTAATGTTTGGCTTGTTTTCACAACCATGCAATGTATGTACCATAATCATATTATAAAGAAACAAAACTTTGAAATATTAAATGGTACGTCCAAGGTCAAAATAAGTGGCAGAACTGGGACTCAGGGCCTAGGGCAGCTTATGAGGTCCATGCTACTTACCTTATTAGTGTTCAATCTAAGGAATCTAGTTTCTAATCAACCCTGAGTGGACTTGAAGCAAAAAGGAATAGTGACCACCCTCTCCACCCCCATCCTAAATCCTTACTCCAGTGCTCCAGTGCTCATTCCCTGCCTCCAAAGCACACACTCACCTACTTCCACACAGAGACTGGGTAAGTTATCAACTTGGGAAACCAGTTGATATATTCTGACAAACATTTATTCTATTATACTCCCAAATTCAAATTTCCAAAAAGAGAACTACTTCTCAAAAACTTCCTTATTTAGTTGAATACTATATATTCAGGGTTAAACTAGGGGTACTGATTGCATAATAAGCAAGACTTAACTTTCTCTCAAAAGCAAGCCCCATTCCTTTCTCCCACCCAGCAAAACATACCTATCAGAAAATTAAATGTAATGAAAATTAAAAACAGAATGTATAAAAGTGTTTTAAACCACCAAGAGCATTTTATCTTCATCACCTCTTTCCTCCTCCCCCAGTATCCATCATATTGCAATGCTGGTCCCCTCTCCAGTTATGGAGATGAAAATGGGTTGGTTGTGCTATAAAGGGGCTCTCAGAGAATAGGCCAAAGAATTGAAGTTGGTTTCTAAGGAGTCAACCAGCTCAACCTAGGCCTCTATACCTAAGCTCTTCACCAGAGAACTGGCAGGAACAAAGCTGTTAAACAGGCTAGTTTTCTCTTAGGAGGGCTGCTTAGGCCCTATGTCAATCTGCACGAGAATACTGCACCCAGGGAGGACCAGAGAGAGTTAGCTTTGATTGTAAAACAAATTCACCAGGACTGCCAAGGACCTCTCTCACTGAAGCCTGACTTTGAAACCCTTATTTGTTGAGTGGCAAGTGCTGCCCAGGACATTGCCACCAAACTTTTTCACAACTCTCAACACAGCCTTGGGACTGACCAGCACATCTACCTACTCTGTGGCCTTGAGCCCAATCAGGCCTCTCAGTGATTTTTTTTGGGGCCCCATCCCAACTCACCACAAACTCCAGGAGCCAAGAAACATGGGTATCTCTCTCTTTTTCAAAGCTCAGAGAGGAGGGCAACTAAAGAACAGGGTGAAGTTGAGAAACTGCTGAGCTTCTGCCTGATGTGTAAAAGGCAAACCTTACATGGATTAGAGACATGGGAAAAACTGGCTCTGTGTATGTACTATGGCTGCTAGAAAAACTAAATAAAGGGATTGCAGGAGCAGGGGAAGAGGTGAGCAACCACTGGGAAGTGCTGGGTAAGAGAGGACCCTAGTTCAAATGCTAACAACTTTTCTGATCCACTCCCCCCCCACCGTGTGCTTCCCCCAGGCTCCACATTCTACAGAGGCTCAGGTACCTGCATATTGAGGACTGTGTGTCTAGTTCTCGGGCTCAATATGTTAATACTCACTGTTCACCAAGTCCTGGGGAGGGAGGTAGACTCAGTGGAGTATGAGCTTAGTCAGAGGTCTGACTAGAAGCCCACCCTATAGTAGTGACTGCCCTGAAACCTACCTGCCAAGGTATCAGAACCTGCTTGCTGTAAAAGAGGAACACAAGCCTTTCTTCCCCTCCTTGGGGGTATTTCCTTTGACATGTGAACTTAGATAATAGCAACTGGGTCACCCAAGCTCCTTCACTGGTGCCACAGGAAAGCCACAAAGTTCACAGAACCTCCCACAGGATGCCAAGAGCTGAACGTCCATGAGAGAAGTCTACAAGTTTGGACAAGGAGCATGTGAGGTCAGAACAGCAGCACCCTGGTCTCCTGGCAGGGTAGGTATGTGAAAGGAGCATTGGTGGAGAAGCTCTCAAGACCAGGATGTCAGGAAATAGATTCAGCATGTCACAGCCCTCCTGACTGTCTACTGAGGAAGTCTGAAGGTTTCTGAAAGTGGCTCCTCAGAAGAGTGGGTAGGGAGTGAGAGAGGGCAGACCTGAGAAAATAAGGACATACAGAACCCCTGGATCATAAAACAAAGGATTTCTGGCCCAATTATGTTTAGCACATTTTCTTTTTCTTTTTTTTGGCAGTACTGGTGATTGAACCCAGGTGCTTTATCACAAAGCTACCTCCCAGCCCTTTCTATTCTTTGAGACAGGGTGACTAAGTTGCCCAGGCTGTCCTCAAACTTGAGATTATCCTGCCTCAGCCTCCTAAGTAGCTGAGACTACAGGTGCATTTTTTTTCTCCACTTGAAGACCAAGGCCACAAACAAACCACACATGGCTCTCTTAAGACAGAAACCAAACCCTGTTTTATAAGGCTGCTTGGCTGTCACCCACTTCTCTACAGAGATAGGAGGTGCCAGTCAGGCAGACAGGTGACAGAGGGTGAACCTTCCTCACCTTTTCCCCATCACCACCACCCCGTCAGCCCTCCAGATGCCCATCTCTGCAATACAACCACTTCAAAAAATACTCTGATGAGGGGCAATGTGGAGGGGTAGCAGGGGTCAGGCTGGTCAGCAGGATGGTTCCCATGAGGTAGCTGACACGGGTGCTCCTGGGCAGTGGCTGTGAAGGCCAGTCATGGGCTCACAGCAGGCAGGAGGGAGTCACTGATTGACTGGGAAGTGGAGGAAACAGAAAGTCTGGAAGTCCGCCCAGAGTACTTGATCACAGGTAACTTCTGGGAAGGGCCGGGCTCTGTGCTGGTGATCTCACTCTCCTTTAAGCAGATGGGTTTCCTGGGGAAAGGGGGAAGGCCAACTTGAGTCTTCTTGGGCTTGGGTATGGTCCCATCTTCAGATGAAAATAGGTTTCCCTTGGAGGAGCTGTTCTTTCTGAAGGAAACAGGTGTGGAAAGATGGCTGAGACACTGTGCAGCAGAGACTTACTTTTGAATTGCCTTCCACATATGGGCCAGGCACTCACAACATTATGTACTATAGATCATTAATTACACGGATATATTAATAACCATAAAATATATTTTATTTACTTGAAGGCTTGAGAGCTCAAGTGCAAGTGTGAATGTGAGTGAGTGGAGCAGAGCCAAGTACTTTAATTCTGTGCTCCAGCTCACTTTTGCTGGGCATCCTAAGAGCCACCAGGAACAGGATATTGTGGCTACATATACGACATTCCTATCAACCCCCAGATAGAGAATGCTCAGTCTAGGAAAAGAGGAAGAAAGTAAGCTCCCCAAACTCTGTTGGCCCTTCCTTTGCTGAAGCCACACTCACCCCAGCTTGCCAGGCTCCGGTCTGTAGAAGGCACTGAGCACTCCATCACCCTTTGGGGCAGTCACAAGTGATGTCGGCAGAGACCACTAAGAACAAAGGAAGCAACAGGCAAAAAGGGTGTCAGGCAGAGGTCAGGCAGGAGTGTCGGGGGCCAAAGACTCTTTCTGCAGCTCTCCCATTCCCTGACCCTGAGCCCATGGGGTAAAAGTTTTGGCTCTCTATTTAGTGAGAAAAAAAACTGAGGCCTGCAGAGCACTTTTTTGATCCTTGAAAGAAAGGAGTCCAGACAATCCTAAAGCCAAGGAGTCCAGATAATCCTAAAGCCAATCATTTTTTTTCAAAGGTAAGGGTCATGAGATACAGAAGCAGGGCCTAGAGGTAGGGTACATATAGCCCAACCTATGCTATACTTTCTTTTTTGATGGTATCAGGAAGTAAACAGGTGCTCAAACACTGAGCAACATCCCAGCCCTTTTTATTTTAAGACATGGCCTCACTAAGTTGCTGAGGCTGGTCTCAAAGTTGAACTCCTTCTGCCAGCCTCTCAAGTTTCTGAGCTTACAGGCATGTGCTACCACAGCCAGCCCATGCAGTACTTTTAATGCAGAAGAGGGTGGGCTCTGAAAAAGAGCTGTTTTCCCGCCCTGGCATAACTCACCAGTGGAACAGAATCAGAGATGACTCCTGTGTGGAACCCTTTGTAGCACCAACTCCGAAGCAGATCTACTCCTAGGGCAAGATAAATGGGGTTTGGAACTTAGTAGGGAGGAACCAATTGGCCCATTTTTTCCAGAAAAGTCCATTTCTTGGGTTAATAAGACCTAATCTCTCACTAAATGTAGCCTCCTGTGGGCAGGAAGGGCACATCACCTTTGAGCTTGTTGCCATGGTACTTCTGCTCCCACTGGGTGGTGAGAATGTTGAAATATCGTGGCTGCTCAAAAAAGCGGAGATAGCGAGAAGAGATCCGAGAAGGAAAAATTCGTTCAAATTGACCACGACGAGAAAACTCATCCTCCATCTCAACTAGAATCCGAACATCATCTGGTGTCAGGACATCCAGCACGGATGCATAGAAGTCCTATGGTCCAAGGAACAGGGAAGAAGAGGGTGTGGCAGATAGTGTGAGCCAGAGGCAGAGAATCAAGAATCTGGAGACAAGAAACACAGTCCTGGGGTCCAGGTGTTCCAGAACCCTCAAAGGACCACTAGCTTTGCCTGATGAGCCAGCTCCGTACCTCATTTGTTTCTAAGACCACTCAACTTAACTAATGGAGGAAAATGCTCTTGATTAGAATTGGAGGAGCTGCTGGGGCTGTGAGATTAATTGGTTTGTTAGATGGAGTTGCAATCAGGGTCCAATAACCAGGACTTGGCACCAGCATTGTGCCTGCTACTCTGTCATCTGGCTCCCATATCTGCTCTGAGAAGACCAAGCCTCCCAGGCTCTTGCTGTACTCCCCAGGGAAAGAAACCATGTGAGTGAAGGTCTACAGCTCTGACAAGTGAGCCAAGAGCATTGGCTCTTAAAAATGTGGCAGAGACTACCAGCTCTCCCCCAGAATAAGCAATGTACCAACATACCTCTACACGTCACAGGATCCCAGACCTCGGTTAAGAACCCTTGCTTTAGAGAGAAGGATAGCTGGTTTCCCAAATGTTTGATCAAAGGAGCTTTCTGCTGAGACAGGGGAAAACCAATCTCCTACCTGGTCAGGAATTTTCTGGGTCAAATAATAGGCTTTCTTCATCTTCTGTGCTGTAAAATGCTCTGGTGCCATTCGACATTTGTCCCTGGGAGAGCTGGGCAGGCTAAGACAGGGGATAGACAGAAAGCAAAGGAAGAGTCAGCAGCATCCCTCCTGAGGAATTCAGAGAGGTCTAGCCCAGGAAGACACACTTCCTAGGAGAAGACAAAGATGTTGAAAGATGTTTGTCACTTGAGTGGATCACACTAAAATGCAATCCACTCGGGCAGCCTGTCTGAAAGTCATCCAGAACCATGTACCATGGAAGAACTGAAAGAGCACAAGATATCCTCTCCTGAATTTAAGAAAATAAATAAAAAAGGAGTAAGCCTGATTGCTGTATACTTTGGCTTAGTTTAATTTAGTGAAAACTTACCACACACCTACTGGCTGTATGATCCTGGGCAAATAACTAACCCCCCCTGCCCTGTTTCATCATCCATGTTACTATGATCACTGTTGAGAAAGATATGATGATGACTGAAAAGCAGTCCTGCCTCCAAGGAGCTTACAGTATGGCAACTGGAACAAGTTAAATGACAAATAACCACAGGGCAGAGCCAAGGATAAGTCAACAAGGTATAGAAGAGAAAGCGAATTTTCTAACCAGGCAAATCAGGATTTTATTTCTATTCGCTACAACCGTCTAGCTGAATGACCCTGGATGGGTTGCTTAATCCTAGGGATCTTCAATTTCTTCTTCTGTAAACTGTGATACTGATAGTAACCTTTAGGGTTGTAAGAACGTTAAAGGTGTTTCCTTACACAGCAGAGGCATTTAATAAACATAAGAGTAGCCCAGTGCTTTGAGGGTATAGAGGCTCTGGTGGGTAGGGGTCTGGCTAAGGAGATTTCAGAAGGAAGATACCCCATGAGCAGAGGAAAGACATCAAGGGGAACAGCAAGAAGCAATGAACTTTTCAGAGAACGAGATTGGTCTAACTGGTCCTTAAGGATCCTCCCAACCTTGAGCTTCTGTGAGTGATCTTGTCTGTCAGAGCACAGGAGCCAGGAAGAGGAGTAGAGAGAAATGCACCCAGGAAAAGGAGGCAGGGGCCTCGAATGTCCAGATAAGGAGTTAACTTGGTTCCCAGGCCGTGTGGAGATTCCTGAGCAGGAGAGCAAAATAACCAAACTTACTTTTAGGGGTACTAATGGCAGGGATGTGCAGATGGATAGGAGGGGCAGACTGAGCCACAAGGGATACAAAGCAAAAGCAAAAGAAAGGATCCAGAATCCGTTCCTTCCCAGAATCACAATGAGCTATTCATGCAGCCAGCTAAGCCTCAGGGAAATAAGGAGGCTGACCTGGTGCTGGAGCCACTGGAGCTGCTGGGGCTGCTGGAGTTGGAAATATCCTCTGCATTGGGCAGAACAAAACCTGCCAGATTCAGAAGGTCTCGGATCATCTGGCCTTTGATGTTGATGTCCAGCTGAGAGTTGGAGTGGAGGCTTTGGGAAAAGATGCACACTGTGGTCAAAGCAGCACTACAAATAGTTTCTGATTCTCTGTCCAAGTCAGGACTAGCCCCATTTGGCTTTCCTGGGACAAAGCTCAAACATCATCACAAAAGTCTCTTGTACCAAGACAGTGAATAATTTACCCAGCTGTTAAACCTGCCAATGACCTTAGTTTGCTAGAGAAAAACAAATAATAGGGATTAACTTGAAAAGAACAACTTCTTTTTTTAATTTCTTACATACATGACAATAGTGGAATGCATTACAATCATAATTATCCATTTACAACACCATTTTTCGTAATTCTGTATGTCAAGTATGTTCATGCAAAACTATGCCATTATACATGAGCTCTTATTATTGTTTTGCATTACAATTCTTTTTTTTTTCTTTTCTTTTCTTTTTTTTTTTTTAAGAGAGAGAGAGAGAGATTTTTTTAATATTTATTTTTTAGTTTTCGGCGGACACAACATCTTTGTTTGTACGTGGTGCTAAGGATCGAAAAAGGGTGGCACACATGCCAGGCGAGTGCACTACCGCTTGAGCTACATCCCCAGCCCTACAATTCTTAATTCACCTTTATACCACAATTTATCATATCTCTGATGAAAAGAACAACTTTTAAAAACCCTCTACATTCTTGAAGAACCTTGAGATAATGGCAAAGAGTAAGTGAACGAGCAAACACAAACCATGAAGGTTAAACACAAATTCTAGGGAAGGAACTATGAACTATCTTCCCAAAACTGACAAGACTAGAATGACAAAAGAATTCTTAGGATACGGAATCAATTCTATTGTGAGTATATTGAAAATACACTCTACCTTGGGGAAATATTAACTTCCAGGACCCACGGCTTGAGGTTCTCATCTAACATGATGTCAAAACCGAAGAGTTCGTGGCAGCTATAAGGATGTCGCACATATAGCTTGAGCAGGTTGGTCACATAGGGCTCTGATCTGGACACAGGAATAAAGAAGCATTCAGTCCAAAAGCCAAATGCCAAATGATTTCTCTGATTTAAGGATGCTGATCCATAATATGCTGGGGGGTGGGGCAAAGGGGAAAAGGGGAGGGAGGGGTAGGGAGGGAGCATAAAGGTAGGAAAAACAATGGAATGTGATGGTCATCATTATCCTAAGTACATGTATGAAGACATGAAGGATGTGACCCTACTTTGTGTATAACCAGAGATATGAAAAATTGTGTAATATAAATTGTAATGCATCCTGTTGTCATATATAACAAATTAAAATTTTTAAAAAAGGAATAAAAAGCACCCTCCACCCAAAAGAAAGTCAAGTATTCAGTCCAGCTCCTCCCAAAGGTCCACACCCAGAGCTGTCCTGCCAATGGACTGGCCCAGAGTTAGGCAGACAGAAGCCACCCAGGAAAAGTGGCTCTTAAGAGATTTGTGTGATCGGGGTCAGCTCCTGGGGTACACAGTTCAGCAAATGAGCAAAATTTAACTCTATCTAATCCTTACCATTCCCTGTCCTCAGAACAGAACCACAGCATGGTCAAAGCCCAGAAGTTAGCAGCATTAGGCCAATAAGAAATCAGGAGAGCTCCCTAGCAGCAGGCTCCACAGAGTGGCAATATAACTCACGAAATGATGGTTTTGACAACGACGTCCTTTATCTTTTCCCAGATGGCATCGCTATTAATTCCCTTCTGGCTCAGATAGTTCCACAAAGCCTTCAGTGCCCTGCAGGGGGAGGAAAAGGGAGTATTTAGTGTTATATTCAAGAAATAAATGACAATGAAATGAGAAAAAACAGGGAATAAAAGACCTAATGGTATTTTTCTTCATCTCTTCCTTTGACATTCAAAATTAAGAGATGAACTTGACAAAAAACAGATCAACTCTGAATTTACAAGTGCTTATGTAACCTTCAGTTGCTATAATACTTCCCTACCACCAGGCCCCTGGACCTACAAAGCCCCAGGAAGGACCCTCACACCCTCTAGGACTACATTTGACTGGGACACTCTGCCTTCAGTACCATTTGTGGCCCTGGCAGGCTGTTTCGTCTGCATTGGCTTGGTACTCAGTATTCTTTTTATTGACACTATAGTTGGTCAGGTGCATGAACTTGTTCCCAAGGCTCTTCATGGAAGGGGAATACCTGGAGACAAGAAGAAAGGCAGAGATAAGACAGCGAGCAGAGAGTGAACCAAATATTCTCAAATCCTGAGGAGGTGAAGGACAAGTACACAGATCTTTTCAGATCAACAAGGACCAGAGAACTTTAACTGTCAGCAATCATCTCCTTTGTCCCACCTCAGCTGCAAATTCAGCGAAGTAGAGAACCTCATTTCCCATTCCCTCCTGCTTCCCCCACTAAGAAATATCACTAAATCATGTTATTTTCTGTTTGGCGTCCTCCAGTTTTCCTCCCTCTGAGGAAAATAAGTCCCCCAAATTGTGAGGCAACACTTCACACTCTAACATACTTGCAACTGGCAAAGCGGACAAGTCCATCTGAAAAGAGGTAAATCCGTAGAGGATCGTAGGAAGTGACATAAACATAGATCCGCAGATCAAACTTGCTGCCACTGATGAGGTAGGGTTTGTGTAGATACCTGTGTAGAGGAAAGGCAGCTCCACATTCAGCCAGTGGGGCTTGATGGGCAGCTGTGTTAGGGCAAAAGCCAGTTCAAGGTCCCAAGATAAAGACACTAAAACAGTTGGCTAAGGAAGGTCTCTGGCAGGGAGGCTAAGAGGCCGAAGAACATTGTAAGAGAGAAACCTAGAGGTCAAGGAGATAGGAAGATGGGGAGAGGAATGTGAGCTACAGGTGGGCTCACCTCTGTACCAGGAGGGGCCTGCGCTTGGGGAGTTGACTCCACTTGTGAATGACCTGGATGCCAATGCCTCGAGCTGATGCTGGCTAGAGAAAAACAGAAGGGTGACAAAATTTGCTCCAGGCACAAAACTATATTGTTCCCATTCTCAGACCACCATTTGTTGCCCACAGTGACCCACTCACTGGCTTCACAATCCACTTTTGGCGGCTGTTGCTCTCCCAGGCTTTGCGCAGGAGCTTGGAATCCTGGGGCAGGATAAAGGACTGGGGGAAGAAACTGAACTCCTTCTTGCCAAAGCGGCTTTGCATTCGAGACAGGTTCCGCCACAGTCGGTCCTTCCTTCCAATCTGGAAAGAACCTGGGAAATGGTTTAGCTACAGAAGGGACCAAAAATGAGAGCAAGGAAAGGTGAAGGTGAGATCACAAAGATGACAAGCCCCATTAGGCCATTCCAACTTCCTTAGCAACAGTGCATGCTCCTATTCCATATCACTGTCATTGCTTTATGGTTTTCACATATACAACACTGAGCACTCATCAAAAGATACGTAAAACACAATTTTGATTAAGATAGGCATGATATCACCTTGAATGCAAAGAAAAAGTGGATGAAACTTTTTCCACAACAGCCTATGAAACAAGGACAGGAAAACACCTGGCCTTTAGTAAATCTGGACATAAGGGACTCATTTGATCCAACATGAGACCAGAAGTCCTCTAGACACACTTAGCTTGGAGCAATGGAGGCGATGTACAATGGTTATTGGGGAAATATTATCACCTGAAAACAAACAATACATCTCAAGATACATTAGAGGAAAAAGTATTTTTAAGAGGTGGCAACTGGCCAAGACACTGCAACAAAACTGGAGTTGTGTATGGTCTGCTAGGTCTCACCCTGTACCCCTCCTGAACTCCTCTCTATAAACCTTCCTCATATCTCTGCAGTTACCCTCCTCTCTCCACATCCACTCTCACCATTCCCAATACCACCCTCCTCTTGGCCTAGTTCAAAATCCAGGGAAACAGCTCCTCAGAAAGCACTCCTACCTTCTGATGTTCTCGAATGGATCGGAAACTAGCAGACTTCATGTGGTGACCCCAGCAGCCCAGCCAATCATCATTTCCTGAAGAGGGCAATTGGGGAGTCAATCCTGCTGGTAGCTCTGTCCCTGAGACAGAGGCCCCAGAAAAACCACTGATCCTGGGCACAGCTCCCTGACTAGGTTTCCAAGAGTTGCCAAGGAACTGTCCTACATGAGGCCCTGGGGCTAGGGACAGAACAATGTCGTTCTCCCAACCCTGAACGACAGAGGGCTTAGCTATGCCACCACTATGAGGTTGGCAGCTTCAAGACAGGGTTTCCAGCTGTGCCCAAGGGGAATCTAGAGCTCTCCTCCTACCCAAAGCCCAACTGGTGGGACAAAGTGGACAGGCCCACAGTAAGGCCAGTGACTCACTCTTGCTGACTTTAAAGTGTGACCGTCCAATAGTCTGCTTGACAATGTTGGGAGTCACTGTGCTCATCTTCCACCGGAGCAGCTTCCTTTGCTCCCAAGGAAGTTTCTCCACTGGGAAAAAGGCACAGGGTGGGAGGTGGGGCAGGAGCAAGAAGGGCAGGAGAATGGTTTGGTGAGAAGATATAAAAGACACTGGTGTCCATCCTTTCTTGGGTAGGCAAATCCCTAATAATTGTTCCAAATCAGGGTTCAAAAGAGCACACTTTGGGGAAAAAGGACTGGGTGGGAATGAGAAGCAAAAAAAAGGATGAGACTGAAAGAGGAAAGAAACAAGGTTAGAGGGTAGGTGTTAAGTCTAAGAATATGAGGTTGAAAAGGAACAGCTAAAGGACAGGCAAGAAAATATCCCCATCCTGGACCTATAACCAGGTGAGATCTGAGCACAGTGCGGTAACCACTGTGACAGCTATTCCGGAAGCCCCTTCCCACCTTTATCACCACCTCCTGGGGCTCTCCTGGACTTTGTCACTTGGCCATATTTACCTCTTTCATCTCGAGTGCCAAAATAGATGGTAGGGGGCACATTAGGGAAGAGACTGTAGATAAGGGCTGGTCGGACAACTTTCTCATGAATGGAAGGTTTGGTAAGAAGCTCCGCACAGTTCCTAAGATAAAAAACAAACATGTGGCAAGTAAGGAAAAGCAACAGCCCCGAGGTGTCATAGTATTAAGATAGAATGATTCTCCCCTTACCTGTACTGGGGATCTAACCCAGGGGTACTTTACCACTCAGCCACTTCCCCAGCCCTTTTAATATTTTATTTTGAGAAAGGGTCTCGCTAAATTACTTAGGGCCTTGCTAAGTTGCTGAGGCTGGCCTTGAACTTGTAATCCTCCTGCCCCAGCCTCCAAAGACATTGGGACTATAGGAATGTACCACTGCACCTAGTTAGATATAATGATTCTGAAAAGACAAGTGTTCAATAATTATTTTGCAAATATGAATCCGTAAGATGCTAGAGCTATCCTACATACAGCCACACCATTAAAAGTTACCTAGAGACAAGATTTTCCACTTCATTAGATAATACATCTCCAAAACTTCCTGTGACAAGCCACAGGCTGGGAATCTCCTTGTAGTTCTCAAAGAGGGAATGAGTCTGACAGGACACAAATAGAAAACTGCTACACTAAGATAAAGAGCTAGATGAGGAGAAAAAAAGAACAATATGGATAATCAAAAGAAGAAAACAATAAAAGATCAAAGAAGAGGTATAAAGCCAGGCATGGTGGCACACACCTGTAATTCCAGTGGCTTAGGAGGCCAAGGCAGGAGGATCATAAGTTCAAAGCCAGCCTCAGCAATTTAGGCAGACTCTAAGCCACTTAGTGAGACCTTGTCTTAAAATAAAATAAAACAAGTGCTGGGGATGTGGCTCAGTGACAGAGTACACCTGGGTTCAATATCCAGTAAATCCCCTTCCCCCGAAAAGAAGAGATATAGAAATTTTAAAAAAGAAAAAGGGGAAAAAGCAACAGGAAGAAAAGAAACAATGATACTTGTAACTGTTTTGTATTAGGTTCATATGAAGGCACAGATAGCTTATGAAACTGGACTTTCACATGACAGAGCCATACAGTTCTAGATCTCATGGACGCACAAGCCAGGATGCTGGGCCAGCAGACCATGGCGATGTTTACTGTTGTTCTAGCAATGGCTCAGCCAGAGCTACCTCAAAGGTAGTCAAAATAGTGAACACTTCAACCATCTATCAGTACAAGCCAACTGGAACAGATCACATCTTTAAAGAATGGAGAAAACAGTCATTCCCTTCTACACTGAGCTGCTATGATCCACAAATATTAAAAAATTTGATTTTTATCTTTTAAAAAGTCACTTTTGGGCTGGGAGTATAGCTCAGTGGTAGAGTGCTTGCCTATCACACAAGTTCCTGGTTCTGATTCCCAGCACTGAAAAAACTATTAAAAAAAAAAAAAGTCATTTTACCTATTATCATTTTCAGTATGGTAGGAATAAGTATTATATATAAAATACTTCAACATTCCAGATTTTAAAGGATTTTTATTTTATTGGGTCAAATTAAATACTAACTCCTAGGTAAATAATTCCAATGAATTCACTCTATTCCTCATTTCCCAAAGATTTTCCTTCAAAGACTGAGCATCAGAATTTAAGATTGTTGAAAATCAAGAGGAATGAGTAAAGATACAGAAACAAAAACAGGAATATAAAAGATAGTCACCCTAGAATAGTTCTGACAGTGTCCTAAAAAACTAAACATGCAACTATCATATGACCAAAACTGAACTCCCAAGTATTTATTTTGCTCACATAAAAATATGTACATTACAGAAAAAGAAAAAGGAAAAAATCTACATGATTGTTCATAGCAGCTTTATTCACAACAATAGCCAAAAGCTGGAAACAACCCAAATTTTCTTCCAACAGGTGGATGTTTAAAAACAAAACAAAATCTGTGGTATATCTATCTATATCATGGAATACTACTCAGCAACAACAGCAAAAAATGAACTACTAATACATGCAATGACCTGGATTCGACTCTAAACAACTTGCTAAGTGAAGAAAAGCCAATCCCAAAAGGTTAGATACTGATATCACTCCATTTGTGTAACATTCTTGAAATAACAAAATTACAGGAATGGAAACTAGTGAGTTACGGGCAAGCGGATGAGAGTATAGGTGTCACTTAAGGGAATCAGGAGGGATTCTTGCAGTGATAGAAATATTCTGTACCTTACCCCTGTCAATGTTAACTTCCTTCAATAATAATATTATGCTACGTCTTACTGTTGTTTTGCAACAAGTTACAACATGAGAGAAACTGGATAAATAATACAAAGGATCTTTCTGTTAATTTCTTACAACTGCATATGAGTCTACAATTACCTTAAATTTAAAAGTTTAATTAAAACCAAAGAGGAGAAAGCCTTTGTTAGCTGCCTCTCAAGAGTAGTGGCTTACCCCCGAGACACCTGACTTTTTGTCTAGGAAGGCTACAATCTATGATCTTGAAAGACTAACTTCTCTGGTCCTAAATTTTTTCATTGGACTTGATGACAGCCATCTCTAAAATTACATTATTCTAGGGGTGGGGGGGGCAACAGCAGGAAATGTAATAAAGCTATTGGTGGGAAGTGGGAGGATGAGTTAAGTCGAGGAATTTGGGGCCAGTCTGGAAACACAGCAAGACCCCTTCTCAAAAAAGTCAACCATGGACTAGGGTTGTGGCTCAGTGGTAGAGCACTTGCCTGGCATGTGTGAGCCTGGATTCCATCCTTAGCACCACAAATAAATAAACAAATAAAGTGAAAAATCCATTGGCAACTAAAAAAAAAAAAAAGAGTCAAACAACCAACTAATGTGGAGGGGTACGGGGAACCACTGTGTAGAAAAATAAAGGCAGTGATCTTTCCAAATGTGCTATAATAAATGTAAAAATGTTTGATAAAAGAGGAAAAAAGTTAAGATTTTTTTGGCAATCCAAAAGCATTTCTCATTTTAATTATCTTTATTTTCTTTTTTGGTACTGGGATTGAATGCAAGGGCACTTTACTATTAAGCTATATCACTAGTTCTATTTTTTAAATATAGTTATTTTTTTATTTTGAGACAGGGTCTTGCTAAATTGCTGCAGGTCTTGAATTTCTGATCCTACTTCAGCCTAACAAATCACCGTGGTTACAGACATGCACCACAGTGGTTTGGAATCCATCAATCTTCATTTTCTTGAAAACCCTGTTTAAAGCCTCATATTGCTAGGAAGATGTGTAAAATTTGTAGGAATTAATGAATTAATGAACTAAATAATTAACACACATCTTATGTGAATTTATTTCTTTTTATTCCCATGGTGCTGGGGACTGAACCCAGGTCCTCCCTCACACTTGCATGTGCTCTCCCTTTGAACTATATTACCAGACAATGAATTTTATTTTACATATCAAACGTCTAGATAAAGGGTTGTGTAGCTGTCCTGAAGCAGGCCTACAGATAAACACAAATCATTCTTAAGTATGAAAAAGACAGGACACCAAACCAATTCCAAGCTATATATTCTTCTCTTATGGAGAATGGAGTTACTTAATTGATTTATAACTAGGAGTTTTGCTTTTCTGAAAGGAGGATGTGTTAAGTCAGAAGTAACAATTCACAGATTAGACTCAAGTATCTGTGACAGAACTTCTGTCCACCTTCAGAGAAAGTCCCAATTCGCTCTCTCCCACTTTCCAGACAGGTCTGCCTCACTGGGCTGTCTTAGGGCTCTACAGGTGGTACAGCTGCTGCCATAGCATCATGGAGACACACCTAACCTTGCCCATATTCACCACAGTGTGGAAAGCTTTCTCTCAGGTCTCCCTAAGGTAAGCTGACACAAAGAAAAGCAACCAGAGCAGATGTTCCACGTGTTGGACAAGCATTGACATATATGGCTAGATTTTAATTAGAAATTAGAATAAATATTTTTGAACTAAAAATAATACAACAATATTCTATATTTGTATTTTCAGTAGAAATTTTTTAAAAGAAAAAAATTATGTTTAGTACATTTGGGGGTTCTTTTTTAATACTTAATAAAAAATATGCCAGGTGTGGTGGCACACACCTGTAATCCCAAAGCCTTGAGAGGCTGAGGCAGGAGAACTGCAAGTTCAAGGCCAGCCTCAGCAAGTAAGCAAGGCCCTAAGCAACTTACCAAGACCCTGTCTCAAAAATAAAAGAGGCAGGGTGGCTGTGTATGTACCTCAGTGGTAAAACACCCCAGGGTTTAATCCCTCGTACCAAAACACATACATGTGTGTGTGGGGGGGTTTGTATCGATTATATATGATTGTATATGTATTATAAATATATATAAATATATAAATTATATGTAAATATATAATATGTAAATATATAATTATATATAAATATATTCAATAAGTACATTAATATTTTATATATGTGTATATACACACATACATTTATATAAGACAAAGCCTCATTCTGAGGCCAAGCTGGAAATGGTTTGGGGAATATGAGATTATGGTGGAGAATGTTGAAGATAGTTTAAATGATCCTTTACCAAGTTCTAAAAAATCTTCCACGGAATGAATGCCCTCCTTTATAGACATTTCTTTATAGTCCTGCATTCCTTCCTTTCCCTCAACTCCCACCCAGGATTTTTGTTAAGAGATTGACTTTTTTTGGTTCCTTAGTTAGGAATGAACCTCAGACTCCATTCAAAGGTAGATGAAAAAGAATTTTAAATTTAATTTAATTGGTTATTCATTTCTTAAACACTTCTTGAAATATTTGTCTTTTAGTTGAACAATTTCTTGGAGCCTCAAAACCAGAAACATGGTACTGTTTTTAAACCCAACTGACAAGTGTACATCTGGTCTCCCACTAGCTCCCTGTTCAAAAACTAAAGTAACAAACGTAACAATTGGGGGAAAATGAGTTAGGGTTCGCCAGGCAAATAGGGTTACACATTTCATGATCTTGAAAAGACAAAAAAATGAATATGTACCAATGATCTACACAACTGACACTCACCGAGAGATCACTGCCACCGACTCGCTGCGGGAGACACCACTTAGTGAGGAGCACTCTGAGTCTCCTGTGGGAAGAAGAGAAGAGAAGTTTCAACTGGAAGAGACTGCCACATACACCCACCAAGCCTATACAGCTCTTCGTAGAATATTCCGTGAATATACATATACATATACATTCAGCCCTGCTCTGGAAGCCATGACACTACCCTCTACCTTGCTTTGCCTTTCTTGTGCTCAAGAGCAGCAGAGAGAAGACTGATGGGACAGGACAATTAGGGACCAGAGTCCTCCAGAAGCTCCAGTAAGTCCCCCAAAGCAGATGATTAATGAGGGTGATAATATGAGTCAAGCACAGCACATAATTGTTAGCCCCCTTCCTAGGAGACTGCAACCAATCTCACATGGAGGAAAAGGGCTCCCTACTCACCCTCCTCCTCTTCATTCCCGTCATGGCTGCAGCAGTCCTCCAAACTATCTATTAGTTCTTCTTCTGTATCTTCAGCCTCAACCTGGTCTGGCTGGAGGTTAGCTGCTGAACTAAAAGAAAGAATCATGCCCCCAGCCCAACCAACTCCATAAGATGTCACAGTTAAGAGTCTCATTTCCTATTGCTTTCTATTTTTTAATTTTACAGGGTCTCACTAAGGTGCTAAGGCTGGCCTTGAACTTTCAATCTTGCTAAGTCTCCCAAATCACCAGGATTATAGGCATGTGCCACTACATGCAGCTTCATTTCTCTTTTATCTCCCAGTATTTGTTTCCTCCTTGTCACCAATCTGCTATGTCCTGCCTGGATCTCAAACTCATTTCTCTTGCCCTCAAAGTTCACATCTAGCCATAGTTCTTTACATCCCCCACCTATACAGTAGCATTACCTCTTCCATTTTCTTTGAAGTCCCTTACTTCATAATATGTAAGTGGAAAAACTCTGCATATAAATGAATATCTTCAAATGTTCCCAGGTTGCTCACTGGGAACTCAGAAGGACTTGGCAAACCAAAATTCCAGAAAAGTAACAAGACACAAGAGAAGGAATCAGCTGTGTCTATGTCCTGACTGAATGGTTGGCTGTCATACCAGCAATACTTGGGAACATGATTTGATTTGGAATAAGTAGAAAAGCCACAGATCCCAATACCTGGTATCTGGAATTCTTATTTCTCTCCTGAATATAACCTAAATAGGGGCTAGCAAATTCTTTCTCTAAAGGACAAAAGAGTAAATATTTTTAGTTTTGCAGGCCACTCAATCTGTCACAACTATTCAACCCAAATGTTGTAACTAGAAGGCAGCCACCATAAGCCCTGTAATCCCAGCACCTCAGAAGGTCAAGACAGGAGGATCCTAAGTTTGGGATCAGCCTTAGCAACTTAGCAAGACCCTGAGAAATTTGGTGAGATCTTGTTTCAAAATAAAAAACAAAAATGAATAGGGATGTAGCTCAGTGTTAAAATGCCCCTGGATTCACCATTCAGTACCAGAAATCAAAACAAAACAAAGGGGCTGGGGTTGTGGCTCATCGGTAGAGCGTTCGCCTAGCACATGCAAGGCCCTGGGTTCGATTCTCAGCACCACATAAGAATAAATAAATGAAGTAAAGGTATTGTGTCCAACTACAACTAAAAAATAAATTAAAAAAAAAATAAGCAGCCACAGACAATAGAAGTAAATGGCCCTGGCTGTGTTCCAATACAACTGTATTTCAAAAAGTAGGCAACAAGCAGGATTTGGTCTACAAGCTAGTTTCCTGATCCCTGTCCTAAAATCAAAGTCAAAAATTCTGAGACAGTTAAAAAATAAAACCAACCTTCAGAGGTAACTGGGTCAGTATCACCATTATGGTATACACATTGTACTGCTCTAAATGAACCAAAAACATTCTTCTACTTACCCAATATCCCTAGCAGGTAAGGCCAGCTCCCTGCCTTTCTCAAGTTCCTCCTTTCCAGGTTGGCCCAGATGGATGGAAGACAGATGGGTGGCCACTTCAGCTACCCCAAGGGGCTGAAGGAGAGGAGGGGGAACAGGAGTTTTATCTTCTCTAGGTGGTGGGGGATCAACTACAGACTCGCAGGCAGGGCTGGGACTGAGCCCACTGGCATGTGAGGCAAGGAGGTGAATGCTGATCCTTTTGGTACAGAAGACTGTACTGTCCAACCCCACGGTATCCGAGGCACCAGGAAGGTTCCTACTGTCTGATCCAGCATCCTCCTGAGGAAACTGCTGGCCAGCTACAGGTTTCCACTGCCTGCTCCTGTTCAGAAGGTTCCACTGGAGGCTGGGGTTCACAAAACAAGACTGTTCAAACTGGTAGCCTTGTCGTGGTATCTTCTCAAAACCTTTTGCAGTCAATTTCCTCACAGCCTCTGTGAAACGAACCTCTTTAGCTGGAGCCTGGGAATCTGAATTGTCATCCAGGACGTAGGGATGTGGCTCTGTCCTCAAGGCTAATTTATTCTGGCTATACTGAGAAGAGGCAACACTGGTGGTGGATGTGTTGAGGGAGCTAGGGGTAGACAGAGTAGCAGGGGTGATATGGGCAGTGGCATCCTCTAGGACAGTGCCAGTGCTTTGGGGCACCTTATGATCAACAGGCTGGGGTGCATAGTCTCCTGTACCCCCTGAATGATGCCAGGAGATAGGCTGGATCTTGGGTGAGGATACTGACTTCAGGCCCTCTACAGCCTGAGATAAAGGCACTTTAGTGCTACTTGGGCGCATGAAGGAATTATTGTTCAGCATGGGCTTGTAGGAAGAGGACAGTGGAGATGGGATCTTCCCTGAGATGGCAGAGGCCAGACTCCTCCTTGAAGGGCTTTCCCCAGCTGCTGCCAGTAAGAGGTATGGATCTGTAGATGAGGACGCCATGGGCTGAGCCATGGGGAAGACTGTGGAACAAGTGGCTTTACTGGCAGTGAGACTGACAGGGAGACTCTTCTGAGGGAAAGAAAAAGGTTTTTTTTCTGATCGGCTTGAGCGCAAGCAGAAAGACTCCAATTGCTGGTATGGTTTGTGCCTACTGTTGGAACGGCGGTACAGCAGGGTATTGCTGAACAAGTCTGGGAGAGAGTGCAGGTAACAGGAGGTGCTATGACCTGCAATGACGGTTGTGGTCCCAGAGCTACATAAAGTGTTGGGACAAAAGAAATAGGTTGGCTGGGGTGGAACCCCTAAGAGGCCTGAGCCCAGCCCCGTTGACAGTGTGCCCACGTGCTTCTTCTCCAGCTTCCAGATTGGCTTCACCTGCTGATGGGCCTGTGACCAGACTTTGCACTCTGACGGTTTCTCAGGTGGTGGAGCAGGTACTGTGCCTGAGGAACCTCGCTGCTTGAAGTTGCTTCCCGGGCGGAGGCCAATACTGTAGTGCTCTGCTCCTGCTGAGGCCATGAGGGGCCTACATCATGGCCGCATGGCCTCAAGGCCTGGCTCAGGTAAGGTGCCACACATCTCCAATAGCAACAGCTTCATCTTTGAAGTCTGTCAACTGCAGGGGAGAGAGGGTTAGGAATGCTGTATTCCTGGGAGGATGGAAAGTATACTAGAGTGGTCCTCAGGTAAGCAACAAGTCCCACTCAGCATTTCTTAGGCAACCAGTCTTGGTCACCATTTGGGGCCATGGGAGAAGAACCCTATGTTTCCAGGGAATTCCCAGTGGTCTTCCTGATGCCCTCATCCAACCAGACTTAATTCCAAGGCTGCTCAGTGTGTCCACCTATCTCACTCAGAAAGTGTGCCTTCCTCTCCAAAAAAAAGGAAATATCTTTGTCTCACCATACATAATTCTCCATGAGGGGCCACATCCCCTCACCTAAAACCAGCATGGCTAGGAAAGAGGCAAGTCTAGAAGTGGCAGAGAAGAGCCAATATCTTCCTCTCACCCACCAGTTCTGAAAGCTCAAAAGATTATTTGAGAATGAATTTGACCTCTATTTCTCCCTAATCTAGCTCTCAGCTACCCCTAATTCAGCCTGCTTTTTACAGTTAAGCAGGACAAGTTCAGATAGAAGTGAGAATTCCCCTGCTAACCTTGGAGTTTATTCTGGACCTAAAACAGAAATTTCATCTCTTCAAGAATCTTGCCGGCTGGGGTGGGGATGTGGCTCAGTGGCAGAACATAGCCTTGCACATGGGAGGCACTAGGTTCAATCCTCAGCACCACATAAATATAAATAAACAAAATAAAGATATTCTGGGCTGGGGATGTGGCTCAAGCGGTAGCGCGCTCGCCTGGCATGCGTGCGGCCCGGGTTCGATCCTCAGCACCACATACAAAGATGTTGTGTCTGCCAAAAACTAAAAAATAAATATTAAAAAAATTCTCTCTCTCTCCTCTCTCACTCTCTCTTAAAAAAAAAAAAAGAATCTCTCTTTCTCTTTAAAAAAATAAAATAAAATAAAGATATTCTGTCCATGTATAAGTAAAAAATATTTTTTAAAAAAATGAATCTTGCCAGCCATACACTTAAATCCCTAACAACATGTTAATAGGAAAAAGAAAGAAAATGGAACTAAACACCAACATTATTTTTACTTACAGTGACTTTATTCCCAGCAGCCACAATGGACAGGAGTGTTCAGGGAGTGGAATGAAGAGGCAAGAAGAGGAGAAAAGCTTTCTTTACTCCAGAGCCCAGACGTCAGTTTGGGTTGCTCTTGGGGATAGAAAGTCTGTCTTCTCATTCATCGTTTCCTCTCATGCAGAATCTTTGAACCAGCCTTGTAGTTCTGAGTCTTAATCTCTTCAGCATGGTCACTCTCTTTCTAAATCAAATTCACAAAATATTCTCCAGCTTTCACAAACGCAGAGAAAGGTGTGTTTGCTTTCACTGCAGCACGGGAGGGGGATAACCAAGCCTATCTATAAGAAGTCAGACATGTGGGATAATTCTAAATGATGCTATCCTCATCAGGTGTTTTCAAAGAAGCTAGTGAGGAAAGGACGACACACACAAACAGCCTGCAAAAGCCACGTGATGTCACCTTCTTTTCCTAAAAAGGCTGACTTCCATTGAACTCTTTCTTGAGGAGAGTACAAAAAGTCACAACATCACTCACCAATATTCAAAATGATGGTGGGCTAAAAGCAGCATAAATCTAAGACCAGATATTGAGGCCAGCTTAACCTCAAAATGAGGTGACATAAACTAGATCTCTATAGAAGTCCTAACTATGGAAACACTGTAAATGGGACAATTACCCTGTGCATATATGATAGAGAAACACACAACAGGAAGAGGCAAATCCTGCCTCTTCACAAGACTGCACATGTGCATATGTGTGTTATGTACGTTCAAGATTCACATGTTTGCCCTACCAGTGTAACAAAATGGATACACCAAAGTGATGGGAGAAAAGCATTAAGAAAATCAAAATTCACGCTGGTATCCCCTGAAAAACAATCCCACTCATGATTCCCCATGTGCATCATGCTTCTTCAGACTTTCAGGCCTTTCTAAGCGCTGGTCCAGGCCTTCATGGGTGAAGTCCGCAGGAGCACACCACTGCTGTCTCATTGATGCCACAGACAATCCCATATTCCCCTGCAGCCATCAGCACTCACTGCATAATACCTCAGGGCTGGGTGAAGAATTCCTCTGTTGCCACACAGTGCTCAGTTTTGCCTGATTTCCACCATGTGAATCCTAGTGCCAGGAACACTGGACACAAGGAGTCTTTCACCCAATTGGCTTGCCTTTTAATCCAAACAAGGAGGAAGAAGGCTAAGAACAAACTCCCACCCTCCTAGAAGCTTTGGGTGGCCTGATCCCACACAGTGTGAAGCAGGCCAACTTGGCCAATGAGAGCCAGAGTACAGTGACTTCTCTTTTCTCCAACTGATGGGATTTCAGAGCTCATGTCTCTGCAACAGTTATTTCCATTCCTAGTCTCCTGTCACAGAGGAGACTATGATGTATAGGACGCCAACTTGAAGAAGCAGCACCTGTATTCCTAAAGAAAGATATCTGCAGCAAGGACCAAGTGGGTAAGATGTTGCTAAATTCTTTCCTCAGCTAGTCAGAGACATCCAGGATTGGCTAAGATGGTTGTCAGGTAATGCTGAGCAAAAAACAAATTTGTTGTGTCACACTCAGCAGTGAGTAGCTCCAAGAACATGAAGTAAATAGTAACATTCCACAACAGTTATCATATACAAGGGTTCCAAACTGGTTTCACTGTTTTTGGTTCAGAATTAGTATCTGCTTACACAAAGACATGATGATTGCTAAAAGTAGCTT